>NC_073257.2:47359342-47663947 GCF_029289425.2 Pan paniscus | reverse complement strand
GATTTAGCTTGCTTTTACTTTCCATGAATATCTGTCTGGGGGAGTTTAAACATTCTTGGTTATTCTCATTATTTCAGCAATAATCAATGTGTCTCCTAAAGTAATTTTAGTAAGGGGCTCATTTTTTCATAACAACCAGTGGTGTATAAGAAGAAAATAAATTTATGCACACAGTTTTTTAGCCATTGGAATTTAGTTTGAAAATAGTCACCAATATCACCTAAATAGGAAAGAGAATAACTTTCTTTCTGTTTTTGAGCTATACTAAATTTCTAAGCTGATACATAAGTTGATTTGGGGAGCTCTTTTGTTTGTTCATTTCTTTTATTTAATATTATTTGTGTTTTAGTTAAAACCAAATAGTTACTTCCTTTGGAAAGAGAACCTTATAAGTTTATTTTTTTGTTTTGAGTCACCGAAGGTACTGAAAACACCTGTGACCTATCAGTGAAACCAGGAGTTAGAGTTGTTTTTCTTCCCAACTTTGATAAGATACAATTGACACATAAAAATTGTATCTGTTTACAGTGTACAGTGTGATGCTTTGTTATATGTTTATATTGTAAAATTATTAACTCAAGCTAATTAACATAAGTAGCTTCTCACTTATCTTTATTTGTGGTGAGACCATTTAACATCTACTGTCACAGCAATTACTGTCACAGCAATTTTCTTTTTCTTTTTTTCTTTGAGATGGGGTCTTGCTCTGTCACCCAGGCTGGAGTGCAGTGGCGATCTCGGCTCACTGCAACCTCCACCTTCTGGGTTCAAGTGATTCTCCTGCCTCAGCCTTCTGAGTAGCTGGGATTACAGGCACACACTACCACTCCCAGCTAATTTTTGTATTTTTAGTAGAGACGGTGTTTCACCATGTTGGCCAGGCTGGTCTTGAACGCCTGACCTCGTGATCCACCCACCTCGGCCTCCTAAAGTGCTGGGATTATAGGCATGAGCCACCATGCCCAGCCTTGTCACAGTAATTTTCAAGTTTACTCCACAGTAGATTAACAGTCACCATGCTATATGATAGATCTCCAGAACTTACTGGTCCTAACTGAAACTTTGTCCCCTTTGATCAACATTTTTCATTTTATTTTTGTTCTCCATTTATTCATTTAACAAAAAGTTTCTCACACGCTATGTGTATTGAAGATACTTGTTCTAGATTACCCATATATGGCCTAAGGCTCCAGGACTTCTTTAAAACACTGGCTCTGAGGCTGGACAGATCTCTCAGAGTTCTGTTTCTTGAGAACCCCTTTTACTTCTGCTTAAACATAGAATGAAAATTATTCTTGCCTAGTCTATTTCTACATTCCCAGCTCATGGAATACCCAAGAAAAGGTTAATTTTTGTATTGTAAATGAAGAGTCTTCACAAATGGTTGATGGTGCACAAGGTGGTGTTTGGGGAAATTTAGAATCAGAAGACCTGTGGCTGGAGTTATTAGCTCACAACTTATTAGCTGTGTAATCTTAAGCAAATTACTTAACTCCTTTGAGCCTGTTTCCTCGTCTTTATTGTTGTAAAATTCATTGATCAACTCAAAGAACATTTTCTATGTCTCAGGTACTTCTAAACGCCAAGTGGACAGAAATAAAATACAGAGCCTTGGCCCTCAAAAAAAACTCATGTCTAGTAGGAAGACAGACAAGTACATAGTTACAGTACGGTGTTTTGAATGTGATAGAGGCCAGCCCAGGGCATATCACAGAATGGTGGTGGCAGTCAGGTCCTTGCGAGGGAAGTCTTCTGGGGAAATCACATCTCAACTTGTTTTCAAGAACTAATAGGGCCAGGTGCCCACCTCGCCCCACCTCGCCCCACCTCGCCCCACCTCGCCCCACCTCACCCCACCTCACCCCACCTCACCCCACCTCACCCCACCTCACCCCACCTCACCCCACCTCACCCCACCCCACCCCACCCCACCCCACCTCACCTCACCTCACCTCACCTCACCTCACCTCTCCTCACCCCACCTCATGTAAGCTGGAGTGGAGGTGCGCGATCACAGCCCACGTTAGCCTCTGCCTCCCGGGCTTAAGAGATCCCTGTAGTCCCAGCTACTTGGGAGGCTGAGGTCACCAGAGCCCAGAGTGAGAAGACCAGGCAGGCCCAAGAAGAAAATAAATAAACGAAAACAAAAAATAATAAATAATAAATGAAAGAAGGAAGGAAGGAAGGAAGGATATACATGTATATGTAAATGAAATGGGTTTTTATTTAATACATATTCATACATTAAAATTAACATTAATATAAACATGTATTAATTATGGAAATATCTATATAGTTTTATCACTACATATTTGTGTGTGTGTATGTATGTGTGTGTGTGTATATATATACATATATATATAAAAAAAGTATGTTTATACACAACAGTGTGCAGAAAATAAGATTCTCTGAGGCAGGAGAATGGCATGAACCCGGGTGGCGGGGATTGCAGTGAGCCGAGATCACGCCACTGCACTCCAGCCTGGGCGACAGAGCAAGACTCCGTCTCAAAAAAAAAAAAAAAGAAAGAAAGAAAGAAAACATGCTGCAGATTAACATGGAGGTTAATTTAATCTGCAGTTAGAATGGAATAAAATTGTCACCATGTCCATGACCTGCAGAGACTGTAATGTGCTCCCTACAAAGTCTTCTGTTGAAGCTCTAACCCCTAAGGTCCATGAGAAGGTGATCAAGGTTAAATAAGGTCATAGTAATCTAGCACTTTGGGAGGCTGAGGCAGGAGAATCACTTGAGCCCAGGAGTTCAAGATCAGCCTGGGCAACATAGTGAGACCCTGTCTTGAAAAAAAAAAAAAACCCATAAAATAAAAAGAATGAATAGGACTTAACCAAGCTACGTAAAGGAGAGTGTTGAGAGTGTATTTCCAACAGAGGAAGAATTTTAAGAAGCAATCTGTGATGCCAGATGTGACAGAGTGAGAAAAATCCTGAAAATTCCACTGGATTTATGACTAAGGCTTTGGATAGAATTAACGATAAGGAACAGTTTGATAAAGACATACAGATACTTGATAAAGAGATATAACCAGACAGTGTGACAGAAACCATTACACTGTCTTTGTATAAATAAGTTTTATTTGTGGCAGAGCAAGAAGTTGCAGAGATTGCTGGTCAGTTGCTGAAAGACACGTTGAGAAATGATGAACTCAAGATAAAAAAAACTTCACCAGACAGTACATAGTATGGATCAGGCTAGAATTTTGTGAACCCTACATCATAGTATGTGTTGGTAGTTACTAGTGTTTGCCAGAATAAAAGTAACACCATATCATTGTGCATACCTTAAAAGATAACGATTCTATTGACTAAATTTGTCTTGCTTTTGTTTTCAAATAATTCCAACAGCTAAAAATAGGGAGGGATGTTAGTATTGTCTAATGTCCAGTCCATATTCAAATTTCCCTGATTGTCCCAAGGTGACTTGCTTGGCTGTCAGAGGTCACTAATTGTATTTGGTTGTTACAATTCCCTTCCACCTCCCCACTTCTCAGCATTCTTTGACACACTGTTTTGAACAGACCAGGCCAGTTGTCTTGTAGAATATCCAGTACTTTGGATTACTTATTTGTGATTTATTTTTATTTTTTTTTTAATTTGTTTTCTATTCCTTGTATGTTCTGGAAAGTGGAAATTAGTTCTAAAGGTTTGATTATATTCAGTTAAGTATTATTGGCAAGGATATTTCATAGGTGGTCCTGTCTATTTCATATTGCATATTTCAAAGGCATCTAACGTCAGATTGTCTCACTATTAGAGATGCTAAATTTGGTCACTTGATGAAGGCGGTAACCACCAGATATCTCCATTGTAGAGGCACTCTTTCCCCTCTTCAGTTAGCTTAGCAGACAATCTGAGGGATGATACTTTGGCATGAATACCCTGTTCCAGGAACCTAATGTAGTTTTAGCCTCCACTGATGATCCTTGCCAGAATCAGTTGTTTCATTACTGGTTGCAAAATGGTGATATTCTATCATGCCTTCAACTTGCCCTGAGAGAGTAGAGAGCTGACACAGATACTGGGGAGTGACTTGGATGAAACTATTGTGAGAGTTCTGCCCGCTCTTTATTTCCTGTCATTGTAAATGCTGCTTGAATTATTTATTGTTGGCTTACTTTAAGTATGCATGTATCAGAATGTTTTATTTTAGTTTTTAGTCTCTTAGGGTTTGCCAACCTATTCTGCAGGGTAAATCACCACTCTTGTTGTTTCTCATTTGTATTTACACCACAGTAATTAAATGAATCATCCAAGTTTGAAGTTTCCTTTCCCCTGTCGTGTCTTCCCACCCCTTCCCCAGTCTTTTCAGTAAGAGTATGATGCTAAGAAAAGTGGGAAGAGGTCAGTGTACCCCTGATCCCTGGTAGAGTATTGAAAAATAGCAAGAAAGGGCACAATGAAAGAATGAACTCAATAAGAAGTAAATGATGCTTTGGCCCCTCGCATGATCTCCTAATGCTCTTTGGGTCTCGTGGTGCTGAAAGACGGCAGAAGACTCATTCTGCTTTCAAACCCACGGCAGCATATTACAGCATCAGTGACATCCTGGCTGATGGTGCCACTTAATCATCTTGGTGCTTGATGCATAATTCTCTACTTATTTCTGCATATGATTAAGTCGTCATTGCAGAAATAACAAAATGCAATTTATGTAATGTTTTACTTACATTTTCCAAACTTAAATGTTGATAAGAGTCCTTTTTATAGAAATTGTTAATAGTATACTCCAAATGATAATTTTTTGCACAAGCTGTTTCTATGAATTGGATATTGAATTTAATATATTAAACCTCCTTTTGTGAAAATTTAGAGGGTTATGAATTTTTTCTCTTGGTATTCCCATCCAGATAATTCTGAAAAATGTTTCTAAATATCAGTTTTATCTGAAATGTCAAGGCATAAATGATAATAATCAAGATAATATTGCATTTATGGTGATATTAAGCTAATGAATTCACTCATAGCCTTTAAAATCTTTTTTTTTTTTTTTTTTTTTTGAGACGGAGTTTCGCTCTTGTTACCCAGGCTGGAGTGCAATGGCGCAATCTCGGCTCACAGCAACCTCCACCTCCCGGGTTCAAGCCATTCTCCTGCCTCAGCCTCCGGAGTAGATGGGATTACAGGCATGCACCACCACACCCGGCTAATTTTGTATTTTTAGTAGAGATGGGGTTTCTCCATGTTGGTCAGGCTGGTCTTGAACTCCAGACCTCAGGTGATCCACCTGCCTCGGCCTCCCAAAGTGCTGGGATTACAGGCGTGAGCCACTGCGCCCGGCCTAAAATCTTTAATGAGGTAATGAATACATAAAGCAGAAAACCTTAATCAGAGTTACTAATTATCCTTGAGAGGGAAAATGCAGTCTCTGGGGTAATTTTATGAGAAATACAGCTTCCTTGAGTTAACAATGAAGAGCTTTAAAATCAAATCTCATGTTGATTTCATCTTTTTTTTTTTTTTTTTTTTTTTTTTTGTGAGATGGAGTCTTGCTCTGTTGCCCAGGCTGGAGTGCAGTGGTGCGATCTCGGCTCACTGCAAGCTCCGCCTCCTGGGTTCACGCCATTCTCCTGCCTCAGCCTCCCGAGTAGCTGGGATTACAGGTGTCCGCCACCGCGCCCTGCTAGTTGTTTTTCTTTTTGTATTTTTAGTAGAGCAGGGGTTTCACCGTGGTCTCGATCTCCTGACCTCATGATCCGCCCGCCTCCACCTCCCAAAATGCTGGGATTACAGGCGTGAGCCACCACGCCTGGCCTGATTTCATTTATAATCCATTCAACAATCAAATAATGCAGGCCGTGTGTGTGTTAGTCATCAAACCACAACTTCGTGCTTTAGGAAGCAGTTCTTTGATCTGCATCTTTTTTCTTTTTTTTTTTTTTTTTTAACACGTATGGAACATTACAGAGTGTAGACATGTTTGCCATATTATTCATTATGAGCTTTCAGTGTGCTGATGTCATGCTGCTGTCTCCCAGGATGTTGCAGAACTGTAGTATACATAATACTTGCTCTATCTCTTAGAGCTCCCAGGGTCATTTAGCATATAGAATTTTTTTTTTTTTTTTTTGAGACAGATACTCATTCTGTCGCCCAGGTTTGAGTGCAGTGGTGCGATCTTGGCTCACTGCAACTTATGCCTCCCAGGTTCAAGCGATTCTTATACCTTAGCCTCCCGAGTAGCTGGGATTACAGGCATATGCCATCATGCCCGGCGAATTTTTGTATTTTTAGTAGAGACAAGGTTTCGCCATGTTGACCAGGCTGGTCTCGAACTCCTGGGTTTAAGTGATCTGCCCACCTCGGCCTTTCAAAGTGCTAGGATTATAGGCATAAGCTACTGTGCCCAGCACATATAGAACATATTTATGAAAACATTCAGATTAAATGTTTTTCATTTTTATGAAAACATTCAGATTAAACATTTTTATGAAAACATTCAGATTCTTTTGCTATCAACTTTCAGCAAGAGAATGGGTCTGCCTATTTGTCTCTCCTTTCATACCTGTTTGCCTCTAGGAAGTTGCTGGAAAGAAAAATGTTATTTATGAGACATAATAGCATTAATTTTGGCAGAAATTACAGCTTAGACAGGGCCTCAAAAGCATTTTCCATATGGCTGTGGACCTCCCAGGAGGCTTGAACCTTACCTGGGAGAGCCCAGCTATCGACAGCACTTGAGGTTGTTGCTGATATCACTTTCCCCTTTGTCTGTCCATTTCTCCTTCTCCCACCTCCTTTTATTGTTTGGGTTTTTTGTTCTTTTCTTTTTCTGCCTAAGTCTTAGCATTTCTATTAATATTTAAAGACTTTTTTTTTTTTTTTTTTTTTTTTTTGAGACAGAGTCTCGCTCTGTCACCCGTGCTGGAGTGCAGTGGTGTGATCTTGGCTTGCTGCAACCTCTGCCTCCCAGGTTCAAGTGATTTTCCTGCCTCAGCCTCCCAAGTGGCTAGGATTACAAGCATGAGCCACCATGCCTGGCTAATTTTTGTACTTTTAGTAGAGATGGGGTTTTACTATGTTGACCAGGCTGGTCTCGAGCTCCTGACCTAAAGTGATCTGTCTGCCTCGGCCTCCCACAGTGCTGGGATTACAGGCGTGAGCTGCTGCGCCTGGCCTTAAAGACTGTTTTAACATACTGGTGAATATGATAGTTTTACTGATTTATACCATATACTCAAAACTAATAGACTTCCATCCTCACCTCCCCAAGAAACAAAATGACTACCTTGTTAACAGCAGTGGCTTTACAACAATTTAATAAAATTATTGGTTCACTCTTTCCGAAGAAAATGTCTGAAATAAAGTAAATTTGAAATGTTTCTTTGAATGGTCAATTCACTGTCAGATTTTGTTTTAATTGTAGGTGAAGTTAAAATGAACTATTTGGGCAAACCATATGTAGCCATGGTTACAACATACCAAATGGCAGTTCTTCTTGCCTTTAACAACAGTGAAACCGTCAGTTATAAAGAGCTTCAGGACAGCACTCAGATGAATGAAAAGGAACTGACAAAAACAATCAAATCATTACTTGATGTGAAAATGATTAACCATGATTCAGAAAAGGTATGTAGTAATATTCCAAAGAATTTAAGCATCATCAGCATTAAAGCTTTTTCATGAGATGTTTGCAGTTTTAAAATAAGGCTGTAATTGTTATTGTGCTCTGGAAAGCACTTGTATTCACTACGTTACTGTACGCTCCATAGAGCTGCGAGCGTTAAGGCATCACAGAGCATGCTGTGTGAGTTGGTGCCATGTGCCGTTTATAGTTTGATTTTATTTGTCCTATACTGTTACAGCTTATTGAATAATTGTAAAAGAATTGCCATCTGGAAGATTTTGATTAATTGAGATTTTGAAACTAGCCTTTAAAGACTTTCCAGGTTTTTGGTTTTATAAACGTGCTTAGTTTCATGGTTCTGTAACAGGAAATGACAGCCTGTTGATGTCTGTTTGTACACATATTTAATATGTGTAACTCCATTCCAAGTGTTCTTAATGTCAGCACTCAATTAACTATCATCTGTTTTTAACTACCATATATTTTTAATATTTGTCACAAGAATAACAAACCATTAGTATATTACTTTTTTTCTCTGTAACTTTTTTTCTAGTTACAAGATTTTGCTGTTTTGTTGTCATAGTATATCCTAGATGTTTAAATAGTTAAAAATGCAACAGAGGTGGGATTATATCTCCTTCAAATTATTGTGCTTATAAGAAAAAATTCCTATAAATAATGTTTTGTTTTTATTTTTGTAAAGTTAATAGCCTACAGTTTATTTCTTTCATTAATTCATTTTGCTGACATCCCTAGGATTATGACATTTTATAGTCTATAATTGAACAACTGTAAAAGGCATATTCTGAAATTCAAATCAATGTTTTCATAATTTTGAGAAATGATTTATCTGGCATCAGAATCTTAGCAAAATATGGATTTTTTTTTTTTTTTTTTTTTTGAGACAGAGTTCCACTCTTGTTGCCCAGGGTGGAGTGCAATGGCGTGATCTTGGCTCACTGCAACCTCCACCTCCTGGGTTCAAATGATTCTCCTGTCTCAGCCTCCTGAGTAGCTGGGACTACAGGCACGTGCCACCATGCCCAGCTAATTTTGTATTTTTAGTAGAGATAGGGTTTCACAATGTTGGCCAGGCTGGTCAGGCTGGTCTCGAACTCCTGACCTCAGGTGATCCACCTGTCTTTCCCAAAGTTCTGGGATTACAGGCGTGAGCCACTGTGCCTGGCCAAAATAGGGATTTCTTAAGGTTAATTAATTATGGTTTTTAATTTTAGGCTAGTAAATTCTTAAAGGTTTTATATTTTTTTCTAAAACATGCTATTTTTGCTGCCCAGAAATTGACAAAGTAAACATAGATTCCTTGTTTGCACTTTAAATTTTATTTTATGTTTATTTATTTTTGAGACGAGATCTCGCTGTGCCACCCAGGTTGGAGTGCAGTGGTGCCATCTCAGCTCACTGCAATCCCCACCTCCTGGGCTCAAGTGATAATCCTGCCTCAGCCTTCCAAGTAGCTGGGACCACAGGTGTAAGCCACTATGCCAGGCTAATTTTTTAATTTTTAGTAGAGACCGGGTTTTGCTTTGTTGGCCAGGCTGGTCTCAAACTCCTGAGCTCAAGCAATCTGCCCACCTCAGCCTCCCAAAGTGGTGGGATTACAGATGTGAGCCACCATGCCTGGCCTTTAAATTTAATTATGAATCTGTCCATTCCTTAGCAGAATGTCTTAGATTATTATTGAGAATTAGTTCATCTTCCAAGTGCCTTTTGATCCTGCTGCCAGAGAAATTCCACTTTATGATATCAGTGGCTTTCTTAAGCCTGATATAGAAGTTGTTATTCTAAAAATTGCCTTAACAGTTTTCCCCTGAGCAAAGGCCACTTGCTTCTTGAAGAGTGAATAAAACATGGATTGAAATAAATGTTTTCACCATCACCCCAGGTCACAGCAAATTGATGCTGTGTGCTACTGGAGGCACAGCTTTCTCCTGTCATCAGGCCATTTACAGTGGGTATTTTGTTACTGCGGCATTTGTAAAAAAAATTTGGTTGCTTTTTCAAAATGGGGTGATGGAAAAGTTACGAACTTTGGTGTTTCATAAAAATTAAAATGTCAAACTCTAGGCAATGAGCTTGACTCTTATTTTATCAAAAAGTAGTGTATATAGAATAGTAGGACCAGAAAATAGCTTATTCCCAAACATAAACTGCTTAAGATTCTGGCAGATGTAAAAGTAGAAAATAATTGGGTTTTTTCCTGTTTGTTTGAACAAAAGAATTATTTTTCTCTTAAATTTGGTAATCTATAATATAAAAGTTATGAGAGTGGAGGCTTTTTTGCTTGGTCATTAATTTAGCAGAATTGCTTGCAGCAAACTCTTATTTAAAGATTTTGGTTTTTATAAATATAAATGTTTTATTTTTAAATGTAGGAAGATATTGATGCAGAATCTTCGTTTTCATTAAATATGAACTTTAGCAGTAAAAGAACAAAATTTAAAATTACTACATCAATGCAGAAAGACACACCACAAGTAAGTGCTTTTAATGTCAAGTTTTTTTTGAGGGGGAAACATTTAAGCATTGGACTTTACAAGTGTTTACATTGAGATTGTGCAAAACTTTGCACAGCAAAATTAATAATGGGATATGTCTTTTCTGGTTTGTTGTTGGCATTTATTAACCTTACAGTCAAACAGAAATCTCTACTTGTATTTTAGTTTTTTCTAAGGAAAAGGGTATGGTTTTGTTGTATTTGCTCTTAAACCATTAGAATGTGTAACTTTGCATTCTCTCCGAAAATTCCCACATTGAGAAGTAATAAAATTTCATATTTTTCATTTGTAAAATAAGGGAAAGTTCTCCAGCTTTTTTTTTTTTTTTTTTTTTTTTTTTTTTTTTTTTTTTTTTTTTTTTTTTTTGAGACGGAGTCTTGCTCTCTCGCCCAGGCTGGAGTGCAGTGGTGTGATCTCGGCTCACTGCAAGCTGTGCCTCCCGGGTTCACACCATTCTCCTGCCTCAGCCTCCTGAGTAGCTGGGACTACAGGCGCCCGCCACTATGCCTAATTTTGTTTTTTGTATTTTTAGTATAGACGGGGTTTCACTGTGTTAGCCAGGGTGGTCTCGATCTCCTGACATCGTGATCCGCCCGCCTCAGCCTGCCAAAGTGCTGGGATTACAGGTGTGAACCACCGCGCCTGGCCTACAGCTCATTTCTTTCAAAGAAAATTTGTCAGTAGAAAATGCTTCTTAAACTTTCATATGCAAATGAGCCACCTGGGCATCTTGTTCAAATGCAGATTGTGATCTAGTGGGTGTGGAGTGAGGTACTGACAGGCCAGTGTGAGGAGGGGACTTCTGCTCTTCATTATTTTAACTCAGCAGTGATTGTTGCTTTGGTCTGGGATAGACTGTTTCTATCACTTATGCTTCCTGATTGCCTCCGGTGTGCAGTCCTTGGGCTGATGCAGGATGTGAAGATAATATAAGACGTTAGACCCTCTCCAGAAACTTAATTCCCGATGGGGGAGACAAATATTAATTGCCATTTACTTTGAAACCTAAAATGGTCAAGATTCCATTTTCCTCCAGGCTAATAAATAATAATTTGCAATATATAGATTGTATTTTGTCTTTGAAAAGCTGTGAGGAGATCCTGTTAATGTGGCATGGTCTGCATCTATGCCTTGCTTCTGTGTTTCTTGAGCTCCGTGGAGATAGGCCCCCTCTCCTGGCTTCTCTGCTTGAGCCACATAAAATGCCACTTCACAGCTCTTCCCTTTGAAGCCTGATCCAGTATGCATTTGGAGCTAATTACTGCAGTTGACACAACTCCATCTAAAAGCGTCATGAAAGATTCTGTAATCACTGATAAGAAAATGATCTTGCAAATTATTGCTGTGTCCTCCCTTATTGCCTCTTTACCTTAACAGTACAGTTTACAATAATGTAAATTTTTTTTCTAATCTTTCAACTTTAACCCTAGAAATTGTAGATGTTTTAGCAGTGGTTATGTGATATTGGCACAACATAACTATATAATTTGCTCAATATTGTGGTGCATGCCTGTAATCCCAGCTGCTCAGGAGTCTGAGGCATGAGAATCACATGAACCCAGGAGATGGAGGTTGCGGTGAGCTGAGAGCGAGTCACTGAACTCCAGCCAGGACGACAGAGTGAAACCCTGTCTCAAAAAAAAAAAAAAAGTATTTGCACTCACTGATAAAATGAATTGAAAACAAGTTCAGTGACTTAATGTCTTGTTGGGTCTTTTTTCTTTTCTTCTGTAAAACAGGAAATGGAGCAGACTAGAAGTGCAGTTGATGAGGACCGGAAAATGTATCTCCAAGCTGCTATAGTTCGTATCATGAAAGCACGAAAAGTGCTTCGGCACAATGCCCTTATTCAAGAGGTAAAAGGAGGGCAGTCCTCAGGGCTTCTTAGGGTAGAGGGCATTGTCATTGTACAGATTCAGTCTCTTTCTTCTTAAAGAGATACAGAAATAACCTGATCCTCAGATAGCATAAAGAAATGTTTCATACTTAATCAGAATCGTACTCACTTACAATTTCAGTATTAAATTCAGATTTGCAGGCTGGGCACAGTGGCTCATGCCTGTAATCCTTTTTGTTGTTGTTGAGACAGAGTCTTGCTCTGTCGCCCAGGCTGGAGTACAGTGGCGTGATCTTGGCTCACTGCAACCTCTGCCTCCCAGGTTCAAGTGAGTCTCCTGCCTCAGCCTCCCGAGTAGTTGGGAATACAGGCGTGCACCACCATACTTGGCTAATTTTTGTATTTTTCATAGAGACAGGGTTTCACCATGTTGGCCAGGCTGGTCTCGAACTCCTGACCTCAGGTGATCCACCCGCCTCGGCCTCCAAAAGTGCTGGGGTTACAGGTGTGAGCCACCATGCCCAGTGGACACCTGTAATCTGAATGTCTTGTTAGGCCAAGACAGGAGGATCACTTGAGTCCAGGAGTTTCAGACCAGCCTGGGCAACACAGGGAGACCCCATCTCACCTAAAAAAAAAAAAAAAAAATTAAAAAATTAAAAAATTAGCCAGTTGTGGCGGCACACTTGTAGTACCAACTACTTGGGAGGCTGAGGTGGGAGGATTGCTTGAGCCCAGGGATTGAGCCTGTGTGACACAGTGAGATGCTATCTCAAATGATAATAATAAATTCATATTTGCTTTGGCTTTATTTTAGAGGTCTAAAACTTGCTGATTCATTGAGTCTTCTGTCCAGTTATTGAAGGAAATTGACCCATCAGATATTCATTCATTCCATAACTATCTGAGCCTACCATGTGATAGACAGCTGGGCTGGTCCCTGGGATATAGCACAGAGCAGCTGAAGATATGGCAGGCTTTTTTGGAGTTCGCAGTTTAATGGGGGAAGAAATACACTATTGAAATGATATGCAAATAAATGTAAAATTACATTAGCATGCACTGAAGGAAAGGTATACAGTACTATGAGAATGTATTTAAATATCCTGGCCTAGGGGCTGCTGGGGAAAACTTTCTTGAGAAAGTGTTTGAACTAACTAAGAGCTGAGAGTTGAGTTAAATAGAAGCTTGGGGTTGTGTGTGAGTACTTAGGTTAATTAGTTTATTGTTTCACTTAATTATGTATCATTATTAGATTTTGCTGTATCCATTTTCCACATTTTAGTTCCTATCTTCATACTTAATTTGGCCCATTTGTTGAAACCTCAGTACATTTGAGGCACTTTAAACTGATTGGTTAAAAGTCATTACTTAATAGCTGAAGAACTGGCAGTAGTTTGACTTCCACATCTCTCTTCTACAGGTGATTAGCCAGTCAAGAGCTAGGTTTAATCCCAGTATCAGCATGATTAAGAAGTGTATTGAAGTTCTGATAGACAAACAATACATAGAACGCAGCCAGGCGTCGGCAGATGAATACAGCTACGTCGCGTGATGTCGCTCTCCTCCAGCGTGGTGTGAGAAGATCATTGCCATCACCATTTGGTGTGTTCCTGTGGGAAAAAGCAGGACTGTGCCTCCATAATTTGGTCATTTGGCAGCCCCTGTTTTCTGCTGTTTACAACATCACCAGTGCCACGTCATGAGCGTCAAAGAAAATGCCTAGAGATATTTCAAGCTCATGTCATTATGACATTTCTTAAAACTTTATTAAAAGAATGAGTGAAGTATTGCTGAAAAGTGGAAATTCGGTTGGGTACCATGCTTTTTCTCCCCTTCACGTTTGCAGTTGATGTGTCTTTTTTTTTTTTTTAATGTATCTTAAAGGACATAAAATTTAAAAACTTAAATATTGTAATATGACAGATAACCTAATAATTGTATCTACATTAAAATGACAAACATGATACTGCTGCTTGTCAAATAAAAAAAAAAAATAAAGAAATAGAATGCCTTTTTTATGTGGATGGAGTATCAGGTTGACCACAAAATATATTGACTCAAAGCAGCTAATGCATCTTTAGTTGCGTTTTTATCTGAATGGTTTAATTCACTTGTACTCCTATTTAAATCCTACATGAAAAATGTCTAGATTATTGTTCTTGACTGAATAGGACTGCATTCAGCATAAAGAATGCTTTATTTTTATGGATTAGATATATTGGATCTAAACATTTTGAATCTTGAAGATGTAATTCCATCAGCAGTTTCTGGTGGTGTGCTACTCCACAGACATCGCAGAGTGTGAGCAGGATGCTTGGTGACCTCAAGTCTGGCACAGAGAGCTTTTCATTCAAAAGTTGTCTTTCTTCGGTTGCATAATCCATTAATTCTAGCATAGACTAGTACCCTAGCTCTGTGGCCTTCCCTGAGTCTTAGGAAATCTGTGATACCAACATATTCCTTCTATATGCCTCCCCTACCTGTTACCCTTACAACCCTCCTCCAACAGTTTAGATACTAGAGTCACTCTCATCAATCACAGATGTGCTTAGCAATGCATAACCTAAATACTTTTTTAAAAAAGAAAATTGTACATTGTACTGGGTGCCACATATATAAATCCCATTATTTTGTTTATTTTATATATATATATATATATATATCTCAACAGCAGTGTTAGAGTACTGCGATCTATTATCATATTTATTGTCTATCCACACCATCACCACCACCACCACACCCCTCCTCCCTCAACATACAAACAATTTTTCTTTATTTAAAAAAAAATAAGAGACGGGGTTTCACCATGTTTCCCAGGCTAGTCTGGAACTTCTGGCCTCAAGCAATCCTATCTCTGTCTCCCAAAGTGCTGGGATTACAAGCATGAGCCACTGCATCCATCCAACACACAATTTTTAAAATCGGAATATTTTAAAGCAAATCACACAAATTATTTCACTTATAATACTTCAGTAAGGCCTTTAAAAAATCCACAATGATATTATTACTCCTAACAAAAACAATAATTACTTAGTATCATCTAATATGTGGTTCATATTTAAATTTGTTGTTTTGAGATGGGTCTTACAATTGGTTTATTCAATTGCATTTTTTCTAACTCGTGTCTCAAGTGTTTTAAAAATCTACTGAACTTATGACTTATATACTGTATTTCTCATTTTACCTTTCTTCCAAAAGAGGAAATAATGGCAAACCATATAATATTGTACATTCACTGTCAAAAAGCAAACCCTTGTTTTGATAACTTGTTGATTGATAAAAGTTTTCCAAATTGATTTTTTTTCTTAAATATTTATAAATGTTAAATTAAGTCTTATCCTGGTATCTAATTGTCAAGAAAATATACTCACTGAAAAATGGACAAAATACTTGTGCGGAGGTCTACAGAGATGGCTTACAAGAGTTTTCTTCACATCCTTTCTCCATTTTACCTGAAAGGAAACATCTCTCGCATGAGGAAAAGAGGCCAAATCTGTTCAACCAAGGCACCATTCAGAAAGGGAGCAATGTTTGGAATTCATTGCAGCGCACACCTTCCCCTGCAGAGAGTGCTGGGAAGAGTTGCAGTCTTGTCAAGTTAGGTCAGGAGATTGAAGTCATCACTGCAGAAGCCGTAGCACACAGCCCAGAGCTCTGACCTGGCCGCCCTGCTGTGCAATAACTAGTGCGAGTGGGCAAAACAGCTCAGAGCTATGAAAAGGAAAAAGGAGCAAGGAGAGGAGGATTTTCTATGCTTCACTGCAGAAAACACAAGTGAGCAAAACCCTCAGAAGTTTTTTAGAAGTCATTAATACTAAGGTAGTTTACGTGTGTGAGTCAGTGATGCATTTTATAGCCAGCCAGCATGAGGCCTTGTCCACATGCCAATCCTTTCCCTTTGAAAGCAAATATTTAATTGCTACTGAAGGTGCAGACTTATTTTAAGGTTTAGTCCAATATTTTATGACCATTTGCTTTAATATAAACAAACACTCTGGGGGTTGTGTGTTTGTTTTGTTGTTTTAAGACAGGGTCTCGCTCTGTCACCCAGGCTGGAGTGCAGTGGTGCAATCACGGCGCACTGCAACCTCGACCTGCTGGGCTCAAGTGATCCTCCCACCTCAGCCTCCCAAGTAGCTGGGACCACAGGCACATGCCACCACACTCGGCTAATCTTTGTATTTTTTGTAGAGACGAGGTTTTGCCATGTTGCCCAGGCTGGTCTCAAACTCCTGAGCTCAAGCAATCCACCTGCCTCGGCCTCCCAAAGTGCTGGGATTAGAGGTATGAGCCACTATGCTTTATTTTCTTTATAACTTACTATCTTTTTAGGATTTTGTAACCTATGTACGCTACCATGCTATCCCATGTCTGTTCACTTTTTTAAAAAACCTTTTTGAGTATAAATGATGACAGGTGCTTCCACCTATGTTATTTTGTTTAATCTTCAGGTAATCCTGTTTGATAGGCAATGCTTCTCTTTTTCATAGGTGAGGAAACTAAATGAGACTTTTCCAGGAGTTACTGTTGTAAACTGCAGAACCTGAATTTAAATGCCAGTCAAATCCGTGGATGTTATAAGTATGGCCTCTCTATATAGGTATATAGCCTCTAAAATAAGTAGAAATAACTTCATTTCATACATAAAGAATAGTTTTTCCTGACCTTTTAGAATAACAATTTGTTTCTAGTTAAATAATGTATGATAAACACATCATATTTTTCTTAAGATACTTACTTAAGATGATGTAAACACGGTTAAGGAATTTGTCTTGGCACATAGCTGATTCATGACAAAGGGTATTTGTGAATTTAGTGTTTTACATTCACATGTACTATTACAGAACATTTATTTCACAGTGTATGTATACTTAAAAGTTGTTATCAGTTAATTTTGTTGAGCTATGTACTAGAAAAGGATAATTATTCACCTCTTAATTTTTGGTTCCAAGAATAAATTCTTGGTTGAGCAAGGTCAAAGTCAAGATGCGTACTTTAAAAATACTAGTCATTGGCTGGGCACCGTGGCTCACGCCTGTAATCCCAGCACTTTGGGAGGCTGAGGTGGGTGGATCACCTGAGGTCAGGAGTTCAAGACCTGCCTGACCAACATGGAGAAACCTGTCTCTACTAAAAATACAAAAAATTAGCCAGGCATGGTGGCATGCGCCTGTAGTCCCAGCTACTTGGGAGGCTGAGGCAGGAGAATTGCTTGAACCCAGGAGGCGTAGGTTGCAGTGAGCCAAGATCGAGCCATTGCACTCCAGCCTGGGCGACAAGAGCAAAACTCGGTCTCAAAAAAATAAATAAATAAAAATACTAGTCCTAAGGGCTGTTGCAGATGGGCCATAGCGAAATGAGTGGAAATTAATATGGAGAGACCCACTAGTAGAAGATTGCTGTGTTCTTGAAGCGTATCAAGGCCAAAGCAATTAAATTAGGCAATCCTTTGAAATATATGGCCCCATAGGCTAGAATTCATTAAAGGTAGGATTTACTGATGGGGAAGAATGATAATTTTCATAAGGAATGGCTGTGCTATCTATGAAATTGTAAGAGATTTTTTTTTCTTCCTCTGGCCCCTATCCACAACCCAGGAAATTCCTCTTCGTTTTATCATCTAGCAAACAGGTACTGGTGCCAGGGCATTACGCTGGGTACAAGATATGCAGTGATGAGCAGAAAAGATGCTGTCTGTGCTCACATGGAGCTTCCGGTCTTTAACAATCAGTCAGAACTGTGTCATTCCAGATGTGGTAAGTGCTTGTGAAGGAAATCGTGACTACTCAGGAGGATTTCATAAGAGAGGTTAACGGGTGGAGAATGAAGGTGGGAGAGCACATTCTAAACGGAAGTGACAGCAAAGATCCTAAGATAAGAGGCAGCCAGAACTGGGAAATCGAAAAGACCAGTGTGGCTGAATTATGTGCATTGTAAGCAAAGAGTGATTTGGTTATATTTACATTTTTAAAAGATGATGGTAATGTTTTCACAACTTGGCTAGTCAGTGTGTGAATGTTCATTTTGTTAACATGCTTTATGGTGTAATATTTATATATTATTTTGCTTTGGCGTTTGTGAACTATGTCATAATATTTGTAATTTTTTTTTTTGAAACAGAGTCTTGCTTTGTTTCCCAGGCCGGAGTGCAGTGGCACGATCTCAGCTCACTGCAGTCTTCGCCTCCCAGGTTCAGGTGACCCTCCTGCCTCAGCCCACCTAGTAGCTGGGATTACGGGCACGCATCACCATGCCCGGCTAATTTTGGTATTTTTAATAGAGACGGGGTTTCACCATGTTGGCCAGGCTGGTCTCGAACTCCTGACCTCAGGTGATCCACTCGCCTCAGCCTCCCAAAGTGCTGGGATTACAGGTGTGAGACACCGCACCCAGCCAATATTTGTACATTTTAAGGGAAAATGCATCGGAAGAAATTAGGCGGTAATTTTTTTGGAGTAATTTTTTTGGAGACAGAGTCTCGCTCTGTTGCCCAGGATGGAGTGCAGTGGTGCCATCTCGGCTCACTGCAAACTCCACCTCCCAGGTTCAAGCAATTCTCATGCCTCAGCCTCCCAAGTAGCTGGGATTACAGGTGCATGACCATGGTCGGCTAACTTTTGTATTTTTAGTAGAGTCGGGGTTTCATCATATTGACCAGGCGGGTCTCGAACTCCTGACCTCAAGCAATCTGCCTGCCTCAGCCTCCCAAAGTGCTGGGATTACAGGCGTGAGCCACCGTGCCCGGCTCAGGAGTGATCCTAATGACAGTGACTACTTCTAGAGGGATCAAGTGGATGAACCGGAGTGACTTATGGATTGTGACAGGGTGAGTGGGGGAACGGATGAGTCAATGATGGCAACCTAGATTTTTGGCTTTCACAACTAATGCCATTTAGTGAGTTAGGGGGATCCTAGAAGCCCGAAAGGAGAAGGAAGTTAGTAGGCTTGGTTTTAGACAGTGTGCACTTGATGTGCTTTTGAGATGTCCAAGTGCAGCAGGTGGTTGGTCGTAAAGGCTGAAAGTTCACTGTGCACATGTTCCCATCCTGATTCTTAGAAACCAATCTGTAGAAGCTGTTTGAACTATTCTCCTTTCTCTTACCCTAGCCCATGAGTCAACACTTTCCACATTCATCGTGACTAGAGAATACCAAACATTTACTACCACATGAATATGTTGCAGACATGTTAAGTCATAAAAGCAGGAATGAAGAGGAATGAGATTTTTCCTTTAGGTATTTATATATTAATACATTCTAGGATTTGCCTTCCTGTGTTTCAGTGAGTGGTCTTGTCACCCCCGCTTTGAGGTGAGGACACATTTACAGAAGCGGGGTCATTGTGCCCAAAGTGAACCTGCCAGAGTCTCACTCTGTCACCAGGCTGGAGTGCAGTGACGCGATCTCGGCTCACTGCAACCTCCACCTCCAGGTTCAAGTGATCCTCCTGCCTCAGCCTCTCGAGTAGCTGGGACTACAGGCATGTACCACCACGCCCAGATAATTTTTTTGTATTTTTCGTAGAGAGGCCAGGATGGTCTCGATCTCTTAACCTCGTGATCCACCTGCCTTGGCCTCCCAAAGTGCTAGGATTACAGGCGTGAGCCACTGTGCCTGGCCAGTTCTTTCTTATATTCATAAATCTTTGCCCACTACTGCTTTTGCACTGCACTCCTGGCAAGCTTAAAAGGAATCATCAGCAGAGGAAGAGATCTTTGGGAACTAACTTGTGGAAAAGAATTTGAATAACAAAGGGCGGTATTAGATGTTTTGTTATTGTTTTCTTTTTCTCCATTGTTAGTAACTTGCTATTTATAGTTCTAGTAATTGAAGAATTGTAGACTGTGTTGAAGTTTGCAGCCTCGGGTAAGGAGTAAACTTAGTGGATTGCTGTTTTTATACTTGGATGGCCAGGCTGATATTTTCCTTGGAGGAACTTTGGTGTTGCAGAAAAAAGATGAAAATTTTCTGTGACTTTCATAAGCAGCCCTGTTCAGGTATCAACTAGCTTATGGGGCTGTCCCTAGCTCAGTACTCAGTCCTATGCAGAGAGCCTCAGCATTCTTAAGGGGATAGTTTTCAGGTTGTTTGTCTTCTAGGGGAAAAAACAGATATGATACGCTCAGATCTACTTTTAGCAGAAACAAAGCTGGTCTAGTGGCCGGGCGCAGTGGCTCACACCTATAATCTCAGCACTTTAGGAGGCTGAGGTGGGCAGATCATTTGAGGTCAGGAGTTCGAGACCAGCCTGGCCAACGTGGTGAAACCCAGTCTCTACTAAAAATACAAAAATTAGCTGGGCGTGGCACACACTTGTAGTCCCAGCTAGTTGGGAGGCCGAGGCATGAGAATCACTTCAATCCAGTAGGCAGAGGCTGCAGTGAGCTGAGATCCTGCCACTGTGCTCCAGCCAGGATGACAGAGCCATCTTAAAACACACACACACACACACACACACACACACACACACACACACACACACAACAAAAGAACGCTGGTCTAGTTTTGGCCTGAGGAGGTCAGTGATGCGGGAGAAGTATGGTGATGTTAAAGGAAACTCGCCAAATGCAAATCAATGCAGTGCTACAAAGTAGATATCTGAGACACCTTGTTTAAATTGTACATTTTATTGTTTTTGTTTTTTGAAACGGAGTCTCACTCTGTCGTCCGGGCTGGGGTACAGTGGCGCAGTCTCAGCTCGCTGCTGCCTACACCTCCGGGGTTCAAGCAATTCTCTTGCCTCAGCCTCCAAGTAGCTGGGATTGCAGACGTGTGCTACCACGGCCAGCTAATTTTTTTTTTTTTTTGAGATGAAGTTTCACTCTTGTTGCCCAGGCTGGAGTGCAATGGCGTGATCTTGGCTCACTGCAACCTCCACCTCCCAGATTCAAGCGATTCTCCTGCCTTAGCCTCCCGAGTAGCTGGGATTACAGGCATGCACCACCACGCCCGGCTAATTTTGTATTTTTAGTAGAGACAGGGTTTCTCCATGTTGGTCAAGCTGGTCTCGAACTCCCGACCTCAGGTGATCCACCTGCCTCAGCCTCCCAAAGTGTTGGGATTACAGGCTGAGCCACCACACCCGTCCTAGATTGTATATTTTAAAATAATCGTCTCTTAACTGTTGACAGCCAAGAAAGATGAGGACCTGCAGCCACTTGGTAAATTGGAAATACATCGTGTCAGCACTCAGGAAGGTGCATGTGCCTTCACTTGTAAATTACTTACTTGGCTCTGGTTTGGGCTGCCATCTCCACTGCTCCGTAAAGCAAGGAAGAGAGCTACTCAAATTAAGGAAGAGGCTTCCATAGCCAGCCTCCACTACTTTTCTGAACTATTTCTGGCATTTGGCCTCCAAGTCTAAATGGAGTGAGCCACTTTGCATTTCTTGGGCGGTTGCACCCTTAGTGGGGGTCAACCTTAGCTCTCCAAAAGTGAGATCAGGCTCACTGCTGACGCAGTAATTAAAATCCAATCTAATTAGATCTGAAAGTTCTGACAGCAATTGGAAGTCCTTGCAGCAACCAATGTGGGATTCTTTAGGAAGCAGAGATGAAGGGAAGGGTCAGAAAGCCAGCTCATTTTGATCCCTGCTAGACCATCAAACCCACCAGGGACTATCTATAAAAGGGCAAGTATGTGGCCAACCGAGGAATCTCCTGGGATGCAGCAGAACACAGTATTATAGTGCTATGGTTTCCAAAAAATACACTTGAAAAATACAAGTGTAATGTGAAGTGCAATGTGAACTCAAAATTAGGGTATTTGCAGTGGGTGTGAATGTTCATTTTTATGAAAATCATCTAATACCCTGTGTATTCGAGTTTTCCAGAGAAACAGAACCCACAGGAGATATACATATATATATATATATACACACACACACATATGCATAAATACACACACACATGCACACACACAGTTGTCTCTCAGTATACATGGGGGATTGCTTCCAGGACCCCTCACAGATACAAAAATCCACAGATGCTCAAGTCCCTTATATAAAATGATGTAGTATTTGCATAGAACCTATGCACATTTTTCTGTATGCTTTAAATCATCTCTAGATTACTTATAACCTCTAACACCAGGTAAAGGCTATGTAAGTAGTTGTTATACTGTGTCACTTACGAAATTATAAGAAAAAAGTCTGTACATGTTCAGTATAGATGCAACTATTCTTTTCTTTCTTTTTTTCAAATTTTTTTTATCTGTAGTTGGTTGAATCCATGAATGTGGAACCCATGAATACAGAGGGCTGACTGTATATGTAAAATGAAATTTATTTATTTTTATTTATTTATTTATTTTTGAGACGGAGTTTCACTCTTGTGGCCCAGACTAGAGTGCAGTGGTGCAATCTCAGCTCACTGCGGCCTCCACCTCCAGGGTTCAAGTGATTCTCCTGCCTCAGCCTCAGCCTCCAGAGTGGTTGGGTTTACAGGTATGCTCCACCACACCTGGCTAATTTTTTATATTTCTAATAGAGATGAGGTTTCACCATGTTGGCCAGGCTGGTCTCGAACTCCTGACCTCAAGTGATCCGCCCACCTCGGCCTCCCAAAGTGAAGGGATTATAGGCGTGAGCCACCGTGCCCAGCCCAAAATGAGATTTATTATAAGGAATTGATTCACAAGATATTGGTGGTTGACCAATCCCACAATCTGCTGTCTGCTAGCTAGAGACCCAGGAAAACCAATGGCATGAATTCCAGTCTAAGTCTGAAGGCCTGAGAAGGAGGAGTGCTAATGGCATAACTCACATTCCACGATAAGGAGACTGATGTCTCAGCTCAAGCACTCAAGTAAAAAGACAGAATTCAACCTTCTTTCACCTTTTTCTTCTACTTGGGCCCTCAAAGGGTTGAATTATGCCTACCCATATTGGAGAGGACAATCTACTTTACTCAGTCCACTGATTTAAATGCTAATCTTTTCCAGAACCTCCTCACAGACACACGCAGAAATAATGTTTAAGCAGATATCTAGGCATCCTGAGGGCCGGCCAGTAAAGTTGACATGTAAAATTAACCATCACAAGTCCACCTCTTGTCAACTTCGCACCCACATGCCTCCCTGTAAAACATATTTAATCTCCAAATGAAAACAGTAACAGGCTGGACATAGTGGCTCATGCCTGTAATCCCAGCACTTTGGGAGGCCAAGGAGGGCGGATCATTTGAGGTCAGGAGTTTGAGACCAGCTTGACCAACATGGTGACACCCTGTCTCTACTAAAAATACAAAAAATTAGCCAGGTGTGGTGGCACACGCCTGTAATCCCAGCTACTCAGGAGGCTGAGGCAAGAGAATTGCTTGAACTCGGGAGGTAGAGGTTGCAATGAACCGAGATCATGCCACTGTACTCCAGCCTGGGTGACAGAGTGAGACTCCTCAAAACAAACAAACAAAAAAGTCAATAACAAGGTCATAGATCCACCTAACATGATACAACTAACTATCCTATATGCAACTGAAAATGCAACAATCCCTTCCCCAAAAGAGGAGGTAAAATTCTTCAGTGATGTTTATTCTTCTTTTGATAGTCCATAACTTAAATACTGTGGTGTAAAATTAATAAATACTATGATATAAAGTCCGTATATCTTATATGATAAGGGAATAAGAGATGAAAAATAGAAACACAAACATTCATAACAAGATGAGGAGGAAATAGGATAATTACAGTCCTTGTTTTTATAACTGGTCACATGACCATAGCTGATATTTGTAACCACCTTGTTTCTACTACCCACTATATATTCCCTTTGCAGCTGGTTGTAGCTCTTCATCTGGTGGGGTGACCCAAACCTTTATTTCTGAAGAGTCTAGGCCATTAATAGTCCTGCCTGAATTGGGTTGTTGTAGTTTTCCATTGACCCTAATCATAGGTGGTACCAAGGGATCTTAAGGGATCTCCCGTATTCCAGATATACTCTTCCTGATCTTCACTCTGGAGTAGTTGTCCAATTTCCTCCTGGTATTCAGGATCAGTCACCCCAGCCATCACAGGAACTCCCTTCTTTGCCTGTTGATTCAGAGCCATGAGGAGCTCAAAGTGGCTGGGGACACTCTTAACTTCCAGTTCAATGAAATCATTGCTGTGTTTCCTGGTTGAAGCATTCCTCCCTCTGGAACTAAGACCTCTAGGTCACCAGAGCATAAGGTCACGGGGCCAGGAAGCAAGATTTTGTTAATGGGTTACCAGGGGTAATAGTGAACAGTGACGCTCTCACTTTCACCCCTTGATTCCTGGACCTGCGAGTCCTGCCTGCGTGGAAAGGCTGATACCACTGTGAGGAGAGAGGTTGATACCAATAGGGGTGTAGAGACCTCTTCCACTGGCAAAAAGACTCATCAGAATTTAGGGGCTCAGTGCCCCCTGCTTTGTCAGGATCTTGACACACATCCCCACCTCAACTGACAAGATGCCATTCTTTCTCAATCAATGCTCTCACTTTAATAGTGGGCACTCTGCAAGGCCAGGAGTACAACTTGCAATGATATTCAGCCAGACACAGGGTGAAATTCTGTATTTGATTTTCAGCAATCTCAGCCCTGCAGCTATAGGGAATAAGGGTGAGAAGGCACCCTTGTCTATGAAGCAGAGCAAGTGAGCCCTCACCAGACACAGAATTGGCTGCTGCCTTGATCTTAGACTTCCCAGCCTCTAGAACTGTAAGAAATAAATTTCTGTTGTTTATAAATTATGCAACCTAAGGTATTTTGTTATAGTAATCTGAGCTAGTCAAGACGATCTTCCTCCAGCCTTGCCCATCTCGGTTGATGGCAACTCTTTTCCTTCCAGTTTCTCAGGCCAAAACCCTTGGAGTTTTTCTTTACTCAGGTCTTTTTTTTTTTTTGGACGGAGTCTCTCTCTGTCACCCAGGCTGGAGTGCAAGGCATCTTTGGGTTCAACTGTTATCCTGCCTGAGCTTCCCAAGTAGCTGGGACTATAGGCACACGCCACTGCACCTGGCTAATTTTTGTATTTTTAGTAGAGATGGGGTTTCACCATGTTGGCCAGACTGGTCTGGAGCTCCTGACCTCAGATGATCCTCCTGCCGTGGCCTCCCAAAGTGCTGGGATTACAGGCGTGAGCCACTGCGCCCGGCCCTTTACTCATGTCTTTCACACTCTACATGTAATTCATCTTGAAGTCCTGTTGGCTCTACTTTCATTTTCTTATTTTTTCAAGAGGCTATGTTGCCCAGGCTGGTCTCGGACTCCCAGACTCAAGCGATCCTCTCACCTTGGCCTCCCCAGAGTGCTGGGATTACTGGCATGAGCCATCATGCCTGGCCAGCTCTCCTTTCAGAACATATTCAGCACCTGGCAGACAGGTCCCACCAGAGACAATGATGGTAGGCCAGCAGAATAGCAGATGTGTGTAAAGCAGTAGGCTGCCAGATCAGTATATCAGGATGACTAGAGGCAAGAGATGTTCAGCAGGGTGGACAAGCAGAAGGTGCAATCAGGAAGGAAGTCCACGGTTACCAGAGCCCCAGCTACTGAGCCCGGAATGGGCAAGCCAGGCCCAGGGCTGGAGGAACTGAGGCACCAGGCAAGTTTCCATGACAGAGATCCAAGTGGAAGAAGCAAGGCAGATGTCTAGTTCACCCAACTGGGGCCTGAAGGTCTCCAAAGCAGGAGGAAATTCATGCATCATCGATGGGTACTAAACAAGCCTGAACGAGCAGGGCTGGGCTATGGGCCTCTTACCCCAAAGCAGGGAATGGACCCAGAGACTAGAATGGAGCAATGCCTGCAAGGGAGGTCAGCAGGTCCCAGCCTGGGGAGACTGGGAAGCTGAGCTGGCAGTCAAGCTGACTTGCCACCATTCAAACAAGAAATGCCACAGGATCCTGCTTCTGAAGCATTCGGCTCCCAAACAAAAAGCATGGAAGACAGTTGGGTGACTATAGTGAGGACCTACAGATGGTACTTCCTGGGTCTTGTGTCTCCTGGGCTCCAGGAGGATGGAGGTTGACTTGAGTCTTAAAGGCTTAACCTTTCGCACACTGAAAAACCTGCTTCCCAGCAGCCTGACAGCAAGTTCTCTGACCTCTGTAGGAACTTTTCTGGTATTTAAGTCATTATCACCTCCCAAACTTGCCTCTTCAGTGGACTCTGCGTTGTGGTCCCTCCCTCTGTCTTTCCTGGTCTTCCCCAGCTCTGCACGTTGCACTCCATTCCCCAGACCCATGTGTTCTGCCACACCTCTCACCAGCCCCTAGGTACTTTAACACAGGAATATCTGTTGTTGCTACATATCCCTACGTCAAACTTCTTTTTCTTTTCTTTTTTCTTTTTTTTGAGACAGTCTCACTTTGTCACCCAGGATGGAGGGCAGTGGTGTGATCTCAGCTCACTGTAATCTCCACCTCCCAGGTTCAAGCGATTCTCCTGCCTCAGCCTCCTGAATAGCTAGGGCTGCAGGTGTGTGCCACCACACCTGGCTAATTTTTGTACTTTTAGTAGAGATGGAGTTTCACCATGTTGGCCAGGCTGGTCTTGAACTCCTGACCTCAGGTGATCTGCCTTCCTTGGCCTGCCAAAGGGCTGGGATTATAGGTGTGAGCCACGGCGCCTGGCCTCAAAAATGTGTTTTCTAATAC
The DNA here is from genome assembly GCF_029289425.2 of Pan paniscus. Classification (NCBI taxonomy): domain Eukaryota; kingdom Metazoa; phylum Chordata; class Mammalia; order Primates; family Hominidae; genus Pan; species Pan paniscus. The sequence continues at coordinate 47,637,391 of NC_073257.2, read as the reverse complement.
TATTTTGACAAAAATCTTTCAGTGTTGTTGGTTTCCTTTATAATCCTGGGTATTTTATTTCAAGCATTGAAAAACGTTACTGTGAGAAGTTCAGAGATTCCAGAATGCCACGTGCTCTGCCACAGCTCTCACAGCAGGACACCACAGGCCTCGTGCATCCTGGGCCGTGTGAAGCAACCTCAAGCCACAGTGTTCCTCATGCTTCTCCTTCTTGCCTAATCCTCCTGTTTTATTGGCTGAGTCGACCAGCTGGGCTTTAACCAAGAGTCTACTCCCTCAGTTCCTTTTTCTTTCTTCTTTTTTTACAGACAAGGTCTCGCTCTGTCACCTAGGCTGGAGTACAGTGGTACCATCATAGCTCACTGCAGCCTCAGGCTCCTGGGCTCAAACAGTCCTCCCACCTCAGCCTCCCGAGTAGCTGGGACTACAGGCACACACCACTATGCCCTGGCTAATTTTTTTATAGAGATGGGGTCTCCTCATGTTGCCCAGGCAGGTCTCGAACTCCTGGCCTCAAGAGATCCTCATGCCTCAGCTTCCTAACATGCTGGGATTATAAGTATTAAATCAAATTTAGCCTAAAGCTACCTCCTTACATATTTTAAGTTCGACCTAAAGGTTTCTCTGTACATTGTGGACTATAAGCTAAATGAAATTGTAAACAGACTGTAGCCTACTCTTGTGCCAATCACCAAGTTTTGGCCAATCAAATGTGGTCAACTGTTCCAACCATATTCTAATAAGGCAAATGCCAAGCTATAACCAATCCAGCTGTTTTTGCACCTCTCTTCCATTTTCTGTATGTCACCTTCCTTTTTCTGCCCTTAAATCTACCACGTGGCTGCGCTGGAGTCTCTGAGCCTACTCTGGCTCAGGAGATGGCCCAATTTGCCAGTCATTCTTTGCTCAATTAAACACCTTTAAATTTAATTTGACTAAAGTCAAATTTTAATTTTTTTTTTTTTAACCACAGGTTTGAGCCACTGAACCTAGCCCCTTAGTTTCTATTCAGTGACCTAGCTTCCTGCCAATACTGGGGGCCTTGTCCTGGTGATGGAATGCTGGTACCATGCATTCTCTTTTTTGCCTTCTGCCCTCCACATTCCCCACCACCAGCTGTGACGGTCCTTTGAGGAACGATCTTTGGAAAGCTTCCTAGCATCCTTTGCCCTGCCTGCTGGAGTGGAGTGCCTGGTCCCAGTGATTGCCCCAAATGGTGCTGAGTTTATTACATCCTCTGACACTAGGCTTTGAGCTGCCTAGAAGCCCTGGCTAGAATCGACTCTATCTGCATTGTTTGTTTGTTTGTTTGTTTCCATTCTCTGGTTCTACTACTTCTCCACAGACCTTTTCCCTACCTAGTTCTCCTCATGCCTCATGCCCAGGACCACCCTTTGGTTCTAGTCTAGTTCTCTGGAGCAGCAGGAAAGACATGTAATTCCCCTGCTATATGGTAATTATTCATAATTTTTTCCCTGCAAGCCCAACATTCCTCCTTTATGATAGTTTCTAACTCATTTTCTGCAGCAGTGCATACACTTCTGCTCCCTGAAGTCCTGCTGGAAGGGCCACTTGTTAGAACCAGACAAATTGTTCACATGCTTACTGCTTAAGAGGCTCATGACTTGTCCCTAATGACTAGAAGCAAAGGAAGAAGCTGTTTTAAGGGGAGAGTCTGCTTTTGAATCCAGCCCCCACTTATGTTTTGGCTTAAATGAAATAGCTTCTTTCTTAATGCACATCAGAAATACCCAGGAAACCACCTCAGTTCTCTGGGTTAGAGTATACATGTTCTAGGTGTTTCCTCTCTGAGCCAAATAAAAGGAATCCCCAGAATTCCTAGAGGAATTTGATATGTAAGAGTTAACACATGCTACCCTGCTTCTTCCAGATGAAAGAGGACGGAGGGCGTCTTCCTCCCTGACACCAGGCTGGAATCGCTTGGGCGATTAGCAAGCAGGTTGCCAGCATCTATGCCACTGTGAATCAAAGGGTCTGGAAAAATCTCGACCAAGACACTTTCCGAGCACCACCCTTACCTCAGTGTCCAAGATTTCTCTATTCAAGATTCCCATGGGCTTAAGGTGTCAGAGTTCCTGGTCATTGTGCAAACTGGTTTTCTGGAAGGGCTCTCGTTTCTTAATGCCTCTGCTTTTTCCCCCAGAAGATGCCAGTCACCTTTCTGTCACCCTCAAGGGGCCAGGTCCCAAGTCCTGAGCTCCAGTTGGGAGGAGATAGTTTGAGGAGCTCTAAAAGAGGAAGGGTCAGCCTGGGAGACTGGGCAGAGGCTCTTAGTGTGGGGAAAAGGCGGGAGCGCTGGGAGGCAGCAGCATTTGGAATACAGACAGATTCCCCCGCCTGTGGCAATCTCTGTCTCCCTCTGGTGGTTTAAGCTCTCAAAATTACAGGTGTTCTTTGTAAGTAACTCATACATTCCAGTACCGGGGTGAGTTTTTACTCTTTTGGCTCATGTCATTTCCTCCCAGCAGCTAGGGTCTCTGCATTTTGTCCTGTTGTCATGGCAACTGGTACTCTGCAAGCTTTGGGAGCTGAAGCTGTAGAGCTGGCTTGTTAGGGAGGCTGCCCTCTCTCTCCAGCTCAATGGGGAACTGTAGACATTTGGAAGATGAATCATTCTAGTCCATTGAATAGCTTGCCGAGGTGACCCCGAGCAAGCTCCTTCCATCTCTTAACGAACAAAAACTATAGTGTTGTGAAGATTGTATGAGATAACTTATCTGAAGTTCCTAGTGCCATGCCTGACATACTATTTTAAGTGTTTGATAAATAATATTTGCCTTCCCATTGATTCAGACTCTACAGGCAGCAATAAAAAATTACTGCTCTAAATATTTCTCTTTTTCTCTCTGCAGCCTTTCATGGAAGTTGCCATGGTTCTGCATCCCTAAACCAATGAGACACAATGGCAAGTTTCTCTTCCTACATCTATTTCAACCACCAGCTTAACTCCCCTTCCTGAGTGCAGCTAAAGCTGTGGCCATCAGGCAGGTGAATCTTGGTGCCTCCTGTTCAACCAACAGGAATGACTGAAGCAGGATGGGGGTGGGACCAGCAGTAAGAAGCCCAGAGCAATGACCAGAGCTCCCTTTCTGGGGAGAGCTGGGCTGGAGAAAATCTATGCACTGCTGATCTCCTAAGGAGAGAGCTTCAAGGGTGAAAAGATGGTGTCCCACAGGCCTGAGGCTGCACAGATCTAGCTTTTGCCATTGAGGACAGCAGGGACAGTAAAGCTTCCCAGATCCCCTTTCAACCTGCCAGCTGGCATGTCACCTACCATAGAGGAAGCCAATCCTAGACCTTGTACTAATTGAGAGATTGCAAAAGTATCCTGTTAGCTGGGTCTGGACACCAGTGATAAATAGACTCACGAGTGAGCTAAGGAAAGGAACTGGCCCATCTAAAAGGAACCGGCCCAAGGAAAAGCAGGAATCTATGAAGGCATTCAATAACTTGGACCAAAAAGGAACAAGAAGGTAAAATTGAATACTTGGGTGATGGTTACACTAAAAACCTAGATTTCCCCACTACAAGATATATCCATGTAACAAAACTGCACTTGTACCCCTTAAATTTATATACTTAAATAAAATAAAATAGAAGAGATTATTTTTCTTTTTTTTTTTTGAGACGGAATCTCACTCTGTTGCCCAGGCCTGGAGTGCAGTGGTGCGATCTTGGCTCACTGCAACCTCCTCCTCCCGGGTTCAAGCAATTCTCCCACCTCAGCCTCCCTAGTAGCCGAGACTACAGGCACTTGCCATCATGCCCAGCTAATTTTTGTATTTTTAGTAGAGATGATTTTACCATGTTGGCCAGGCTGGTCTCGAACTCCTGACCTCAAGTGATCCACCTCCCTCAGCCTCCCAACGTGCTGGGATTACAGTTGTGAGCCACTGTGCCCAGCCAAAATAGAAGAGATTCTATTACAGCATAAAATACTTTATGGAAATAAGAAACAAGGCCCGGCGCGGTAGGTCATGCCTGTAATCCCAGCACTTTGGGAGGCCGAGGTGGGCAGATCATGAGGTGAGGAGATCGAGACCATCCTGGCCAACATGGTGAAACCCCATTTCTACTAAAAGTACAAAAAATTAGCCGGGCGTGGTGGCACGTGCCTGTAGTCCCAGCTACTCAGGAGGCTGAGGCGGGAGAATCACTTGAACCCAGGAGGCGGAGGTTGCAGTGAGCCGAGATCGTGCCACTGCACTCCAGCCTGGGCGACAGAGTGAGACTGTCTCAAAAAAAAGAAAAAGAAAAAGAAATAAGAAACACGAGTTTTTCATTTTAAATTTCAGTTGATGACTGAAGAAGAGGATAGTTGCAGGCTAAATTAGTGGCCCAGGAGATTCAGTGAGAGAAAAATCTCAAAACATAAAACAAAATTACAAGCAGATGGAAATATTGAAGAAACTGACAAAAGTATTTGAAGTCTGGATTCAGACAATCTTACATGTAAACAATAAAATGCCTAGAAAGGTTTTTTAAAAAGAAAAGTAGAAGAGAAGCTGTAATTAAACCAAACCAATAATAATAATAATAAATCATACGTACTAAAAAGAAATTGAGTATTCGAAGTGAAAGAATTCACCAAATTCCAATCTGGATTAATAAAACACTTAAGGAATATCCTGGTGAGCTGGGCGCGGTGGCTCATGCCTGTAATCCCAGCACTTTGGCCAGGCTAGTCTTGAACTCCTGACCTAAAGTGATCCGCCTGCCTCAGCCTCCCTCAGTGCTGGGATTACAGGCGTGAGCTACTGCGCTTAGCCTATATAACCGTTAAGGTAAAAGAAATATATTCAAAATTACACAAGATTTAGAAAATAAATCCTACACCTACTTCTGTTTGATGAAAATATTCCAGAAGAACTCTAATCAAATGATAAGTAAATCAGAAAGAAGACCACAAGATTGCCGTGATGAGTAATGAGTGTGTGTGTGTGTGTGTGTGTGTGTGTGTGTGTGTTGCAATACTGGGTAAGGGAGCAGAAGGATAGTTACAGCATTCTTAAGATTTTATCTTACAGGCCAAGTAATGGAGTGTCTTGGTGAACAGAAATATACTGTGCTTTTTTCTTTTCACAGGTAATGGTAGAGAAATATTTGTTTATGTGTATCCAGTATAGAATGGAATCATTACTGATATGGAAAATTACATAAGAACTTTGCATTTTTCAGGTCTGTTAAGGAATGACAGAATGACACACCCATTCCTTGCTCCATCCCCACTTCCGATTTCCACATCCATACACTGGAAATTCTTGATTTCTTTAGCCAAGGACACAGCTTAATAAATTAAAGATATCATGCAGGACTAAAAAATATGTGTTTTTTGGTGCTGATAGAATCTTGCCTGATTTGAGAGGTTTAATTCTAGGGTGTTTAACAGCCCTTTATTTTTTAGAACTTGCATTCTGTTCAGGAAAAATTTATATAAATGACCTTAATACTTCCATGTAATGAATGGATACAAACATGAGGAGCTGCTTGTTGTGTGTGTGTGTGTGTGTGTTTGTATGTATGTGTATATGTGTGTGACAATCTATGTCTTTTTATTGGAGTATTTATGACATTAATGTTTAATAAAAGTATTAATCTATTTAGATTTAAATGTACCATCTAACTAGTTATGAGGGTCTTTAAATTTTAATTTGTTTTTATTTCATTTTTTTTTAGAGACAGGGTCTCCCTCTGTCACCCAGGCTGGAGTGCAGTGGCATGATCATAGTTCACTGCAGCCTCAAACTCCTGGGCTCAAACAGTCCTCCTGCCTGAACCTCTGAGTAGCTGGGAGCACAGGCATGTGCCACCATACTTGGCCAATTATACAATTTTTTGTAAAGATGGGGTCTTGCTATGTTGCCCAGGCTGGTTTCCAACTCCTGGCCTCAAGTATTTTTTCTGCCTGGGCTTCCTAAAGCCCTGGGATTACAGGCCAGGTTCGGTAGCTCATACCTGTAATCCCAGCACTTTGGGAGGCCGAGACAGGCAGATCACCTGAGGTCAGGAGTTCAAGACCAGCCTGGCCAACATGGTGAAACCCTGTCACCCTGTCTCTACTAAAAATACAAAATTAGCAGGTTGTAGTAGTACTTGCCTGTAATCCCAGCTACTCGGGAGGCTGAGGCAGGAGAATTACTTGAACCCAGGAGGCAGAAGTTGCAGTGAGCCAAGATCCCACCATTGGACTCCAGCCTGGGCGACAAGAGGAAAACTCTGTCTCGAAAATAAATAAATAAATAAATAAATAAATAAACAAACAAACAAACAAATAAATCAACCAACCAACCAACCAACCAAAGCACTGGGATTACAGACAGGAGCCACAGAACCTGACCTAATCTTATTTTATTTAATTTTTAATTTTTTTTTTTTTGAGATGGAGTCTTGCTCTGTTGCCCAGGCTGAAGTGCAGTGGCACGATTTTGGCTCACTGCAACCTCCGCCTCCCGGGTTCAAGTGATTCTCCTGCCTTAGCCTCCTGAGTAGCTGGGACTACAGGTGCCCGCCTCCATGCCCGACTAATTTTTGTATTTTAGTAGAGACGGGGTTTTACCGTGTTAGCCAGGAGGGTCTTGATCTCCTGACCTCGTGATCTGCCCACCTCAGCCTCCCAAAGTGCTGGGATTACAGGTGTGAGCCACCATGCTGGGCCCCTAATTTTATTTTTAATTGACAAGTAATAATTGTATGTATTCGTGGAGTACAATGTGATTTGATACATGTTGATGATGTGGACTGATTAAATCAAGCTAATGAACATATCTATCACCTCACATACTGTCATTCCTTTGTGGTGAGAACGTTTTTTTTTTTTTTGAGACAGATCTCGCTCTCCGCCCAGGCTGGAGTGCAGTGGCGCTATGTAGACTCACTGCAACCTCCGCCTCCCAGGTTCAAGCGATCCTTCCACCTCAGCTTCCCGAGTAGCTGGGATTACAGGCATGTGCCACCACACCCGGCTAATTTTTGTATTTTTAGTAGAGACAGGGTTTCATTATATTACCCAGGCTGGTCTTGAACTCCTGACCTCAAGTCATCTGCCTGCCTTGGCCTCCCAAAGTGCTGGGATTACAGGCATGAGCCACCATGCCCAGATCTTTGTGGTGAGAACATTTAAAATCTAATTTTGGGGGTCTGCATTTCTTGAGTCAATTTTAGAGCCAGGAAGGCCACATCTTTGGAGTGAGAGCGGGAGTCAGGGTCAGTTCCTCAGCATCACTAAGTGGTCCCTCACCATCCATCTTTCCAGCTGGAAAGCAACTTGCTGGCCAATCACCAAAATAACAAGTAGGAAAGGTAAAATAAAGGAGGATGTGATCACATCAGCAAAAAAACAAAAAAACAAAAAACAACATTAAAGAGAGGAAATGCCAGTGTAAAATAAATGAAATAAATAGTAAAGAAGTAATATTGTTGCTGGTGAATAGAATGCATTGTCGCATATTATATGTGGATCTTCTGTTTATCATCTTGCTAAACTCTCTCCTTTATATATTCAGTCTTCTAGGAGAGGATTCATACAATCACAAAATAATTACAGTTTTATTTCCTCCCTTTCAGGCCTTTGACTTGAATTTGTTTTCCTTGTATTGGCTGAAATATATGGAATAGACATGGTGATCTTGGTCTTCTTCCTGATTTTAAAGGATACTAATTATTTTAATGGAATTTATATGGGCCTCATGAAACGAGTTGGGAAGTAATCTTTTTTTCTCTACTCTCTAGGAAAATCTATAAAATTAGAATGACATTTTTCAAAAAAGTTGACTTGCCTGTGAAACTAACTGGGCTTGGTGTTTTCTTTGTAGGAAAGGAGCCCATTTCTGACATTCATCATACTGTTTAGCAAGCCACTAATTTTACAAATGAAACCGATTTATGACATTCATTTTGCTGCTAAAACCCCACTCCTATTGATCAATGTATGTACAGTGAAGCCTTTGTGGTAGCTGACTCTGCTGTGCAGCCTTAAGGTGAAATGTTAGCTGACCACTCTTGAAGAGCGAGTTCCTGATTAAAGACATTGACTTCCCTGAAGTGTATCTTAAATGAACATACACACACACACACACACACACACACACACACACACACACACACACATGCAGGCATGCCTACATACATCACATTATCCTTGCCAAAGTATCTTAAAGAAAGTTACAGTATTTTAAAGTAAATTAATCTCCATGCATTGATTTTTTAAAATCTATTTTTGGGATCCTGGGCTGACTTCTTTTTGACACCAAATTAATGTCAAATCATTTGCTTCCTGACTTGTTGAAACATGAATACCTGGAAAGAAAAGCTCTCTGTGAAGCAGAGATTAGCTCTATGAGAAAGCGGAAGAAAAGCATCTACGGCAAGCCTGAGCAGGCTCTGTAGGTTCAATCCTTAAGATTCAGTCCTTGAAAAACAGATTGAATTCTTGCTCCCAAAGATAAGATCACCTTTTTGGAGGAAATGTCAAAATTTAAGAAATCAGAATAAATCCTTTCTTAACCATTCCTTCATTCACATAGCAGTTATTGGATGTCCCCTAGGTGCAAGGCACCATGATAGACACCACGGATACAAAGAGTTACTTGCCCTCAAGTAACTCGCAGTCTAGACAGGATTAAATAGAGAATTAGCCAGGTGTGGTGGCTCATGCCTGTAATCCCAGCACTTTGCGAGGCTGAGGTGGGTGGATCACTTCAGGCCAGGAGTTGGAGACCAGCCTGGCCAACATTGTAAAACCCTGTTTCTACTAAAATACAAAAATTCGCTGGGCATGGTGGTACGTGCCTGTAATCCCAGCTACTCAGGAGGCTGAGGCAGGAGAATTGCTTGAGCTGGGACCCGGGAGATGGAGGTTTCAGTGAGCCGAGATCACGCCACTACACTCCAGCCTGGGCTACAGAGCAAAGCTCTGTCTCAAAAAAAAAACAAAACAAAAAACAAAACTGTAATGACCAACACAAAATCAGATCCAATTTACTGCTTGAGGAAACAAGACCAAATAATGAGAATCAGTATCAGCAGACAGTAGGGACAGACTCACAGCTACTCCTGATAGTGCAACTACTAGATACAAACTGTAAACTCACTATGCCTATTATGTTCATGGAGCTGGAAACCAACATTTTCAGGAAGGAACTATAACTATAAAAAGTTACACTGGGCTGGGCACAGTGGCTCAGGCCTATAATCCCAGCAATTTTGGAGGCTAAGACAGGAGAATCACTTCAACCCAGGTGATCAAGGCCAGCCTCAGCAACATAGTGAGACCCTGTCTCTGCAGAAATTTTTTTTTTTTTTTTTTTTTTTTTGAGACAGAGTCTCACTCATCATTCAGGCTGGAATGCAATGGCGTGATCTTGGCTCACTGCAACCTTCACCTTCCAGGTTCAATCAATTCTTGTGTCTCAGTACCCCAAGTAGCTGGGATTACAGGGTCACACCACCATGCCTGGCTAATTTTTGTATTTTTAGTAGTGATGGGGTTTCACCATGTCGACCAGACTGGTCTCGAACTCCTGACCTTAAGTAATCTGCCCGCCTTGGCCTCCCAAACTGCTCGGATTACAGGCACGAGCCACCACGCCAGGTCAAAAAATGTTTTTAAAATTAGCTGAGCATAGTGACTCACTCCTGTTATCCCAGCATTTTGAGAGGCTAAGGTGGGAAGCTCACTTGAACCCAGAAATTTGAGGCTGCAGTGAGCTATAACTGCACTCCAGCCTGGGGGACAGAGTGAGACCCTGTTTCAGGGGGAAAAAAAAGTGACATTGCATATTTGAAAAAAAATATATCTGCCTAGGTCCAAATACAAGAGAGAAAACACATTGTAATTTAAACAGGGATACTTAATATAAATAATTATTGGCCAGGCATGGTGGCTCACACCTGTAATTCCAGCACTTTGGAAGGCCAAAGCAGGAGGAGCGCTTGAGCTGAGGAGTTTGTGACCACCCTGAGAAACATGGCAACTCCTCATCTCCACAAAAAAATACAAAAATTAGCCAGGTCAGGTGATGTATGGCTGTCATCCCAGCTACTCAGGAGGCTGAGGTGAGTGGATCGATTGAGCCCGGTCAAGGCTGTAGTGAGCCATGATCATACCACTGCACTCAAGCCTGGGTGACAGAGAGAGACCTTGTCTAAAGAAAAAAAAAATTACTATAACAAAGGATTAGAAAAGGATTAGAGCTGGGTGCAGTGGCTCATGTCTGTAATCCCAGCACTTTGGGAGGCTGAGGTGGGTGGATCACCTGAGGTCAGGAGTTCAAGACCAGCCTGGCTAGCCTGGCCAACGTGGTGAAACCCCGTCTTTACTAAAAATACAAAAAATTAGCAGGGCGTGGTGGCGGGCACCTGTAATCCCAGCTACTCGGGAGTCTGAGGCAGGAGAATTGTTTGAACCCAGGAGGTGGAGGTTGCAGTGAGCCGAGATTGTGCCACTGCACTGCAGCCTAGATAACAAGATCGAAACTCCATCTCCAAAAAAAAAAACAACAAAAAAACCAAATCATTAGAGTAGCAAGGGATTGACTAGTAAGAAGTAAATGCCTCTAAAAAAAATATAGAGCTGGCAGATTTGAAGAGCAGTCGCTAACTCCAGGGCTGAGATTGAGCACCTTAGCCCACGCCCAGGGCTCAGATTCTGACCCTGTTGAGAGGCCATGGACAGCTCTGGCTCACTGGAAGGCAGAGAAGTTGCTGAGCTGCTGCACTGGTGGAACTGCTGGAAATCTGCCTGATATGATTTGGCTGTGTCCCCACCCAAATCTCATCTTGAATTCCCACATGTTGTGGGAGGGACCCAGTGGGAGGTAATTGAATCATGGAGGCAGGTCTTTTCCCATGCTGTTCTTGTGACAGTGAATAAGTCTTACGAGATATGATGGTTTTAAAAAGAGGAGTTCCCCTGCATAAGCCCTCTTCTATTGTCTGCCGCCACGTGAGACGTGCCTTTTGCCTTCTGCCATTATTGTAAGGCCTCCCCAGCCACATGGAACTGTAAGTCCATTAAATCTCTTTCTTTTGTAAATTGCACGGTCTCAAGTATGTCTTTATCAGCAGTGTGAAAACAGACTAATACACTGCCCTTTAGGGTGCTGGGGAAAGCTGTCCACAGGAAAGGACATCACTAGAGATGAGATGCTCTACTACAAAAGTGCCAGGGGAGGGAGTACTGGGTCCATTGCTGGAGCTGGGTGCTGAGGAAGCTGCACTCACTGCAGAAGCCTGCACAGGAAAAGCTATGCACTCTGCAAGAGCCTGCCCAGCCCAGTACACTGGGACCTTCACCTGCAGTGTCTGTCCATCATTCTGTACTTAGAAAGCCTTGGTGTCTGCTAGCATGGGAAAAAAATACTTAAAGGACAAGATCCACTTTCACAGAGTATCGAAAGGGGTGAGTTTGTTTTGTTTTGTTTTTGAGATGGAGTTTCACTCTTCTTGCCCAGGCTGGAGTGCAATGGCACGATCTCGGCTCACTGCAACCTCCGCCTCCTGGGTTCAAGTGATTCTCCTGCCTCAGCCTCACAAGTAGCCAGAACTACAGGTGCCCACCACCATGTCCAGTTAATTTTTGTATTTTTAGTAAAGACGGGGTTTCACCATGTTAGCCAGGCTGGTCTCGAACTCCTGAGCTCAGGTGATCTGCCTGCATTGGCCTCTCAAGTGCTGGATTACTCGCGTGAGCCACAATGCCTGGCCTAAAAGGAAGAATTTGGAGGCAAGAGGCAATACATTGATAACCAGCACAAGAAATTAGAAGAAATTTTAGAAGTGAAAAATAAAATAGATAAAATTCAGAACACAATAGAAGGGTTTAACAGTAGATTAGACACAACTGAAGAGAGAATAAGGGCACTGGAAGATAGATGGGAAGGATAGAACATACAGAGGAGAGATCAAGAGACATTTATGGCAGAGTTGGAAGGTTCTAAATCTGCACTGTTTAATAGGGTAGCCACTAGCCATATGTGGTTATTTAAATTTAAATTAATTGCAGTTAAATAAAATGTAAAAATTCAGTTTCTCAATTGCACTAACCACATTTCAAATGCTTAATAGTCACATACCAGTATATAACACAAATGCTTAATAGCCCCAGCATGGACACAGATTCAGCAGGTTGTATTAGTGCTGGTCTAAATGGATTTAATTGGAGTTCCACAAATAAAGGAGAAAAGGGAGCAGAAGCAATATCTGAGGAGTTTTAGCTGAACACTTTCCAAAACTAACAAAAGACATAAAGCCACAGTTTTCAGAAGACCGAAAATCCCCAAATCCAAACAGGATAAATAAAAAAAAAATCCACAGCCAGACCTAGTAAATCTCTGGGAATACCAAAGACTTAATGGCAAAGAGTTGAAAGCTTTCTCTTTAATGTCAGAAACAAGATAAGGATACCTGCTGTCACCATGGCTATTCAACATTTCTTGGCCAGTGTCATAAATCAAGAAAAGGAAATCAGAGGCACAACAATTGCAAAGAACAGACCAACTGTTATTTGAATACAATGCTATTATATACTTAGAAAATCTTTTAAGATTTATAGAGAACTTATTAAAATTAGTAAGTTGCTGAATACAAAGTCAGTATACAAAAATTTAGTTACAAATGCTGGTTAAATGATTTGAAATAGGATACCCCTTATAGTGATATGAAAAATATAAAGTACCTAAAAATTAACCTTATAAAACATGAGTAAGATCCCTATATAGAGAACTGTAAAATAGCTTTTCAAGAAACTAAAAACAGCTAAATAAATGGAGAGAGATATACCATGCTTATGAATTGAAAGACTCACTATTGTAAAGATATAGGTATCCCTAAATTGATGTATAGATGCAGTGTTATTCTATCTTAAGAGATTTTTTTTGACAATCTGATTTTTTTTTTTTTTTTTTGAGATGGAGTCTCACTCTGTCGCTCAGGCTGGGGGGCAGTGGCATGATCTCAGATCACTGCAGCCTCTGCCTCCCGGGTTCAAGCAATTCTCCTGCCTCAGCCTCCCGAGTAGCTGGGACTATAGGCATGTGCTGCTGCGCCCAGCTAATTTTTGTACTTTTAGTAGAGATGGGGTTTCACCATGTTGGCCAGGATGGTCTTGATCTCCTGACCTCGTGATCCACCTGCCTCAGCCTCCCAAAGTGCTGGGATTACAGGCCAGAGCCACCGCACCTGGCCAAAATATTTTTTTAAAGTTAGCTGGGCATGGTGGCACATGCCTGTAGTCCTAGCTACTCAGGAGGCTGAGGCAGGAGGATTCTTGAGCCCAAGAATTCAAGGTTGCAATGAGCTATGGTTGCACACTGTGATCCAGCCTGGGTGACAGAGTGAGACCCTGTCTCAATAAAAAAAAAAAAAAAAAAAAAAAAAGAGGGCTAGGTATGGTGGTTCATGCCTGTAATCACAATATTTTGGGAGGCCAAGGCTGGTGGATCACCTGAGGTCAGGAGTTGGAGACTAGCCCAGCCAACATATTGAAACCCTGTCTCTACTAAAAATACAAAAAATTAGCTGGGTGTGGTGGCGGGCATCCGTAATCCCAGCTACTCAGGAGGCTGAGGCAAAAGGATCACTTGAACTTGGGAGGCGGAGGTTGCAGTGAGCCGAGATCTTGCCACTGCACTCCCGCCTGGGTGACAAGAGTGAAACTCCATCTCAAAAAAAAAAAAAAAAAAAAAAAAAAAGAAGATCCCTCTTTGAAGTAAAGCAAGATGGAAAGACTCTTCTAAGCATCAAGACTTATAAAATTGTACAATAATAAGCCAATGCTATGATGGTCTAACAACCAGCAATAGAACAGAATAGAGGGCACAGACACAGATCCTTAAATGCATGGACATTGATCTTTTTTTTTTTTTTGAGACAGAGCCTCGCCCTGTCGCCCAGGCTGGAATGCAGTGGTGCAGTCTTGGCTCACTGCAACCTCCACCTTCCGGGTTCAAGCGATTCTTGTGCCTCAGCCTCCCAAGTAGCTGGGACTACAGGTGTGTGCCACCATGCCCAGCTAATTATTTGTATCTTTAGTAGAGACAGGGTTTCACCATGTTGGCCAGGCTGGTCTCGAACTCCTGACCTCATGATCCGCCCACCTCGGCCTCCCAAAGTGCTGGGATTACAGGCATGAGCCACCGTGCCTGGCTGGACATTGATTCTTCACAGAGGTGTCACTGCAAAGAAGTGGGGAAAAGATGTACTTTAAAATAAATGATCCTGGAATAACTGGACATCCATAAGGAAAAAAAAAAACTCGAAACTTGTCCCCCACCTAACACCATGCATAAAAGTCAATCCTAGAGAGGCTGTAGAAAAAAATATGATAGGCAGAAAAATAAAGCTTTTAGAGGGTGATATAGAATTTCATGATCTTGCATTAATGCTATTTTTTTTAAAAAAGATCAATACATTTGCCTACATTAAAGAGTTCTCATGAAAAGACACTATGAGCAAAATAAATAAGGCCAGCCAGCCACAGACTGGGAAAAGATACAACAGGTGTAACTGACAAAAGGATTATACTGAGAATATTGAAAGAATTGCTACAAATCATTAAGAAAAAGACAGATAACCCAATTGAAAATTTGGGAAGAGACTGAATTTTATAAAAGCAGAAATCCAGATGGTCAATAAACATATGAAATGATGCTCAACTTCATTAGTAATTAGGGAAATAAAAATTTAAATCACAATGAAATACCATTACCCACTCACCAGAATGGTTAGAATTTTAAAAACGGGCTATTTGAGGAGTGAAGCAACTGAAAATTTCATGCATTACTGGTGGGAGTTAGTTGGAACAGTCTCTTTAGGAAACAGTGTGGCACTGTCTTCTAAAGTTGAAAATGTGTATACCCTATGACTCAGCAGTTCTACTCCTAGATATACACCCCCCCAAAATATGCTCATAGCAATGAAAAGAAGTGGGCAACATAGTGAGACCCCGATCTCTACAAAAATTTTAAAAATTAGCTGAGTATCATGGCACTTACCTGTAGATAGAGCAAAACCCCATTTCTAAAGAAAAAAATTAATAAAGATAAATTTAAGAACACATAAAAAAAAAGAATATACATAGCAGCATTATTTGATATATCCCAGGAATGGAAGGAACTCAAATGTCCATCAACAGCAGAATGGATAAGTGGTGCAATGAAAATTGTATTCATCGGAAGCAATGAAGATAAACTCCAGCTACGTGCAACAATGTGGGTGAATGGGCTCCAGTAACAACCAAAGCCACAGGAGGAGCCTCATGTGAACTAGAGAAAAGTGAACACGCCGCATGGAGAAGCACTTATTTGGAGATGCCTCTGTTTCCAGCCCCCAAACCTGCAGTCCTACCAGCTTCTGCCTGGTTCACACCACCTCCTCTTTCTTGCAATAGGAGGGGGATTCATTTTCCCATCTCTCATGCTCTGGATTCCTTCCCATTCCTGTATCTTCAACTCGCCCTCTTGATTGATGGGTGCCCCCTCTTCTCCCAGGTTCCTTATCTTAGCAGTTATTTACTTACTGTTTGTTCCTGCTGACCTGAGCTGTGCCTGGCCACAAGGATGGGGCTCAGAGACCGCTGTTGTCTGAGGCATGCAGGGTTTGGGACACTTCCCCATGGTCTTACTCTTTCCTCTGTTCCCATCATTCCCATCTCACTCCAGAATCCCACATTCTCCCAGTTACTGCCTCTGGCCTCTGTGATATAATACCCAGAGTGCTAGGAAGCATTATTTAAATTTTTTGCTGGGCACAGTGGCCCACGCCTATAATCCCAGCACTTTGGGAGGCCAAGGTGGGGGGAATCATTTGAGGTCAGGAGTTCGAGACCAGCCTGGCCAACATGGAAACCTTATCTCTACTAAAAATACAAAAATTAGCTGGGTGTGGTAGCATGTGTCTGTAATCCCAGCTACTCAGGGGCTGAGGCAGGAGAATTGCTTGACCCCAGGAGGCAGAGGCTGCAGTGAGCTGAGATCGCACCACTGCACTCCAGCCTGGGCAACAGAGCAAGACTCCATCTCAAAAAAAAAAAATTTTTTTTTAATTTTTTGATTTTTTTAGAGATAGGGTCTCACACTTTGTCACCCAGGTTGGAGTGTAGTGATCATAGCTTACTGCAGCCTCAAACTCCTGGGCTCAAGTGATCCTCCTGCCTCAGCCTCTTGAGTAGCTGGGACCACAGGTGCACACCACCACACTGGGCTAATTTTTAAAATATTTTTTTGTAGAGACAGGAGTCAGGCAATGTTGCCCAGGCTGGTCTCAAACTCCTGGCCCCAAGCGATCCTCCTGCCTTGGCCTCCCAAACAGCTGGGTTTACAGGCATGAGCCACTGTGCCTGGCCCTAGATTTCTTATCTAGAATGCATCTTGTGGAACTTCTCTTAATTGGTCCTTCATTTCTCTGTTCAGAAGGTACAATCTGGGAAGAACAAAGGTTTACCTTAGTTTCTGATGGCTCATAAGGTGACACTCAGAACATCAGACCTCCACTCAGGCCAGGATTGTCCTTAGAGCACCCTCTCAATGCAGTTCTCTTCCTCACCCACTTCCTCCACCTCTGTTTTGAAAGAGAGATGCTCAGCTAGAAAGAGTTGCATTGAGGCTAAGCTATGGGAGCTCCTGACAGTGGCGGCCTGGCCTGTGGTCACTGCGGGGCCCTACATGTGGTGAAAGTTGATAGTGAGGGCTCAGGGAGCCAGGCACAATGGCTCACGCCTGTAAACCCAGCACTTTGGGAGGCTGAAATGGGAGGATGGCTTGAGCTCAGGAGTTTGAGACCAGCCTGGGCAACATAGTGAGACCCCATCCTCCACAAAAAATAAGAAATTTAGCCAGGTGTAGTGGCACACACCTGTGGTCTTAGTTACTTGGGAGGCTAAGGCAAGAAGATCACTTGAGCCCAGGAGTTCAAGGCTGCAGTGAGCCAAGATTGCACTAATGCACTCCAGCCTGGGTGACAAAGTAAGACCGTGTCTTAAAAACAAACAGACACGTTCAGGGAAGTTTAGAGGAGGAGGCACGGTTCATATTCTGGGAGGAGATGACGGGATTTCACTGTTTCAGAAAACCCTCTGTACTCTAACCCAGCGGCTTAGGGTCTGACTCCACACACTTCCCTCCATGCTATTCGGGGTCTAACAGCATCTGAGGTCTCTGCTTCTGGGTGGAGGCCCTCACAATCCTAAGGACCACAGCACACAGCCGGGGCCTCAAACCAGGGCATCAACCTGTATCCTATTCCCAAGGCCTTATCACCAACCCTACCCTTGCTGGTTCTTCCTGCCTTCAGGGTCTTCTCACTGTTTTAGTCTATTTCCCCAGCTGAACCCCTGTGCCCGCCTGATTCTTTTTTATTTCACAAACCTTCTTGGCTCTGAATTTGGGTTTTCTGGGGAGTGCTCATTTGAATTTGACAAACATTCCTTGAGCTTCCAAGACAGGTGTAGTGTCAGCTTTTGAGGAGGCTTTAACTTTGTAGTAAAAATCAGCTGGCCAGGCGCCATGGCTCATGCCTGTATTCCCAACACTTTGGGAAGCTGAGGCGGGTGGATCACCTGAGGTCAGGAGTTTGAGACCAGCCTGGCCAACATGGTGAAACCCCATCTCTACTAAAAGTACAAAAATGCAGCAGGGTGTGTTGGCATGTGCCTGTAATCCCAGCTACTCGGGAGGCTGAGGCAAGAGAATCGCCTGGACCTGGGAGGCAGAGGTTGCAGTGGGCCAAGATCGCGCTACTGCACTCTAGCCTGGGCAACAAAATATGACTCTGTCAAAAAAAAAAAAAAAAAAAAATCAGCCATAAAAAGTACTTTTTTTTTTTCTCCACAAAAAGTACAATGCAGAATGTGGTGAGTGTTTCCTCAGATGGAGAAGCAACTTGCTAGAAGATTTGTTACAAAAGAGTAGTGGGAAGGAGGGGAGGGCTGGCGTCCCAAGGCTTTCTTTAGAGATGTGGCATTGGGCTGGGCTTGAAGGATGGAGATGCTTTCAGAAGCCCAGGTACGAGGAGAAGGACATGAGATGAAGGGACAGCATGCCCAGGGAATCACCAAATTCCAATGCACTTTAAGTACAAGTAGAGAAGGGAAAGAGAGAGAGATGACAAAGCAAGGTTGAAGTGATGCCATTGAGGATCCCCATGCCAAGCCCAGAAGCCTAAATCTTTGTAAAGGAGGGCCAGTGAGGAATCTTGAATCAATAAATGCCCAGGCCTCCATGTGTGAGCCATTCTGATCCCCATTCAGTTACCGATTCTATATCTGTAGCCTCTTAAAAATCCACCTATGTCCCTCCATCCCTACAACCTTAGTTCACGCCACTGCATTGTCTCTCTGGGATACATGCAATAGTCCCGTAACAAATTCTCCAATCTCCAGACTCCCCTCCGCCTCCTCTACTCCTAATGGTTTACCCCCAGCAGCCAGACTTGGTCATTGTCAAAGTGCAAATCCAATCGTGTCAATTTCCTGCCTTGGAACTTTCAAGAGCTTCACGTTACCCTCGGGATCAAGTCAAAATTCCTTGTACGTTACACACCTGGCCCTTCCCAGCTCCACTACACTAAACTATCTCTACTTCTGCAATCCCTTCTGCAGGAATGCCCCTCCAGCCATCACCTGCTGATCACGGCTCAGCTCTGGGCCGTTCCCCCAGGGGCCTCTCTGATCCCACCTCCTTGTAGGGCTTCTTCAGCCCGCTGTGCTTTCTCACTGTCTGTCCTAGCACCTGTCGCAGTGTTGAAATGGCCAGTTCCTTCATTTTTTCTCTGCTCTCAGTTTTTTATTTTTTACTTTTTATTTATTTTTTGAGACAGAGTCTCACTCTGTCACCCAGGCTGGAGCGTGATCTTGGCTCACGGCAACCTCCACCTCCCAGGTTCAAGCAATTCTCTTGACAGCCTCCTGAATAGCTGGGATTACAGGCATGCACCACCACACCCAGCCCTGGCTTTATCTTAGCATCTATATTTTCACAATGCAGGTACTAGGGGCTCAAAAAAAAAAAAAAAAAAAAAAAAAAAGAGGTCCTCAAAAGGATGGATGAAACACCGACTTTCTCAGCTAACCTCTCCTGGCTCACATCAGTCCCACACCCACTGGACATATTTGCTTCTTTCTTTCTTCTCTTCTTCCCATTTTTTTTTCTCCCTGAGACAGGGTCTCACTCTGTTGCCCAGGCTGGAGTGCAGTGGCACCATCATGACCCACTGCAGCCTTGGCCTCCTGGGTTCAAGCAATCCTCCCATTTCAGCCCCCGAGAATTACAGGTGTCCACCACCATGCCCAGTTAATTTTTTTATTTTTTAAAGAGACAGGGTTTAACTATGTTGCCCGGCCTGGCCTTGAACTCCTAAACTCAAGGGATTCTCCTGCCTCAGCCTCCAAAATTCCTGAGATTACAGGTGTGAGCCACCTCACCTGGCCCCATTGTCTTTCTGTCCCTAGTTCTGCCCCAAGAGGTGACTGTGGTATAGCAGAAAGAGTCCATACAAAATCATTTACAAACAAAGCCTGAAGTGAAACAGCAAATGGTTAACAGTGGTGGCTTTGCGGGGCAGGACAAAAGACAATACTTTATTCTTTCCACCTTTTTTTTTTTTTTTTTTTTTTAGTATTTATTGATCATTCTTGGGTGTTTCTCGCAGAGGGGGATTTGGCAGGGTCATAGGACAATAGTGGAGGGAAGGTCAGCAGATAAACAAGTGAACTAGGGTCTCTGGTTTTCCTAGGCAGAGGACCCTGCGGCCTTCCTCAGTGTTTGTGTCACTGGGTACTTGAGATTAGGGAGTGGTGATGACCCTTAACGAGTATGCTGCCTTCAAGCATTTGTTTAACAAAGCACATCTTGCACCTCCCTTAATCCATTTAACCCTGAGTGGACACAGCACATGTTTCAGAGAGCACGGGGTTGGGGGTAAGGTTATAGATTAACAGCATCCCAAGGCAGAAGAATTTTTCTTAGTACAGAACAAAATGGAGTCTCCCATGTCTTCTACTTTCTACACAGACACAGCAACAATCTGATTTCTGTATGTTTTCCCCACATTTCCCCCTTTTCTATTCGACAAAACCGCCATCGTCATCATGGCCCATTCTCAATGAGCTGTTGGGTACACCTCCCAGACGGGGCGGCTGCTGGGCAGAGACGCTCCTCACTTCCCAGATGGGGCAGCTGCTGGGTGGAGGGGCTCCTCACTTCCCAGACGGGGTGGCTGCCGGGCGGAGGGGCTCCTCACTTCTCAGACCCGGCGGCCGGGCAGAGACGCTCCTCACCTCCCAGACGGGGTGGCGGCTGGGCAGAGGCGCTCCTCACATCCCAGACGGGGCGGCGGGGCAGAGGCGCTCCCCACATCTCAGATGATGGGTGGCCAGGCAGAGATGCTCCTCACTTCCTAGACGGGATGGCGGCCGGGAAGAGGTGCTCCTCACTTCCCAGACTGGGCAGCTGGGCAGAGGGGCTCCTCACATCCCAGATGATGGGCGGCCAGGCAGAGACGCTTCTCACTTCCCAGAGGGGGTGGCGGCCAGGCAGAGGCTGCAATCTCGGCACTTTGGGAGGCCAAGGCAGGCGGCTGGGAGGTGGAGGTTGTAGCGAGCCGAGATCACGCCACTGCACTCCAGCCTGGGCAACATTGAGCACTGAGTGAACGAGACGCCGTCTGCAATCCCAGCACCTCGGGAGGCCAAGGCTGGCAGATCACTCAAGGTTAGGAGCTGGAGACCAGCCCGGCCAACACAGCGAAACCCCGTCTCCACCAAAAATATACGAAAACCAGTCAGGCGTGGCGGCGTGCGCCTGCAATCCCAGGCACTCGGCAGGCTGAGGCAGGAGAATCAGGCAGGGAGGTTGCAGTGAGCCAAGATGGCGGCAGTACAGTCCAGCTTCGGCTCAGCATCAGAGGGAGACCGTGGAGAGAGAGGGAGACCGTGGGGAGATGGAGAGGGAGAGGAGGGAGAGGAGGGAGAGGAGGGAGAGGAGGGAGAGGAGGGAGAGGAGGGAGAGGGAGAGGTCTTTCCACCTTTTTTTGTATTTATTTTCTAATGGGAAAATACTTTTTTTTGTAAGAAAGAGCAGTCCGGGTACAGTGGTTCATGCTTATAATCCTAAAATCCAACATTTTGAGAGGCCAAGAGCCCAGGAGTTTGAGACCGCCCTGGGCAACATAGCAAGACCTTGTCTCTAAAGAAAATTAGCTTGGCATCGTGGCACATGCCTGTAATCCTAGCTACTCTACTCAGGAGGCTGAGGCGGGAGGATTGCTTGAGCCTAGGAATTCGAGGTTACAGTGGCTACGATTGTGCTATAGCAGGACGGGCCACAGACAAAACTCCTCAGACACCGGATTGAAGAAGGAAGAGGTTTTTATTTGGCTGGGAGCGTTGGCAGACTCGCATCTTAAGAGCCGAGCTCCCCAAAGACAGAGTTCCTGGCCCTTTTAAGGGCTTACAACTCTAAGGGGTTCCACATGAAAGGGTCATGATGGATTGAGAGCACATGTGGTTAGAGGAGAAGGGGGTGGTTAACCTTTTAACCTCAGGCCAGGTCATCAGTGGCACTGGCTGGTCTTGCCACTGACTTCATTCCTGTTGTTTTTCAACTTTTACTTCCTCCTGTTCTTCACAGATAGGAGACAGTAAGAGAAATGGCTTCCCTCCTCATTCTCCCCTTTGAGAACCTCACTCACTAGTGGGAGTTCTCACTTTCACCTACATTACCTAGGTCTTCCTGCCAGTCCAGTTCCATTGACTCCTAGAGTTACATACTCTCCTGTTTTCCAATGGGGATTAAGTAGTTCTACTGGGTTGTAGCACACATGAGTCTGGTCACTTCCTGAGCTGCATACCTTGTACTGGGTGGCATTATACACACAAGTCCCTTTTAAACAGAAAGACTGTTTTAACTTTTTGCCCTACCTCAGTCTGAGAAAGGTCAGTTGAAGTCCTTACTGTACAAGTCCAAAATTTAAGAAAAATGAGTTCCACGATGAGCTTCCTCATGCTTCGGCCGTGCATGGACTAGTCAGCTTCTGGGTGTGACTGGAGCAGGGCTTGTCATCATCTTCAAGGTCACTCTGCAAGGGTTGTCCGGGCTTGGTCTTGCCTCCCAGGTTTCAGGCGCTGCAGGTTTTACATGGCTGTGGTGGATCCAGGCTGGGATTCCTTCTACCTTCACAGTGGTGAGAATGGTCAGGATGACAATCTGGGGTCTTATCCACCATGGGCACAAAGAAGCTACATTCCAGTCTTTAATCCATACTTGATCACCTGGGGAGAAAGGGTAAACTGGGGAGAATAAGCTAACAGGGCATCTCTCATTTACCCAGGCTGAGATTGTTTGTGCAATTTTTCCTAGAGCCTGTAGCTGTCACTGTAACTCAATTTCACCTAACTCTCGGGGAGTGCCTGGAAGTCCCCGCAGTATGGGAGGGGGCCTAATATTTTATAAGGGGAATATCCTGTTCTTTTAGAAGAGGTACATCTAATTTTAAATAATACCATAGGGAGAGCCTATATCCATTTTAATCCTGTATCCTGACATACTTTCCCTAAACTATTTTTGATAGTCCGATTCATCCACTCCACCTTTCCGGAATTCTGAGGCTGGTAGGCGGCATGCAGTTTCCATGTGATCCCCAATACCTTTGCTGTCTTCTGTATCAAGTCAGCCACAAATGCCGGCCCGTTATCTGAGCCGATCCGTAAGGGCAGTCCAAATCTAGGAATAAGATCTCGAAGAAGCACACGGGTTACTTCACGAGCTTTCTCAGTTCATGTTGGATAAGCCTCCACCCACCCAGAGTAGGCACACATGAGAACTAGTAAATACTTGTTACCTCCACACTTTGGCATCTCTGTGGAATCTACCTGGAGATCTTCAAAGGGGGCTGCTCCATAAGCCTGTATGCCGGGTGGAATGGCTGGACCTTGCCTCGCATTATGCTGTCAGCAGGTAACACACTGCTGCATCACTATTTTGGCAGGGGCTGACAAATGTGAGATGTAGAAATACCAGCCTAACAACTTTTCAAGTGACTCCTGGCCTAGATGGGTGGTTTTATGCACAGCCAGTACAACTGCAGCTCCTAACAGCTGTGGCACAGCTACTCTCCCATCTGGTAACCAAATCCATCCTTCCTGCATCACTTGTCCTCCATCTTCCTGGAGAAAGTCCTTTTCTTTAGAATAAGTAGGTGCAAGATCAGGTGCTTGAGGGAGCAGAGGAGCTGTGACTGATGCCCGGAAGGGGGCAGTTGCTGCTTTTCAAGCCTCTGGGTCAGCGAGGGAATTCCCCAAACCCACCAAGGTGGAAGCTCGCTGGTGTCCTCTGCAATGCATAACTGCCACCTTGTGGGGTTTCCATACTGCTTCTAATAATTGCAAGATTTCTTGTTGATATTTTATGTCTTTTCCCCCAGAGTTCAGTAGGCCCTTTTCTTTATATAATGTTCCATGCACTTGAAGGGTTAAAAAGGCATACGGAGAATTAGTGTAAATGTTTACAGTCTTACCTTCACTGAGTTCTAAGGCCCGAATTAAAGCAATGAGTTCAGCTTTCTGGGCTGAAGTGACCCGGGGCAACGATCTGGCTTCAACAACAGTGTCCAGGGTTACCACCGCATACCCTGCACATCTCTCTCCTTGTGGGTTGATGAAGCTGCTCCTGTCCATGTATAGTTCCCAGTCTACTGATGCCCAAGGCTGGTCCCGGAGGTCAGGTCTGCTAGAGTAAACTGAGTCTAACACTTCTACACAATCATGCTCGACAGGGCTCTCTGATACCAGGAGCAAGGTGGTGGGGTTCAGGATGTTACAAACTTCAGCGGTTATATGGGGATTTTCACAGAGCAAACTTTGGTACTTGGTGAGTCTAGCATTCATTAGCCAATGGTGTCCTTTAGTATTCATTAAAGTCACAGCATGGGGGGCCTTTATGTTCAGGTTTTGCCCAAGAGTCAGCTTATTTGCTTCTTGTACTAGCAGGGCAGTTGCTGCCAAGGCCCTCGAACATGGGCCATCCTTTAAACCCCACAGTTTGGGTTAAAACTCCAACTGCCATCTTTTCTCTCTCTCTGACACATACAATGTAAAAGGCTTTGTCAGATCGGGTAGCCCCAGGGCTGGGGCTGACATAAGTTTTTCCTTTAACTCATGAAAGGCTTGCTGTTGTTGGGATCCTCATTCAAAAATTTCCCGGTCCTCCCTCTTTGTGACCTCAAAGGCTTGGCTAATACTGCAAAGTTTGGGATCCACAGTCTACAAAACCCCACAGCTCCTAAGAATTCTGTCACCTGCCTTCTGCTCTTAGGCTCCAGTAGATTGCAAATAACCTGCTTTCTTTCTGACCCCAGGCTACGCTCCCCCTGTCGGATAGTAAATCCCAAGTAACGTACCTGCTGTCGGGAGATCTGAACTTTTTTCTTGGACACCTTATATCCACAGTCCTCCAGGTGCCGGAGTAGGGCATCCATTCCCTTGGCGCACCCAACTGCTGTGGGGTGTCCCAGCAAAAGGTCATCAACGTACTGGAGCAATACACAGCCTAGGTGTCTGGTGGGAAACTCCTGGAGGTCTTGAGCCAATGCCTCCCCAAAGATGGTGGGGGAGTCCTTGAACCCTTGGGGAAGCCGGGTCTAAGTGTACTGAGTAGTGATAACTGACTCCAGATCTTCCCACTGAAAGGCAAACAGCTTCTGGCTCTCACGGGCTAATCTGATACTAAAGAAAGCATCTTTCAGGTCCAAGCAGGTGAACCAGCTGTCCTCAGCTGGCAACAACCCCAACAATGTGTACGGGTTAGGTACTGTTGGATGTAAAGTCACTGTAGCTTGATTAACCAAGCGCAAATCCTGTACCAGCCTGTAGTCCTTGGTCCCTGGCTTGGGAACAGGCAGGAGGGGAGTGTTCCATGGAGAATGACAAGGAACTATAATTCCAAAAGTTTTTAGGTGCTTGAGATGGACCTGGATACCTTTAAGAGCTTCTCTGGGGACCGGGTACTGTTTTTGCCTAACCAGCTGGGCCCCAGGCTTAACTTCTACAAGTACGTGGGCTTGGTTGACTGCCAACCATGGAGGGTTGTCTTCTGCCCATACTCTTGGCCACCGCTTAGCCAGAGCTGGTCTTATCTCTTGGCTTGGCTCAGTTAAGAAAAGTCTCCGTTCCTCCTATCGGGGAACCGTAAGGGTCATAATGACTCCCGTTCTGGGTAATGTTAGCAGCAAAGAGCCATGCTCTGTAAAAGAGATAGTGGCTCTCAGCTTGCTAAGCAAGTCCCTTCCCAACAAGGGCAAGGGACAGTCAGGCATGTACAAAAACTGATGAATCACTTTATGTCCTCCTACAGCACGAGTCCGGGGCCAGCAGAAAGCTTGCTTTGCTGAAACCCCCATGGCTCTGATTATGTCAATAGTCTTTTTGGATAAGGGGGTGACTAGGGCAGTTACTACTGAATGTTCAGAACCGGCATCTAAAAGAAAATCAATGTCTTTACCCCCGACTATCATTCTAACCATAGGCTCTTTGGGGGCACTTGAGCCCGGTCCCCCTCAGTCCAATAACCCTTCTGCCAGGTTGAGCAGGGCCCCTTCCTCCTTGTCTGGGGCCTCCTGCTCTGAGTCACCTTGTTTTCTTTTTAGCTGAGGGCATTTGTTCTTCCAATGTCTTTTTTTTTTTTTTTTTTTTTTTTTACAATAAGCACACTGGTTATGCTGCAAACTCTGACAGCCAAGCTGAGTTTCTTTCCCAGGACCCCCCTTCCCTTGCCTCTTTGTGGGGACCCCTCTGATTGCTGCAGCTAAAAGGTCAGCAGTTCGCCGGGCCTGACGTTCATTCTCTTTGCGGTTTTCCTTATGGCTTACTGCATCCCTGTTTACAAACACCTGGTTAGCTATTTCTAATAACTGATGTGTTCATCCCTGCAAACCCAGCCTGTTTCTGCAGTTTTCTTCTAATGTCTTCTGCGCTTTGACTAACTAAAGCCATGTTAATCATGCACTGATTTTTAAGGCTATCAGGATCAAAGGGAGTATACATACGATAGGCCTCACACAGTCTCTCATAGAATTGTGCTGGACTTTCTTCTTTTCCCTGAATGACCTCAGAGACCTTAGTAACATTTGTAGCCTTCTGGGCTCCCCTCTTTAATCCTTCCAAGAGAGCTTCCCTGTATCAGTTTAGCCTTTGCTTATCCTTTCTTTCATTTGGGTCCCACTGGGGGTTGGTTCCTGGTAACGGGGTCCTTACATACCCTTGGGGGTTTTGGTAATCAGCTGGTGCATGTTCCTCTAGCCACTTAGTTGCTGCTTGGAGCACTCTCCACCTTTCATCTGTGTTAAAGAGGAACATGAGCAACTGGTGGCAATCAGCCCAGGTGGGGTTGTGGGTCTGGATAATAGTTTGGAGCAAATCAATTAGAGCTTGTGGCTTTTCAGTATAGGATGGGTTTTTCCAGTTGAGAAGGTCGGCAGAGGTGAAGGGCTGGCACACAAAAACACGCCTCTCCACCATGTGACCATCTTCATCTATCCCAGTATACCGCTGCTCTCTCAGGGGCATTTGTATCCCAGTTTTGGGTCATAAAAGAGCTGCTAAGGGAGGGGTTTCTCCCAAGTCTTCACCTCCTCTCTTGTCTACTCTGGGTGGCCTAGGGATATGCTTGTTTTGCGGAGGCACAAGCACTGTGGACTCTAGAGTGGGGAGCCTCTTTCCCTGGTAAGGGGAGGACACCACTGGGATCACTGGTGCCATCTCCTGCAATGGATCTTCTGATCATGGGTCGAACAGAACTTCTGGTGTTGATTTCCCTGGGCGGGTGGAGCGGGATCCTTCCTTAGCTATCTGTCCCTTTGCTACTAGCACTGCTGCTGCCTGCCCTCTTAGTCACTGTGGGGGGTCTAGCACCAGCTGTAACCAAGTGTCTATGTATGGGAACTGGTTTAGGTATCCTTTACCAGTTACCTTGTGCCACACCTTAGAAACAAGGGACCTGTCCAGGCTTCCTTCTGATGGCCAACCCACTTCTAATGTTGGCCAATCTATTTCACATGAAGTTCTATGTTTCCCTGGTGTCATAGTAACCCCATAGTCTCCACTAAATCCTTCCTTGGAATTTTTCAACATAGCTCCTTGTGGAGTGGGCTTACTTTTGTCTGACCCATGTTTCCTGAAGACAAAACACCACACTCATACCACATGCACACCACAGAACAAAGAATGGGTAAAAAGGACACACACACACTTTTTCAGTTTACACCAGGCCAGAATCAAAACCAAAATCAGAGTATCCAGAAATCCAAGCCAGGTCAAAACCAAAACCATAGTATCAAGCAATTCAAGTCAAGTCAAAAACAAAAACCAAAGTGCCGGTACAGGCGCGCCGTGGGTGATCAGGCCATGCTTCCACTCAAATGGAGCGGGCAAGTTCCAAAGACCAGTCTTACCAAGTTTCAGATGTCCGGACTCCAAGTGCCCGTTCCTTCCCAGTGTTCAGCCACTGCGTTGATCCTCCGCGGGGGCCTGCCACACACTGCTCTGACGAGGCGTTCCACCGGGGCAATTGTTTACCTGGGAGCGCTCTCAGGATCCACCTCGCTCGAGCTGGTCAGAGTCCCCCGCAGTGATGTTCCACAGGGCACTAAGCGGCCTAAGGGGCTGCCTCGACCGTCCCTTAATCACCTCGCTTCCTGGTTAGGGAACCACGAAATGTAGCAGGACTGGCCGCAGACAAAACTCCTCAGACGCCGGATTGAAGAAGGAAGAGGTTTTTATTCGGCTGGGAGCGTTGGCAGATTCGCATCTTAAGAGCCGAGCTCCCCAAAGACAGAGTTCCTGGCCCTTTTAAGGGCTTACAACTCTAAGAGGGTCCACGTGAAAGGGTCGTGATGGATTGAGAGCACATGTGGTTAGAGTGGGGGGGGGCGTTAATCTTTTAACCTCAGGCCAGGTCATCAGTGGCACTGGCTGGTCTTGCCACTGACTTCATTGCTATTGTTTTTCAACTTTTACTTCCTCCTGCTCTTCAGAGACAGGAGACAGTAAGAGAAATGGCTGCACTCCAGCTTGGGCAACACAGTGAGACCCTGTCTCTAAAATAATAATAGTAATAATAATAAAAGATGGAGCACTAGATCAAGACTGAAAGAGCTTGATTTAAGTGAGAATAGCAGAGTAGTGTGTATAGTAAATATCATCTGTCTAAAAAAAGAAAAGCAGAAAAATATGTATTTATAAAATCTCTCTGGGCTGGGCGTGGTGGCTCATGCCTGTAATCCCAGCACTTTGGGAGGCCGAGATGGGCAGATCACCTGAGGTCAGGAGTTCAAGACCAAATTGGCCAACATGGTGAAACCCCGTCTCTAATAAAAATACAAAAAATTAGCTGGGCGTGGTGTCGGGCGCCTGTAATCCCAGCTTCTAGGGAGGCTGAGGCCAGAAAATCACTTGAACCTGAAAGGCAGAGGTTGCAGTGAGCTGAGATTGTGCCCACTGCACTCCAGCCTGGGTGACAGAGCAAGACTCTGTCTCAAAAAAAAAAAGAAAAGAAATCTCTGGAAGGTTACTTAAGAAATGAAAAACATCAAGGGCTTCTGCAGAGGAGAGGCAGGAGGCTGGGGCCCAGGGAGACAGGATTTCCACTATATCCCTAAGTATATTTTGGGTTTTGAACCATGTGAATATATTACCTATGCAAAAAATAAATTAAAAAGTATAATATATTTATTATAAATATAAAAAAGTATGAATAAAAAAGGTTTGAGGCTGGGAGTGGTGGCTCACATTTGTAATCCCAGCACTTTGGGAGGCTGAGGAGGGAGGATTGCTTGAGGCCAGGAGTTCGAGTCCAGCCTGGGCAACATAGCAAGACCTCCCCCCTCAACAAAACAAAACAAAACAAAAAAAGTGTTGAGTTTGAATTCTAAGCCACTAGATAACTTTGGAAACATCACTTTCCCCGTCTGTAAAATGGAGAAAACAGTACCTGTTTCAGGCAGTCTTTGCAAGAAGCGAGTGGCTTGTGAGTGTTGGTGACCCTCTGAGGCACCCCACAGAGGTAAGGGCTTGTCCTCTGGCCTCCCGATTCCCCCGGGCCCTCCCTCCTTCTCACCCTGTCTTGCCCTTCAAATGAAGCTGTCAAGGCCAAACTGTGCGCCTGCCAAGATGGCCCCCACTGGAATTCTTCCCTTGGCTCTCTGCCTGTTGGAACACAGCTAATAGCATGGAGGAAAAGCCACACTTCGAGGATCTGGGCATTTCAAAGCAGTCAAGCAGCTCTTTTTGTTTTCTCAGGCTCTCCGCTTGCCAGCTAGTTCCACACATTAGAAATATTTTGGGTCAGCTCTGCAGTTCTCAACCATAGCACATCCGTCTTGTTTCATGACTACTTCCCTATAATAGCTCTGGGAAAAACTGCACTGGGCCTCGTCCCAAACCACGCTGCTGGCATCCCAAGCTGCATTCAATATGGTGCCTTCGGGTAGTAATTATAAGAGAAGTCGAAAACTCCTGCGACTTCCTCGGGTTTGGTCTGGAGCTGTTTGGGTTGAGTTTCTAGAGAGTTGTCTTCACTATGACCTTCAATGCTTGAGGCAGGAAGAGGAGTTTAATTTACCATGTTTCTGCTGGTTCCAATAACCCTGCTCTTCTCTGCAGCCCAGTGGCTTTTTTTTCCTCCTTGATGTGGATATTTATTGAGTGTCGATGCAAAATGTGATGCTGAAGGAGGTACTTTTTTTTTTTTTTTGAGACGGATTGCAGGCATGAGCCACTGCACCCGGCCGAGGTGCTTTCTTTGTTGCCTGGGATATGGCTGCCAGATTTGGCAAATGAAAATGCAGGATACCCAGTTATATCAGAATTTCAGGTAGTGAAGAATTTTTTAGTATAAGGATGTCCTGTGCAATTTTTAGGATATACATTGGAATTATTTATTGTTTTAGTATATAAATATGTCCCATGCAATGTCTGTTTTTTTGTTGGTTTGATTGAGTTTTGTTTGTTTGTTTGTTTGTTTTGCCTTTGTTTTTTGAGACAAGGCCTCACTCTGTTGCCCGGGTTGCACTGCAGTGGTGTAATCTCAACTCACTGCAGCCTCGACCTCCTGGGCTCAAGCAATCCTCCTGCCTCAGCTTGTCATGTAGCCAGAATTACAGGCGCACAACACCATGCCTGGCTAATTTCTAAATTTTTTCAAATATAAGGTCTTTCTATGTTGCCCAGGCTGGTCTCTAACTCCTTGGCTCAAACACTCTGCCTCAGCCTCCCAAAGTGCTGGGATTACAGATGCGAGTCATCATGCTCGGGCCTCCCATGGAGTATTTGCACATACTTACATTATAAATTATTCACTGTTTATCTGAAATTCAGATTTAACTGGACGTCCTGTATTTAATTAATTTATTTATTTATTCATTTATTTATTTTCTGTCCCTAATACTTTATTGGTCATCCCCAGGTCTGTGTGCAGCTGGGTGGGTTTGGGGGAGGGTGTCACTATTCACCAGCTCCCAGTTGGAGGCATGAGAAGGCCTTGGCCTAGCTCTCCAGGGTCCCAGACTGTACAGTTTAGAGGGGAAGATCTGGCCTTTCCTGGGTCAACACAGGGCACCCATGTAGGGGCACAAGCTCACGATCCATCAGCCAGCCTAGTTGTGTTTGGAGAAATATTCCTTGCTGTCATTCACGCTGGGCTTGATCATGTCACTGCCAGGCTTCCAGCCAGCAGGACAAATTTCCGGGTGCTCATCTGTGTACTGGAAGGCCTGGACCAGCTGCAGGGCCTCATCCACAAAGTGTCCCACAGGCCAATCATTAACAGCGATCTGGGGAAGGACATCCTTGCCATGGATGATAAACAGGTCCCTGCAGGCCAGGCGTGGTGGCTCACAGCTGTAATCCCAGCACTTTGGGAGGCCTAGGCAGGCAGATCACCTGAGGTCAGGAGTTCGAGACCAGCCTGACTGACGTGAAGAAACCCCGTCTCTACTAAAAATACAAAAATTAGCCAGGCGTGGTCGCGCACTCCTGTAATCCCAGGTACTCGGGAGGCTGAGGCAGGAGAATCACTTGAACCGGAGAGGTGAAGGTTGCAGTGAGCCGAGATCGCATCATTGCACTCCAGCCTGGGCCACTCCGTCTCAAAAAAAAAAAAAGAAAAAGCCCCTGTAGACAATGCCCTCGTCTGTTTTCAACACGCCGTAATTCTCAGACAACTTCAGGTCACGTCAGCAAGCAGAGGGGTGTCCAGGGACTCAAAGCCTCCCTCCTTCCGGGGGATGTTGATCCAAGCCAGGTGGGTGAACTGAGCCCACCGAGGTCCCCAGCACTTTGCAGCTTTCGGAAGCCCTCAGCATGGTCGCTGAATGCGATGATCTCTGTGGGGGCACACGAAAGCAAAGTCCAAGGCTCAGTGGCTCACACTTGTAATCCCAGCACTTTGGCAGGCTGAGGCTGGCAGATCACCTGAGGTCAGGAGTTCAAGACTGACCTGGCCAACATGGTGAAATCCCATCTCTACTAAAAATACAAAATTAGCAGGGCAGGGTGGCACGTGCTTGTAGTCCCAGCTACTTGGGAGGCTGAGGCAAGAGAATCGCTTGAACCCAGGAGGCAGAGGTTGCAGTTAGCTGAGATCGAGCCACTGCACTCCAGCTTGGACAACAGAGCTAGACTCTGTTTAAAAAAAAAGGTGAAGTTCAGAGGATGGAAAAAGAGGACCACGTGCTTCCCTCTGTAGTCCAACAGCTTTACCTCCCTGTAGGTGCCATCCACCACGGCAGTGGCCTTGAAGTCAGGGGTGAGCTTTCCAATGTGCATGTTACCAGAGGCCATGACTGAAAGCTCCACGGGCAAAGGCCAGATGCAGGATAACCGGATGTGTGGACCCGCGCTCTCAGTGCCCTGGGCACCTTGTATCTATTTACCCGGCCACTCTGCCTGTGAAAGACATGAGCAGAATTCTCTTCAGTCATGCAGAGGAGACAAGAGGCCCTTTCCTCTTGTTCTCTGGCCTGAGCCTGCTTCTTTATTTTCTTATTATTTTTTATCATTTTTATTTTTTAGAGATGATCTCACTCTGCTGCCCAGTCTCAAGTTCAGTGGCATGATCATGGCTCACTGCAGCCTCTAACTCCTGGCTCAAGCGATCCTGCCATCAACCTCTGGAGGAGCTGGGACTACAGGCGCACACTACCATGCCTGGCTAATTATCATTATTTTTTAAATTTCTTCTAGAAACAAGGTCTTGCTCTGTTGCCCAGGCTGCTCTTGAACTCCTGGACTCAAGTGATCCTCCCACCTCAACCTCCCAAAGTACTGAAATTAAAAGTGTGAGCCACTGTGCCCAATCTGGCCTGAGCTTGCTTCTTTAGCCCAACTCTCCACCCTTGGGCCACAGCATGAGAACTCCCCATAGGGACAAGTCCCCAGTGCGCTTGCTTTGACTGGCACTCTCTACTGCGCATGGGGCCTCACCCTGCCTGGCACCCACTTCCAGAGCCCACCTAACCTCTGAGTCCTGCGGCTGCTGCTCTGCCTGCACCTGGGATCTGCCCATGTGGCTCGGCTGGGGCTGCCTTGCTCCCTCTTTAGCCACACATCCACACTTGGTTTCCACCTGGGTTTCTTCTGTGTCCACTCTGAGGAATAATTCAGTCTGATTCCTGATTCCGTGCAACCTGAGACCCTGCTCGGGTTCTAGATCCTGTGACCCTAGCTCTCAGCAGATCTGTCGTGTCCTGTTTTTTTTTTTTTGTTTGTTTGTTTTGTTTTTTTTTTTTTAGACAGAGTTTCGCTCTGTCGCCCAGGCTGGAGTGCAGTGTCATGATCTCTGCTCACTGCAACCTCTGCCTCCTGGGTTCAAGCGATTCTCCTGCCTTAGCCTCCCAAGTAGCTAGGATTACAGGCACATGCCACCATGCCCAGCCAATTTTTGTATTTTTAGTGGAGACGGGGGTTTCACCATGTTGGCCAGGCTGGTCTCGAACTCCTGACCTCAAGTGATCCACCTGCCTCGGGCTCCCAAAGTGCTGGGATTATAGGTGTGAGCCACCGTGCCCTGTCCTCTTAAAATGGTTCTGCCTGCTGACTTGATGTTAGAATCTAGCTCAGAGAGGATTTTTTTTTTAAAGAAGCAGCAGCCACTATCAGTCTAGAGGCCCTACTTCCATAAACCCAGACACTCTCCTTGAAATCCTGTTATCAAAAGCCCCAAGCCAATTCTGAAGGCAGGAGTCCATGTGCAGCCGGGCAGAGTCCCAGCCAGCACCCTCTTCATGGGCTTTCTCTTCTCAGGGGAGGCAGCGATTGGTGTGCACTTTCTGCACTTTTATTCTGGCTCAGCAGATGAGTCCCCAATAGAGTCTGGGCCAGAGTCCTTAAAGAGAGCTGTGGCATCTGAGAAAACAGAATTCAAACTCACTTCTGGGTCTCTTTGTGATGCCAGATGCCCTGCTGGCTCCTGGGAGCACACACTCACATCAATGACCTAAATGCCCTGGGACCCTCTTGCAAGATGGGCCATGTGAATGGAGCCATCCTGCCAGCTGGTGGCCTCCAAGATGGCACACAAAGCTGCCTCCCTGTGACTTCTTAAAGTCTGACCTTCGGCCAGAGGACATAAAATATCAAATCTGTGTTTGTTTGCTGGTCTGCCATGACAAAACACCACCAACTGAATGGCTGAAAGCCACAGAAGTCTATTGTCTCCTGGTTCTGGAGCTCAGGAGTCCAAAATCAAGGTGTTGGCAGGGTCGTCCTCCCTCTGAAGCCTGCAGAGGAAAACCCTTCCTTGACTCAGCCTAACTTCTGGTGGTTTGCTGGCCATGTTTGGCATTCCTTGGCTTCTGACAGGTCCCTCCCACCTTCTGTTGTCACATGGCGTTCTCCCCTGTCTTGTGGGCCAGAGGCTGCCCATGAACAAAATATTTTAACACACACTGGTTGGTTTTTAACAGACAAAAATCAGAAAAGTATGCACAAAAATCTGGATTTCCATAGGCCTTTGTAACTGTGACCACAGCTTAGGCTTTGCTGGGGAGCAGGTAACAGTCTTATCACCAGCATGAGTGTACATGGGTTTGTTGTGTCTTTTTCCAAGAATAAGCACAGAAGAAGGGTGGAGGGAATAGCTTCTGTGCATGTGAGGTGGGACGTGAGAGTGGGGACAGAGGGAGAAAGACAAAATGCCCACAGGCAGGCTGGACGCGGTGGCTCATGCCCGTAATCCCAGCACTTTGGGAGGCTGAGGTGGGTGGATCAAAGCCTGGCCAACATGGTAAAACCCTGACTCTACTAAAAATACAAAAATTAGCTGGTCATGGTGGTGCCCGCCTGTCATCCCAGCTACCTGGGAGCCTGAGGCAGGAGAATTGCTTGAACCTGGGAAGTGGAGGTTACAGTGAGCCAAGATCATACCACTGCACTCCAGCCTGGGCAACAGAGCAAGACTCCATCTGAGAAAAAAAAAAAAAAAAAAAAAAAAAAACATTATCCAGAGGCAGGAGCTGGTGGCAAACAATGCCCTGGGTGGTTTGGGGCAGGATAGCTCTGTGTGAGGAGCTGGAGGCCCAACACTCATCCCCCTATGGCCCTGGCCCCAGGCTGTGTTCCTGAAATTCACGTCAACTCTCCTCACCTGCCGAGGCGGGCAGATCATTTGAGGTCAGGAGTTTGAGACCAGCCTGGCCAACATGGCAAAACCCTGTCTCTACTAAAAATACAAAAATTAGCCGGGTGCGGTGGCACGTGCCTATAATCCCAGCTAGTCAGGAGGCTGACCCAGGAGAATCGCTTGAACCCGGGAGGTGGAGGTTGCAGTGAGCTGACATCGCGCCATTGCACTCCAGCCTGTGCAACAGAGCAAGACTCCATCTCAAAAAAAAAAAAAAAAAAAAGACAGGAGTTTATTATTTATTTATTTACTTTTACAGACGAGTGTCCCACTGTCACTCATCCTGGAGTGCTGTGGTACAATCATAGCTCACTGCAGCCTCAAACTCCTGGGCTCAAGCGATCATCCCACCTCTGCCTCCCAAGTAGCTGGCACTATAGGCATGTGCCCCTGCACCCGGCTAATTTTCTTATTTTTTGTAGAAATGGGGGACTGGCTATGTTGCCTAGGCTGGTCTCGAGCATCAAGACAAGTTTATTTATTTATTTATTAAAAAATTTTTTAAAACAGACATAGGGTCTTCTTATGTTGCCCAGGCTGGTCTTGAACTCCTGACCTCAAGCGATCCTCCTGCCTTGGCCTCCCAAAGTGCTGAGATTATAGGCATGAGCCACCACACTCAGCAAGACATGAATTTATTAAGAAATATCGCCAGGCGCAGTGGCTCATGCCTGTAATCCTAGCACTTTGGGAGGCTGAGGCAGGTGGATTGCCTGAGCTCAGGAGTTCAAGTCCAGCCTAGGCAACTCGGTGAAACCCCATCTCTACTAAAATACAAAAAATTAGGTGGGCGTGGCAGCGTGTGCCTGTAACCTCAGCTACTTGAAAGGCTGAGACGGAGAATCGCTTGAACCCGAGAGACGGGGGCTGCAGTGAGCCGAGATTGCGCCATTGCACTCCAGCCTGGGTGACAGAGCAAGACTCCATCTCAAAAAACAAAGAAAAAGAAAAAGAAAAAGAAAAGAAAAAAAGAAATATCTACAGCTGCAGGACTCATGGGGAGACCTGAAGAGGGAGACTCTAGGCTGTGCTTCCACACAGGTTCCTAAGTGCACTCAGAAATAGCCACCAAGGGAATGACAGCCACTACCAAAACCAGGGACCGCTGTGCCAGATGGCCACTGCCCCAGCCGTCAGCGGCAGGCCAGCCTGCACTCCACAACCAACACCTGCAAAACGCAGGCCTCTCACGCTGCCTCCCTCCACTCAGTTCCAAATCAACGAGGGACAAAGGTCCAGGTGATAGGTGAAACCTACCCCCCAAATCCATCCCTTAGTGGTGAGAGATGCTGGGAATGGAAGTGATTTTAAATGCTCTGTTGGGAAAGTGGCTTTACCTTATGTGGAACTATTCAATAGAATTTTATGCAGTGTGGTGGCTCATGCCTGTAATCCCAGCACTTTGGGAGGCTAGGGTGAGACAATTGCTTGAGGCCAGGAGTTCTAGACCAGCCTGGGCAATATAGTGAGATTCTGTCTCTACAAAAAACAAAAACGTTACCGGGGTGTGGTGTTGCATGCCTGTAGTCCTAGCTACTCAAGAGGCTGAAGTGGGAGGATCACTTGAGCCCAGGAGTTCAAGGCTGCAATGAGCTATGATTTCGCCACTACACTCCAGCCTGGGCTACGCATGCATATTACTTTGATAAAAAGAATTTTAAAAGCTGGGTGTAGTGGCTCACGCCTGTAATCCCAGCACTTTGGGAGGCCAAGGAGGGTGGATCGCTTGAGGTCAGGAGTTCGAGACCAGCCTGGCCAACATGGTGAAACCCCATCTCTACTAAAAATATAAAAATTAGCCAAGCATGGTGGTGCACACCTGTAATCCCCACTACTCAGGAAGCTGAGGCAGGCGAATTGCCTGAATCTGGGAGGTGGAGGTTGCAGTGAGCCGAGATTGCACCACTGCACTCCAGCCTGGGCGACAAGAGCAAAACTCCGTCTCAAAAAAAGAAAAAAGCATAAAAAAGAAAAAGGTTTTGTGGGCCGGGCGTGGTGGCTCACGCCTGTAATCGCAGCACTTTGAGAGGCCAAGGCAGGCAGATCACGAGGTCAGGAGTTCGAGACCAGCCTGGCCAATATGGTGAAACCCCATCTCTACTAAAAATACAAAAAGTTAGCCGAGCGTGGTGGCGGGTGCCTGTAGTCCCAGCTACTCGGGAGGCTGAGGCAGGAGAATTGTTTGAACCCAGGAGGCAGAGGTTGCAGTGAGCTGAGATGGCACCACTGCACCCCAGCCTGGGTGACAGAGTGAGACTCTGACTCAAAAAAAAAAAAAAAAAAAAAGGTTTTGTGGTCTTTAAATAGAGCCAACTTCTAGCATTATCAAGCAATAGGATGCATTGCCATTTTCATGAGGGGTAGGCAGAACATTCTCGGAAGCTTTGGTTTTCCTCTTACTCCTTTATTCTAAGGGCTGCAGAGAAGCCATCTCGCTTGCTGCACCTAAGTAGAGGGTAGGCAGGGAGCTATGTCTTTAATTAGGAAAGAAAGGCCCTTGGAAAGCTGGTGCCTTCTTCCCCAGGGCCTTCTTACAAGCTCATACCCCTCACTTCCCCTTTCCCAAGGGCCCTGAAGATCCAGATCTGTATCAACGTTTGAAACTTGATGATCCTAACAGCAGTCCTCTGAAATTGCACTGAATCTTTGGTCAGAGAGCTGGCTGAGACTCTCCCCAGGGAGAGGTGGCCATGAAGGAAGGCAGAAGTTGCATACACCCAGTGGCATGTTTATAGCAGTTTTGCAGCTAAAAAAAAATTATATATATATAAATATAGATAGATAGGTAGATACACACACACACATATGTATGCATATATATGTGTATATATATATGTATATATATATGTGTATATATATATTTTTTTTTTTTTAACAACCTGCCTAATCTAAAGCTTTGTGTTTGGTGTGAGAAGCTCTGTGATGAACCAGCCCTGGAGAGCAAAGGAACAGAACGGGGGTAGGAAGAAAGGACCGTTTGTCACAGAGAGCTCTAAAGGGCAGCATCAGCCCAGCAGGGGTCTGTGTTACCTTTGAAAATGGACACACTGGAGTGAACTGGCCACAGGCAGCCGGGGCTCCCTTGGGCATGTCTGGCTTCCATGTCAGCTGGATGGCAGATCACGGAACACAAAGTGGAAGCCCAGGAGGAACTGCAAGGATTTTTTTTTTTTTTGAGATGGACTCTCGCTCTGTCACCCAGGCTGGAGTGCAGTCGCGCGATCTCAGCTCACTGCAACCTCTGTGTCCCAGGTTCAAGCAATTCTCCTGCCTCAGCCTATGCAGTAGCTGGGATTACAGGCACGCGCCACCACACCTGGCTAATTTTTGTCTTTTTAGCAGAGACGGGGTTTCACCATGTTGGCCAGGCTGGTCTCGAATGCCTGACCTCAAGTGATCCGCCTACCTTGACCTCCCAAAGTGCTAGGATTACAGGTGTGAGCCACTGTGCTCAGCCAGGAATGCTTTTAATGGAATCTGCAGGGCAAGGGAGAACTTTCCAGAACAACTTTATATTTAATTAACTTTAGAGGTTCACAGTTTTTTGTTTGTTTGTTTGTTTTAATGGTATAAAGATCACTGATCGGCCAGGCGCAGTGGCTCACGCTTGTAATCCCAGCACTTTGGGAGGCCGAGGTGGGTGGATCACCTGATGTCAGGAGTTCGAGACCAGCCTGGTCCAACATGGTGAAACCCCGTCTCTACTAAAAATACAAAAATTAGCCAGGTGTGGTGACGTGTGCCTGAATCCTAGCTACTGAGGAGGCTGAGGCAAGAGAATTGCTTGAACCTGGGAGGCAGAGGTTGCAGTGAGCCAAGATCATGCTATTGCAGTTGAGCCTGGGAGACAAGAGTAAACTCCATCTCAAAAATAAATAAATAAATAAATAAAAATAAAAAAATAAAGATCATTGATCAATGGGGACACCATACAGTGTCAAGTCCACATTCACTTTCACTGTCCCAGAGTGGAAAGGCATGAGTTCCTTTTCTCCTCATTGACTTGCTAACTACCCTCACTCTGGCTCTCAGCAGGGAGAGCAGCCCCCACCACATCCCAAATGCACACAGGGCCTGACCCCAGTCCAGTTACTCTTTTATTCACAAATTAGACCCTGGGCACGTTGGTGACTGATGTACGTTGTGTTTTTTTCTGTTGAAATTCACTTTTGGAAATGGATGGTTAGGGAAAAGAGCTTCCATAGTGAAAACATTGCTGCAAATTATAAAAACCACTTTCTGAAGAAAGAAAGAGATTGGGCTGAGTGTGGCATCTCAGCCTATAATCCCAGCACTTTGGGAGGCTGAGGCAGGAGGATCACTTGAACCCAGGAGTTTGAGACCAGTCTGGGCAATATAGCTAGACTCCCTCTCTACAAAGATTTTTTTTTAAATTAGCTGGGCATGGTGGTGCATGCCTGTAGTCCTAGCTACTCGGGAGGCTGAGGCAGGGGATCCCTTGAGCTCAGGAGGTTGAGGCTGCAGTGAAGTATGATTGAGCCACTGCACTACAGCCAGGGTGACCGCAAGACCCTGTCTCCAAAAATAAATAAATAAATAAAGATAAAAGAAAGAAAATGGCTAAGAGGAGAGGCAGGGGAAGATGCCTCTTTTGGAAATGGGGTGTTGCCATACTGTCCAGGCTGGGTTCAAACTCATGATCCTCCTCCTTCAGCCTCTCGAGTAGCTGGGACTACAGGTGCATGCTGCTGTGTCCAGCCACTGTGCCCCTTTTCCCCAGCTGCCTCGGACTCCAGTGCAGAATAAGCACTGTATCCTGGTGTGGTCAGGGACCCAGGTGCCAGGCGGGCAACCGGAGCTCAGAGGCTGTCAGTCAGGCCTGGACTCACTGCACGCACAGCCAGAAAGGGCTCCTGAGAGGCATCAGCAGCTGGCCACTTCCACCACCATCCAGGGAGTGAGGCTGGGAAGGCCTGAGCCCTCAGCCCACATGAGGCTGCCTCTGGGAGTGCCTGGCTGGGCCTGCCTTGGGAAATCGGACAGGACTGAGGAGAGGGAGAATCTAGAGACCACTCCTGACCCTTGAAAGTGTGTCCTGAGACTATGCGGTGTAGAATCCTTGAAGAAGTAATATCAAGACAAGAATAAAAAAGAAAGGTGGGATGCAGTGGCTCACGCTTGTAATCCCAGCACTTTGGGAGGCCGAGGCAGGGAGATCATGATGTCAGGAGTTCGAGACCAGCCTGGCCAACACAGTATAACCCTGTCTCTACTAAAAATGCAAAAATTAGCTGGGCATGGTGGTGCGTGCCTGGGTCCCAGCTACTCAGGAGGCTGAGGCAGGAGAATCGCTTGAACCCAGGAGACAGAGGTTGCGGTGAGTCGAGATCGTGCCACTGCCCTCCAGTCTGGGCAACAGAGCGAGAGTCAGTCTAAAAAAATGAAAAAATGAAAAAAAGAAAGAGAGCTAAAAGGAAGCTCACTAACAGGATACCTGGGTATAAGCAGGCACCTCCCCTTTCCCTGGGTGTAAGTGGGTCTCTCCTCTTCCTCTGGGTTCTGTGCACTTCATCAGGTTGATGACTCACGGTGGCTGGGTTATGGCAGCAGGGTTCATCCTGGCAAGCTGGACAAGCACAGCTTTGAGGGTTAGACAAGATAAAGAAGGACTGCACCCATGGGTACCTCTAGTGGCTAAGAGGGAAAGGAGAAAACAGAAGCTCCTCCTCAAGCTGATGATGGGCTGGGAGCGGTGGCTCACCTCTGTAATCCTAGCACCTTAGTAGGCCAAGGCAGCAGGATTGCTTGAAGCCTGGGCAACATAGTAAGACCCCAACTCTATAAAAATAAATTGAATTATTTATTTATTTATTTTGAGACATAGTCTTGCTCTGTCACCCAGGCTGGAGTGCAGTGGCATGATCTCGGCTCACTGCAACCTCTGCCTCCCAGGTTCAGGTGATTTCATGCCTCAGCCTCCTGAGTAGCTGGGATTACAGGCGTGCGCCACCACACCGAGCTAATTGTTGATATTTTTAGTAGAGACAGGGTTTCACCATGTTGGCCTGGCTGGTCTTGAACTCCTGGCCTCAAGTGATCCACCCGCCTCGGCCTCCCAAAGCGCTGGAATTACAGGTGTGAGCCACCCTACCTGGCCTAAACTAAATTTTTTGTTTTTGCTTTTATTTTTTAAGACAGAGTCTCGCTCTGTTGCCCAGGCTGGAGTGCAGTGGTGTGATCTCAGCTCACTGCAACCTCCGCCTCCCGGATTCAAGTGATTCTCGTGCCTCAGCC
The DNA here is from genome assembly GCF_029289425.2 of Pan paniscus. Lineage (NCBI taxonomy): Eukaryota > Metazoa > Chordata > Mammalia > Primates > Hominidae > Pan > Pan paniscus. The sequence continues at coordinate 47,596,454 of NC_073257.2, read as the reverse complement.
TCCGAGTAGCTGGGACTACAGGCACGCACCATCACGCCCGGCAGATTTTTGTATTTTTAGTAGAGACGGGGTTTCACTATGTTGGGCAGGCTGGTCTTGAACTCCTGACCTCAGGTGATCCGTCCACCTCGGCCTCCCAAAGTGCTGGGATTACAGACATGAGCCACTGTACCTGGCCTAAACTAAATTTTTAAAAAACCTGATGACTAACTGGAAAAAACAATGTTCCCAGAGACCCTGACCAGAGAAGAGAATTATGTTTATCAAATCTTGAGTCCTCTTCTCTTTTTCCTTACCCCACCTTTCCTTGCCCAGGCTAGTTTATAGACATAGAGTGCTGAAAAAAAATTCGAACTAGATTTTCAAGTCCCCCTGAGTACCCAGCCCTATTTATGCTAATTTTGAAGTGGTTAAATCAATGATTCCCAGCCCTGATTTTAGGACACCCCCAGGCATCTTGAATTATTCCAAGGGCTATTGTGAAATTCCAAAAATAAAATCGTTTTAATTTCCTGCATTTTAAAATAAGTACACACCTTGTGCTCTCTAAAATCACATGCTTTTGGAGGAGAAAAATTGTGAAATCCTGCAGAAAAACTCATTTGGATGCCAGCAGTTTGGCCACAGCAATCAAAATACCACTTTATATTTGGGTAATGCTCTGTGGCTTTGAGAGCACTTTCTGATAAGTAGGTTAGTGAGGACATGTGTGAATCAACACAAAAGATGCTTCTTCTAGCCTGAATGTTGCACTAGAGGTAGGAAACAACCACACAGCCTTCCTTTGGAGCACATACTGGCTCCTCTGGGACATTTCAATTTGTCACCGACTGGTGGAGGGGGAGTCTGGAAGGAGGCTGGTGACACAGGCTTGGGCTGCAGTGGCCCAGTATGGGTGAGGCCAACTGGGTGATGGGGGCATCCGGTCACTGTCAAAGCAAAGGAAGAGGAGGCAGCTCCAGGCTGGCTCTCCCCCGAGCCCCAGTGAGTCTCCAAGTCAAAGCCTGAGGCAGCACCACGGGATGGCCGGGTCCCCAACTCCAGAACTTTCCCTGGCTGCCAGATGGGCAGCATTCTTTGCTTTATAGTGAGAAAGTGAGACCATCAAACCTTATATAATTGATGTCACTGTTGAGGGCCCTGTGACTGCCATGGCTGTTGTCTCCAATGTGTCTTCCCTGTACAGTGTCCCCGGGGTCCTGGGGAGGCCCAGGGGTGAGGACTTTCTCTGGAGCCCTGAGGAAATGGACGTGGGACCTGAGTCAGGGTGTGGGAGAGAACCTGTGAGCTTGCTGAGCTTCCAGTGGAACCAGAAGAGCAAAGAGCAAAATGCCAAGGTGTGGAGCATGCCATACTCTAGGTGGCAACTTTTCTTAAAAGCCACTTTAGGCCAGAGCGGCAGTGGACACCTGGAGCCCCAGCACTTTAGGAGGCTGAGGCGGGTGGATCACTTGAGCCCCGAAGTTCGAGACCAGCCTGGCCAACATGGTGACACCCCGTCTCTACTAAAAATACAAAAATTAGCTGGGCGTGGTGGCGGGCTCCTGTAATCCCAGCTACTCGGGAGGCTGAGGCACGAGAATCACTTGAACCTGGGAGGTGGAGGTTGCAGTGAGCCGAGATCATGCTACTGCACTCCAGCCTGGGCAACAGCGTGAGACCCTGTCTCAAAACAAAAAAAAAAAAAAAAAAGGAAAAAAAATCCTTATCTACAAGCCATCAGAAAGGTGGGGACTCCCTTTCCTCCTCACTTGGCTCCCTACAAATAAACACGTTGCTTTCTCCCACTACCCACGTCAATATAAATATCTGGTCTTACCACACCAGGGAGCCAACCCCAGTTCAGTTCAACAACACTACAGCGACTTCTGCCATTTTTGCAGATTAGAGCATGAGCCTCAGGCTGTCAGCGGAGAAGGCAGGAACCTGTTTCTCCGGCTCTGGCTTGGCTCCATTCTGGGGCTGCTTCCTCCTGCCAGCAGCCCAGGTGAGCAGCCTGAGTTCGGGAGTGGTTTCTTGGCAGTGAACCAGGCACTTGGGGACTGAAGAGAGCAATTTACCTTTTCTAGGTTCTTCCACCTCAAGGGCCTTCCAGCAGCCTAAATAAGTTGCTACTACAAAGTTCCTATAGCACTCTACAGTTTACAAGATGTTTGAGCAAATATCAATTCAGTCCTCCAAACGACATTATGAGGCAATAATCTGATGTTAATGTACCTCCTGTGGGTTGGCAGATGCTTCCTTACCTTAGTGATCAGGTTTGCTATTTTGCAGACAAGAAACTGGGAGGTCAAGCAAGTAACAGAGCTGGTGAGCAGCAAGGATGGGACTGAAGTTCAGCTCTGCTTTATTCCGAAGCTCATGCTCCCCACCAACCCAGTGTGCCGCCTCTCTGTATAATTCTCGGAACTCGGTTAGTTCAGACATGCAAGGGTCTGCTCCCATGGGAGGTGGGGTACCTGCATCCATAATAGGTTGATAATTATTTTACTTATTTTATCTTTATTTTTTTTTGGGACAGAATCTCAGATTGTCACTCAGGCTAGAGTGCAGTGGCGCTCACTGCAACCTCCACCTCCCGGGTTTAAGCGATTCTCCTGCCTCAGCCTCCTGAGTAACTGGAATTACAGGCACCCACCACCATGCCTGGCTAATATTTTATATTTTTAGTAGAGACAGGGGTTTCACCATGTTGGCCAGGCTGGTCTTGAACTCCTGATCTCAGGTGATTCGCCTGCCTCAGCCTCCCAAAGTGGTGGGATTACAAGCATGAGCCACTGCGCCCTGTCTGATAATTATTTTAAACCAATACCATGGAAATTGAATATCTAAGAGCAAACTTGGTTTTAAAAAAAATAAACATAGGCCAGATGCGGTGGCTCACACTTGTAATCCCAGCACTTTGGTAGGCCGAGGTGGACAAATGACCTGAGGTCAGGAGTTCAAGACCAGCCTGGCCAACATGGTGAGACCCCATCTCTACTAAAAAAACCCAAAAAATTAGCCCGGTGTGGTGGCGCATGCCTGTAATCCCAGCCGCTCGGGAAGCTGAGGCAGGAGAATCTCTTGAACCTGGGAGGCGGAGTTTGCAGGGAGCCGAGATTGTGCCACTGCACTCCAGCCTGAGCTGGAACAAGAACGAAACTCTGTCTCAAAAAAAAGATAGATAAACATAAGACAAAAACCGAGAGAAAATACTTCTAGATACTTCTAGTGGAAATAAAATTTGGAGAGGTTCAGGAAGGCCTCTACTTAACTGAGAATGCTCTTCCCTCCTCTTGCCTCTGGGATCACCCTGCTCAGCACTGCACGCACCTAGTCTATTTCCATGTGCAGGGCTAAATCAGGCATTGTCCTTGTGCTTTTGGTGTCGTGGTGGACAGGATGGCTCAGGGGTCTCAGGACTGAGCAAATGGCTAAGGGTGGAGGAAGTACTCAAATGACTGATAAGACCAGCTAGAAAAAGTTAGCAAGGGATATAATTAATGAGGTTTTGGGTATTTGTCCCCAGAAATCTAGTCCAAAGGGCATACTTAGCGTTTAATGAGTGAATTAAAGTTGAAACATAAAACTGCGTATTAGGCTGGGCACATTGGCTCAACAAATCTGTAATTCCAGCACTTTGGGAGGCCAAGGCAGGAGGATTGCTTGAGCCCAGGAATTTGAGGCCAGTCTGGGCAAGAGCAAGACCCTGTCCTATTAAAAGAAAAAAAAAATTTAAGTAGCTGGATATGGTGGTGTGTGCCTGTAGTCCCATCTACTGGGGAGGCTGAAGTAGGAGAATCACTTGAGCCCCGGAGATCAAGGCTGCAGTGAGCTAGGATCACACCACTGCATTCTAGCCTGGGCGTTGGAGCAAGACCCTGTCTCAAAAAAATAAAAATCAATTAAAAATCAACAAAAATTAAAAGTAAAAACGCATATTATACCAATAATTAATGTGACTCATGCATGAAATTCACACATAATGTGTATAATGGTAATGTTACCGGAAAGGGGTCCCAATCCAGACCCCAAGCGAGGGTTCCTGGATCCAGCACAAGAAAGAACTCAGGGCAAGTCCATAGAGTAAAGTGAAAGCAAGTCTATTAAGAACGTAAAGGAATAAAAGAATGGCTACTCCATAGGCAGAGCAGCACCAAGGGCTGCTGGTTGCCGTTTTTTTTTTTTTTTTTTGAGATGGAGTCTCGCTCTTTTGCCCAGGCTGGAGTGCAGTGGCACAATCTCAGCTCACTGCAACCTCCCAAGTTCAAGTGATTCTCCTGTCTCAGTCTCCCAAGTAGCTGGGATTACAGGCGCCCACCACCACACCTGGCTAATTTTTGTATTTTTAGTAGAGATGGGGTTTCACCATGTTGGCCAGGCTGGTCTTGAACTCCTGACCTCAAGTGATCTGCCCGCCTCAGCCTCCCAAAGTGCTGTGATTACAGCACAGTAAGCCACCGCGCCCAGCTGGTTGATCTGCCCGCCTTGGCCTCCCAGAGTGCTGGGATTACAGCGTGGTAAGCCACCGATCCCAGCTGGTTGCCTATTTTTATAGTCATTTCTTGATCATATGCTAAACAAGTGGTGGATTATTCATGAGTTTTCCAGGAAAGGGGTGGGCAATTCCCGGAACTGAGGGTTCCTCCCCTTTTTAGACCATATAAGGTAACTTCCTGACATTGCCATGGCATTTGTAAACTGTCGTGGCACTGGTGGGAGTGTCTTTTTAGCATGCCAATGCATTATAATTAGCATATACTGAGCAGTGAGGACAACCAGAGGTCACTTTCGTTGCCCTCTTGGTTTTGGTGGGTTTTGGCCGGCTTCTTTACCACAGCCTGTTTTATAGCAAGGTCTTTGTGACCCGTATCTTGTGCTGACCTATCTCATGCTGTGACTTAGAATGCCTACCCTCCTCAGAATGCAGTTCCTAAAATAGGTCTCAGCCTTATTTTACCCAGCCCCTGCTCAAGATGGAGTTGCTCTGGTTCAAACGCCTCTGACAGTAATAAATACAATTTTCCGATCCATAGGTGAAAATCATTTGGCAAATTAATAATAATGATAATCAGCTGGGGAAGGGGCAGAAGCAAATTAATTAATTAATTAATTAATGATTCAGCTGTAGATAACCAACACATAAATCCACACAGACTCTTAGAATTTGGCATCGTTTATTTGTATTTGTGAAAATCATAGCTAAAACTGTATAAGTACATAAAGGTTCACTTTATCATTTGAAGAATTGTCCTATTATGTTTTTGTTTTTTTTGAGACAGCGTCTCGCTCTGTCACCCAGGCTGGAGTGCAGTGGCATGATCTCGGCTCACTGCAACCTCCGCCTCCCTGGTTCAAGTGATTCTCCTGCCTAAGCCTCCTGAGTAGCTGGGATTACAGATGTCTGTCACCATGCCTGGCTAATTTTTTGTATTTTCAGTAGAGACAGGGGTTTCACCATGTTGGCCAGGCTGGTCTCGAACTCCTGACTTCGGGTGATCCTCCAGGCTCAGCCTCCCAAAGTGCTGGAATTACAGGTGTGAGCCACAGCACCGGCCTTATTATGTTATATTTTACTCTCAAAAAATAAGACTATAGTCTTTTGAATAAAAAAACATTTCAGAAAAGTATTTCTTTCCTCTTTGAATAGATCATATCTGACGGTGTGCTTTTAATGTATTTCAGTATTATTGCCATGTGAAGTTAGATCTGAATAAAAAAGAACTGTCATTCCCCAAGGTATAATATACAAGATAGAAAATTACTGTCTTTCTGCATTTATACTGACAGACAATTACTAAATGAAAGATCTGGGATTTAGATTTTACTTCATTTTCTGCAGTTGTCATGAAAAGCAAACGTCTATTTTCATTTTGGAAATAGGATACATTTAAAAAATCAGATTAAAAGATGCATATGGTTGAAACCGTGTGTAGCTTCAAACACTGGAGAATATTCTTAATGTAATGTTTTATTCTTCCTCATTATTAGCTTCCATTATCAGATATGAATGAAAGGAAAGGAAAATTTCTGAAAATTACTTTTTCAGAAATGATGTGGCCAGGCGCAGTGGTTCACGCCTGTAATCCCAGCATTTTGAGAGGCTGAGGCAGGCAGATTACTTAAGACCAAGAGTTTGAGACCAGCCCGGGCACTATAACAAGACCTTGCCTCTACTAAAAAATAAAAGAATTAGCTGGGCATGGTGGTGTGTGCCTCTAGTTCCGGCTACTTGGGAGGCTGAGGTGGGAGCATCGTTTGAGCCCAGGAGGTGGAGGCTACAGTGAGCCATTATTACACAACTGCACTCCAGCCTGGGCAACAGAGCAAGACCCTGTCTCCAACAAACAAGCAAACAAACAAACATAGTCAATGCTACATGAAAAAATTCGGACACTCTTGGTCATCTAAATTAATGGCAATTCCATTTTTCCACTTGCTCAGGTAAAAAACTTTGGAATCATTCTTTTTTTTTTTTTTTGAGGCAGAGTCTCATTCTGTTGCCCAGGCTGGAGTGCAATGGTGTGATCTCAGCTCACTGCAACCTCTGCCTCCCGGGTTCAAGCTGTTCTCATATCTCAGCCTCCTGAGTAGCTGGGATTACAGGCACCTGCCACCGTGCTCTGCTAATTTTTGTATTTTTAGCAGAGATGGGGTTTCTCCATGTTGGTCAGGTTTGTCTCAAACACGTCGGCCTCCCAAAGTGCTGGGATTACAGGCGTGAGCCACCACGCCTGGCCTTGGAATCATTTTTTTTTTTTTTTTGAGATGGTTGTCACCCAGGCTGGAGTGCAGTGGCACAATCTCTGCTCACTGCAAGCTCCGCCCTCTGGGTTCACGCCATTCTCCTGCCTCAGCCTCCCAAGTAGCTGGGACTACAGGCACCCGCCACTACACCCGGCTAATTTTTTTTGTATTTTTAGTAGAGATGGGGTTTCACTGTGTTAGCCAGGATGGTCACGATCTCCTGACCTTGTGATCCACCCGCCTAGGCCTCCCAAAGTGCTGGGATTACAGGCATGAGCCACTGAGCCTGGCTGGAATCATTCTTAACTCCTTCCTTTATTGTGAGATAAAGACATTCTACATCCAAATCCACCAGGAAGTGCTTTTGGCTCAACCTTTGGAGTAGATCCAGAATCTAACACCATTCACTGCTTCTATTGCCATCCTGGAGGCAACAGAAGGGCCTGGGGAAGGCCACCTTGTCCCCAGAGATCTTCCTTCCCTTCGCATGGTCCACCATGAGATTACTTGCGGGGGAGGAAGGAATTATTGAAATTTATATTAAATCCCAACTGGTAGAGTAACACCTTGATTGCTCACTTTGTTAGCTGAAACCTACATGATGGGAAATAGTATGAAAATACGTTAAAGAATGAATTGAAGTTGGAAACATATATAAAATGGATACACCATATTACTGTGATAGCTTTGACGATGCATCTGACATTCCCGTATACTATGTCTGTACAATTGTACTGAACACAGTTTTTCCTTTAGATGCTTTTCAGAGGCCATGTCAGCCTCTGGTCAGGAAAGGCGGGGAGTGTATGTGCCAAAGTCTGAAAGGGCAGGAGGTGGCTATGGTGCACCCCAAGGCTGACCCCCTCGCCAGCCTTCCCAGGTTCCTGGAGAAGGGCTGACTTTTATCTCAGGTAGCAGTCCTTGATGTTGCCAGCTTGTAGCCGCACCTCTCCCGGCTCTGCCTCCATCTTTTCTTTTTCTTTTTTTTTTTTTTTTGAGATGGAGTTTTGCTTGGTCGCCAGGCTGGAGTGCAATGGCACGATCTTGGCTCACTGCAACCTCTGTCTCCTGGGTTCAAGCAATTCTCCTGCCTCAGACTCCCGAGTAGCTGGGACTACAGGCGTGCCACCATGCCCGGCTAATTTTGTATTTTTAGTAGAGACGGGGTTTCTGCATGTTGGTCAGGCTGGTCTCGAACTCCCGACCTCAGGTGATCCGCCCCCCTCGGCCTCCCAAAGTGCTGGGATTACAGGCTGGAGCCACTGCACCTGGCGCCTCCATCTTTCCATGGCCTTCCCTATTAGTCTCTGTGTGTCTTCTCCTCTTCTTACAAGAACACTAGTCATTGGATTTAGGGTCCATCTGAACTAATTACATCTGCAAAGACCCTATTTCCAAATAAGATCCCATTCTGAGATTCTAGATGGACATGAATTTTGGGGGGATGCTATTAACCAACTTTCATAGTCATAGGTTTTGATGTTTTCATTTTTTCTTTATTCTTCTTATTATTTTTTTGAGATGAAGTCTTGCTCTGTTACCCAGACTGGAGTGCAGTGGCACGATCTCAGCTCACTGCAGCCTCCGCTTCCTGGATTCCAGCGATTCTCCTCCTCAGCCTCCTGGGTAGCTGGGATTACAGGCACACGCCACCACGCCTGGCTAATTTTTGTATTTTTAGTACAGAGGGGGTTTCACCATGTTACCCAGGCTGGTCTCGAAATCCTGACCTCAGGTGATCTGCCTGCCTTGGCCTCCCAAAGTGCTAGGATTACAGGCGTGAGCCACAATGCCCGGCCATGTTTTCATTTTTTCCATGCACTACCTGTGTCTCAGCCTTCACCCAGACGGAGGAGTCAGAACAGCCCATTCCTAAGAAACTTTCCATTTATTTTGTTAACAAATATATATTGAACACCTACTATGTGCCTAGCACATAGATAGGAATAAGCTATGGGCAAGGCTGCTGTGGCCCCTGCCTTACACTGTATAGTATGTGAGGGCAGGGACTATGCCCGCCTCGTTCACCAGGGTATCCCCAGTCTCTAGCACAGTGCCTGGCAATTAATGAGTGCTCAATAAATGAATGAGCGAATGGAGGAATGAGAGATACTGACAGATGAACACATCATTATAATACCTAGTGATGTGATGCTGTGATGGGGGAAATGGGCTGGGGGTATATAGGGACAGCCAAATGAGCAGCCATGATCTAGACACTTGGGGGTTAGGGATGCCTTCTTGGAGGGAGTAATTTCTAAGGAGGGACCTTACTGGAGTTAGTTGAAGGGTATGAGGTGGGAATGGATGAAATGTTCCAGGCAGAGGAAACAGTGGCTTAGCGCCTGGAGGTGAAGCTGTGGAGAGTCAGAAGCCTGTAAGAAGCTCAGAATAGCTCCTGAGCCATCTCCAGGGGAGACAAAATGCCTGTGCCATCCAGCTCCTGGGCCCTCCAGAATAGTGCTAATACAAACTTCTGCAACGATGGAAGTGTTGGCATGTTCTACATCTGATCTATCCAAGATGGTAGACACGAGCTGCATGTGTTTAGTGAGCACTTGAAATAATGTCAGAGGTGTTTAAACCCGAGCAATTCCATCTTGAATAGGGGATGGGTAAAATAAGACTGAGACCTACTGGGCTGCATTCCCAGGAGGTTAGGCATTCTAAATCACAGCATGAGATAGGAGGTCGGCACAAGATACAGGTCATAGACCGGGAGTGGTGGCTCACACATGTAATCCCAGCACTTTGGGAGGCCGAGGCAGGCAGATTACTGGGTCGGGAGTTCGAGACCAGGCTGGCCAACATGGTGAAACCCTGCCTCTACTAAAAAACACAAAAATTAGCTGGGCGTGGTGGCATGCACCTGTAGTCCCAGCTACTTGGGAGGCTGAGGCAGAAGAATCACTTGAACCCAGGAGGCGAGGTTGCAGTGAGCCAAGATCATGCCACTGCACTCCAGCCTGGGCAACAGAGTGAGATTCTGTCTCAAAAAAAAAAAAAAAAGATACAGGTCATAAAGACCTTACTGATAAAACAGGCTGTGGTAAAGAAGCCGGCCAAAACCCACAACCAAGAAGGCAATGAAAGTGACCTCTGGTTGTCCTCACTGCTCAGTATATGCTAATTATAATGCATTAGCATGCTAAAAGACACTCCCACCAGTGCCATGACAGTTTACAAATGCCATGGCAACGTCAGGAAGTTACCCTATATGGTCTAAAAAGGGGAGGAACCCTCAGTTCTGGGAATTGCCCACCCCTTTCCTGAAAAACTCATGAATAATCCACCACTTGTTTAGCATACGATCGAGAAATAACTATAGGAATGCTTAGTCAAGCAGCCCATGCCACTGCTCTGCCTATGGAGTAGCCATTCTTTATTCCTTCACTTTCTTTTTTTTTTTTTTTTTGAGACAGAGTTTTGCTCTGTTGCCCAGGCTGGAGTACAGTGGCGTAATCTTCGCTCACTGCAACCTCCGCCTCCCAGGTTCAAGCGATTCTCCTGCCTCAGTCTCCCACTTTGGCCTCCCAAAGTGCTGGGATTATAGCGTGAGCCACCACGCCTGGCCTCCTTTACTCTCTTAATAAACTTGCTTTCACTTTAGTCTATGGATTCACCTCGAATTCTTTCTTGCACAAGATCTAAGAACCCTCTCTTAGGGTCTAAATCAGAACCCCTTTCCAATAACAATAAGGCTACTGTAACCAAGGGACTGAACTTGTAATGTATTTTCAACAATTTTAATTTAAATAGCCACCAGTACTAGTGGCTATTGTAAACCAAAAATAAAATTCTATGCCCGCCCCCACAACCAGCTGAACAGACCCTTCCTCTTGGTCAAGGGTATTCTAAAATTAACTTGAAACACTAATTCAGGCCGTGATGGGAATGGGTGGTCGGACATGCCTCCTTCTACCTTTCTCCCTTTGGAATTCAGGTACAGCAACCAGCATTAACATTAAAACAGAGAGCTTAAGACTGACCAAACAGACTCTTAGTAGAAATATAATACCAATGTGATAGATAGCAGGCTCTGAAATAAATTGAAGAATTTTGCCCTGAAATACATTTCTTCCATGTATTTGGAAGTGGCTCTGCAAAGCTGTCAGTTGGGAAAATCTACATTCTATAGAGATCCTTTTCCCTTTCCAGGTCTTTTTCCTGATCCAGGAGAAATTAACTAAGAGTCTGGCACATTTTTAAGTCTGATAAGAAACATTTCCCATCTATTCTCTCTGAAGCCTCCCACCTGGAGGCTTCATCTGAGTATTAAGAACCTTGGTCTCCACATTGTCTTGTCTTAACCTCAACACTTCCTTCTATAGATTTCAGGTCTTTAGATAAACTCTTTCAACCAATTGCCAATCAGAAAATCTTTGAATCTGCCTATTCTTACCAGAAAAGGATCTGATCCAGATTCTAAGAGAGGGTTCTTGGATCTTGTGCAAGAAAGAACTCAAGACGAATCCATAGAGTAAAGTGAAAGCAAGTGTATTAGAGAAGGAAAGAAAGAAGGCCGGGCGCAGAGGCTCACGCCTATAATCCCAGCACTTTGGGAGGCCAGGGCGGGCAGATCACTTGAGGTCAGGAGTTCGAGACAAGCCTGCCTAACATAGCAAAACCCCGACTCTACGAAAAACAAAAAGTAGCTGGATATGATGGCTGGTGCCTTTAATCCCAGCTACTTGGGAGGTTCAGGCAGGAGAATCGCTTGAACCAGGGAGGTGGAGGTTGCAGTGAGCGGAGATCGAGCCACTGCACTTCAGTGTGGGGGACAGAGCGAGACTCTGTCTCAAAACAACAACAACAACAACAACAACAAAACAAGAAACAAAAGAACGGCTATTTCAAAGGCAGAGCAGCAGTACAGGCTGCTCAACTGCTTATACTTATTGTTACTTCTTTTTGGGGGAGGGTTTGCGACAGAGTCTTGCTCTGTTGCCCAGGCTGGAGTGCAGTGGCATGATCTTGGCTCACTGCAGCCTTCACCTCCTGGGTTCAAGTGATTCTCCTGCCTCAGCCTCCCGAGTAGCTGAGATTACAGGCGCCCACAACCACGCCCAACTAATTTTCATATTTTTAGTAGACGCAGAGTTTTGTCATGTTGGCCAAGCTGGTCTTGAACTCCTGACCTCAAGTGATCCTCCTGCCTCAGCCTCTCAAAGTGCTGGGATTACAGGCGTGAGCCACCACACCTGGCCATTACTTCTTGATTATATACCAAACAAGAGGTGGCTTATTCATGAGTTTTCTGGGAAAGCAGTGGTCATTTCCCGGAACTGAGGACTCCTCCCCTTTTTAGACCATATAGGGTAACTTCCTGATGTTGCCAGGCATTTGTAAATTGTCATGGCGCTGATGGGAGTGTGTTTTAGCATGCTAATGTATTATAATTAGCGTATAATGAGCAGTGAGAAGGAGCGGAGGTCACTTTCATTGCCATCTTGGTTTTGGTGGAGTTTGGCTGACTTTTTTTTTTTTTTAATTTTTATTTTTAATGCAGTGGCGCAATCTCGGCTCACTGCAAGTTCCGCCTCCCAGGTTCACACCATTCTCCTGCCTCAGACTCCTGAGTAGCTGGGACTACAGGCGCCCGCCACCATGCCCAGCTAATTTTCTGTATTTTAGTAGAGATGGGGTTTCACCGTGTTAGCCAGGATGGTCTCGATCTCCAGACCCTGTGATCCGCCCCGCCTCAGCCTCCCAAAGTGCTGGGATTACAGGCATGAGCCACCGCACCCGGCCGAGTTTGGCTGACTTCTTAACCGCAACCTGTTTTATCAGCAAAGTCTTTGGGACGTGTGTCTTGTGCTGATCTCCTATTTCATGCTGTGACTTAGAGTATCCTAACCTCCTGGGAATGCAGCCCAGTAGGTCTCAGCCTTATTTTACCCAGCCCGTATTCAAGATGAAATTGCTCTTGTTCAAAGGCCTCTGACACTACCCAGGTAAGTGTAATCCAGGTTTCAAAAACCTGGATTCCAGTTGTCCTGCCTTTCCAGATTAAACCAATGTACATCTTACATGTATTGATTGATGTTTTGTGATGTCTCCCTAAAACGTGAAACCAAGCTGTAGCCCGACCAAGTTGGGTGCATATTCTCTTGATCTCCCGCAATTGTGTGTTGGGCCATGGTCACTCATATTTGGTTCAGAACAAATCTCTTCAAATATTTTACAGAGTTTGACTCTTTTCATCCATACTATTATATCAGACAATGCAACTCCAGATCCTAATATCCTAACTTAATCAAAAACCAGAATTTTGCCCATTAGTTCAATTACATTTGATACTAAATCCTTTGTCAGATCTACTGTCAGGAAGCCAAATGGATTTGAGATTTGCCTCCTCTCCAGGTTCATGGAGACCTTAGGGCCAAGAGCTGGATGAGAGAGGGAGAATGAAGGCTTAGATAAGAAATGGAATTAACTTAAACATTTTTTCGATTTGAATTTTATATTGCATGTCATCCTTGCTCAGGAGCCATGCTAATCTCTGTATCACTGCAATTTTAATAAATGTGGTGCCGAAGTGAGCATGAAGTTTAACATCTAAAAAAATGTCTGTAGGGCCAGGCGCAGTGGCTCACACCTGTAATCCCAGCATTTTGGGAGGCCGAGGTGGGCAGATCACCTAAGGTCAGGAGTTCAAGACCAGCCTGACCAACATGGAGAAACCCCATCTCTACTAAAAATACGAAATTAGCAGGGTATGGTGGTACATGCCTGTAATCCCAGCTACTTGGGAGGCTGAGGCAGGAGAATAGCTTGAACTAGGGAGGTGGAGTTTGCAGTGAGCCAAGATCGCACCATTGCACTCCAGCCTGGGCAACAAGAGCGAAACTCCGTCTCAAAAAAACAAAAAACAACAAACAAACAAACAAACAAACAAAAAAGTCTATGGTAGACCTGGAGGCACATAATCACTTTTTGGAGTACAGTTTGTCACTTTTAATTGAAAATAACTAAATGTCAGTGTGTAACCGAGGATCAGATGTCAAGGTTGGGAGGAGAGCATCTTCCCTTAAATGCTGTTTGTTGTGACAGAAGCACATGCTATCATTGAATGCAAACAAAAGAGACAAACAATAACTCTGGGTGTCAATAGTAAACAGTGGCTACTACAGACCTACAGAAATTGGATTTCCTGTTGGCTATGGGATTCCAGTCAAGCAAGGTCCGAAGTCTTTGACATGTACTTGAATGCATTTACAGTAAATGAGATTTAGAAAGCTAATCTTTTCCCAGAGGTAATGCTGCCTAACTATTGTCTGGAGATGCGCAGGGACCATCCCTAGATTCCATTAAGAAGTGGTTTCTTTGGAGGTTGCAGTGAGTCCAGATTGCGCCATTGCACAATACCCTGGGCGACAGAGCAAGACTCTGTCAAAACAACAAAAAAAGCGACTCCTTAAAATGTACCCACTGCAAAATGAGCCCTGAGTTGTGACTCCTCTGAAATGTTACTGGGGAAGGGAGACTGAATCACAGCTGTGAAAATGTGGTCACAAAGGACAGAGTCAGGGTAAGAGTTTGCCAGGTGACTCCAGTGATGCGCCGCGTCAGAGCGGTCGCCGGGGCAGGCTGACACACCTCCTCCCACCAGCTAGGCAGGGGTGGGAGCCGGCCCCACAAGGGAGGCTGCTGTCTCACTAGGCTATCGCTTTGATAATAGGTTCCTCTAAGGATATGGGGTTTCCTTTGTTCTGTCTTTATGTTCAATAAGTAACTTTCCCATCTTAATTTGCATTTCCAAGTGAGTTTTCTCACTGGGGAGAGGCTGTGATGACTGGTTGAAACAAGTCGTGTGGGTATACACGGTTATACATGCCTTCCAGGGAGATGAATGCATTTGCACTGGCCACTGTCTACACTCAGTCTTGAGACAGTGTGAATTTGTGGAGCCTGTGTCTGTATGGAACCATCACAGGCTTGGAATGAGACACGTCTGGGCTCCATTCTTAGCCTCCCCACTCACTAATGTGTGATCTTGACCTTGTTGCTTAACACTTCCTCCTGTGTCAAATAGAACTGATAGAGTTTTGCAGAGCTTGGGTGAAAACTGAGAAACTCTAGGCAAAGCACTTGAGATCATGCAATGCAGTAGACACGGGATAAATAGTGCTACTAATAAATGCCACCCAAAGGAAGGCCTCACTCCAAAAATAAATACATAAAATAAAATAAATGGCACAAGTGTTCCCCTGAGTGAGCTGAGGGTACAGGCCGCTCCTGGCATTGGAGTGACCCCAGACCTAGGCAGTGACCTCTGAGCCCCTCAAGAACCAGCCCGCCAGCTCCCTGCTGAGTTTATTCAGGTTTGGGGCATCAGATAAAGCTGTGAAGGCAGGAGCCTGGATCTACACCCGGTTCTTCCACGAGCAGGCTCAGTGACTGAGGCAGTGAGATAACCTCCCCGGGCCCCAAGAGTCCCCATCTATTATGTGAAAAGGACTTGGACTAGATTGAATTTCTTTCTTTTTCTTTCTTTTTTTTTTTTTTTTTTTTTGAGACAGGACCTGGCTCTGTCACCCTGGCTGGAGTGCAATGGCATGATCATGGTTTCGAACTCCTGGGCTCAAGTGGTCCTTCCACCTCAGTCTCCCAAAGCGCTGGGATTACAGGCATGAGCCAATGTGACCAGCCCCATTTCATGATTTTAGTCAACTTGGCCTCCCGAGTGACAAAGAGAAAAGTATCACAAACCACAAAAGACAAAAGATGGGAGTAGCGGCAGAGGAAAATGTACCAAGTCAAAGACAATAGAATGACTGGTTCCATTTCCTACATGCCCTTTCTCCTCTCCGACTCCTGTTTTCCTGGATGCTGACTGACGACACCTGTGATTGTTCCCCAGCCTTCAGCCGGGTCAGCTTCAGAGCAGGTGCCCTTGGTGCGGAAGGAAAGGGCCTCTGTGAGGATGGGCAGTGAGTCTGTGCCCAGGGCAGGGCTGCGCCTGGCTGGGAGTGCCTCTGAAGTCAGACAGGAAGCTCCTTTCAAGTCGTCTGCTGAAGAGTTTGAAAATGCTTTCCCTGAATGAAAGACAGGTCCCTTAAAAGAAAACATTTTCTGGCATTTAGTGAAAATTTTATAACTGAAGTTTTGTATCAGAAGCAAGATGTAAATGATATAAGATCCTATGGGAAAGACTAAATTCAGTTTCCCTGCTTCACAAAACCCAGGGAACAGAGTACAATGGTGAGGGCTCAGATGGGTGAGACACTTTGGGAGGCCAAGGTGGGTGGATCACCTGAGGTCAGGAGTTTGAGACCAGCCTGGCCAACATAGTGAAACCCCGTCTCTACTAAAAATACAAAAATTAGCCAGGTGTGGTGGCGGGCGCCTGTAATCCCAGCTGTTCGGGAGGCTGAGGCAGGAGAATTGCTTTAATCTGGGCAGTGGGGGCAGTAAGCCGAGATTATGCCACTGCACTCCAGCCTGGACGACAGAGCAAGATTCTGTCTCAAAAAAAAAAAAAAGAAAAGGAAAAAGGCTGGACGTGGTGACTCACACCTGTAATCTCAGCACTTTGGGAGGCCAAGGTGGGCAGATCACCTGAGGTCAGGAGTTCAAGACCAGCCTAGCCAACATGGTAAAACCCTGTCTCTACTAAAAATACAAAAAATTAGCCGAGCATGGTGGTGGGCACCTGTAATCCCAGCTACTTGGAAGGCTGAGGCAGGAGAATTGCTTGAACCCGGGAGGCAGAGACTGCAGTGAGCCGAGGTCATACCACTGCACTCCAGCCTGGGCAACAGAGCAAGACTCTGTAAAAAAAAAAAAAAAAAAATCCCCAGTGGCCATCATGGGGCTACATCCAAGACTCAATTCCTAGTCCTCCTCTTCCTTGACCTCTCTGGGGCTCTTGGCACAGTTGATCACTCCCTCTTCCCTACATAATTATCTTCATTTGGCTGCAGGGACACTGCATACTCAAAGGTTTCTTCCTATGTCCCTGGCTGCTCCTTTTATGTCTCTTGTCCTGTCCTCCTCACCCCAAACTCTGCCTGTCGGGGTGCCTTGGGTCCTTTCCACTTCTGGTTATCTACTCTAGTATCCTGGCCACCAATGAGCTGATGCCTCCCAATTTCATACCTTTAGCCAAGACCTGTCCTTTTAATTCCAAACTTTATAACCAACTGGCTTGATGAACAGATATCTCAAGCCTAACATGTCCGACATGGACCTTTTGTCCTTTCTTTCAAAACTCGCTTCTCACTCGACTTCTCATTTCGGTAAATGGCAAGTCCATCCTTTTGGTTGCTGCTATGGACTAAATTATGTCTCCCATCCCAAATTTATATGTTGAATCCCTGACCCCTCATTTGACCATATTGGAGATAGGGCCTGTAGGGAGGTGATTAAGGTTAAACAAAGTCATAAGGATACAGCCCTGATCCAATAGAACTGGTGTCTTTATAAAAAAAGAAGAGACATCAGAGCTCTCCCTCCACCATGTAAGGACACAGGGGAGAAGGTAGCTGTCTGCAAACCAGGAAGAGAGTCCTAACCAGAAACAGACTATCCTGGCACCTTGGTCTTGGACTTCCCAGCCTCCAGAACTGTGAGAAATAAATTTGTGTTGTTTAAACCATCCAGTCACCATATTTTGTTATGGCAGCCTGAGCTCACTAAAATTGTTGCTATAAATAAAAAAGTAACTGAAGCAGATCTCAATTAATTGGAGGTTTATTTTGCCAAGGTTGAGGATATGCTTGGGAAAAAACACAAATCACAGGAGCATCTGTGATCCATGCTTTTTCCAAAGAGGTTTTAAGCACTTCAATATTTAAATGGGAAGGAGTGAGCAGAAGGAGAAGGAGGAAAGGAAAAAAAGTGGGGCAGGCCAGATGCAGTAGCTCATGCCTCACATCCCACCACCTGAGGAGGCTAAGGCAGGTGAATTGCTTGAGCCCAGGAATTTGAGACCAGCCTGGGCAACATAGCAACATCCCGTCTCTATAAAAAATTTTAAAAGTAGCTGGACATGGTGGCGTGTGCCTGTGGTTTCAGCTACGTGGGAGGCAGAGACAGGAGGATGGCTTGAGCCCAGGAGTTTGAGGTTACAGTGAGCTACGATTGCGCCACTGCACTCCAGCCCCAGCCTGGGTGACATAATGAGACTTTGTTTTTAAAAAAGAAAAAAGAGGCCAGACGTGGTGGCTCATGCCTGTAATTCCAGCACTTTGGGAGGCCAAGGCAGGTGGATCACCTGAGGTCAGGAGTTCAAGACCAGGCTGGTCTTGAAATCCCATCTCTACTAAAAGTACAAAAATTAGCTGGGCGTGATGGTGGGCACCTGTAATCCCAGCTACTCAGGAGGCTGAGGCAGAATCACTTGAACCTGGGAGGCGGAGGTTGCAGTGAGCCTAGATGGCGCCACTGCACTCCAGCCTGGGAGACAAGAGCGAGATCCCGTCTCAAAAAAAAAAAAAGAAGAAAAGAAAAAAGAAGGAAAAACGTGGATGGATGGAGGATAGGTAATAAGGCAAATAGTCATTTACATTCTTGTGAGGCTTTGATTAGTGCTCAGTGAATCTACATTTTACACATGAAAGGAGGGAGCAGAGAAAATGGCAATTATGCATTCATCTCATGCTCAGTAAATCTACATTTTGCATAAGATAAAGTAAGCATGTAAAATTACAGCTTACTATTGCTATCTGTTCAGGGACAAAAGGAAGGCAGTTTTTGCATGACTCACTTCCCAAGCTTAACTTTCCCTTTGGCATAGCCAGTTCAGGGTCCCGAGATCTTGTTTTTTTTTTCCACATTGCCAGGGCCCAAAATGTAGGATCATCCTTGAATCTTCTTTTTCTTTCACATCTTACATTTAAATCCTGTCAAGTCTACGTTCATTCTGATTTTTTCTACTACTTATCACCAACATGATTCAGGCTGCTGTGGTCTTTCTTGGATTACAGCAAACACCTCCTAGCTCAACTCCCAGCTTTGGATTCTACACTCTCAAGCCTGCTCTATTATCAAAACAGCAGCAGAGCAGAGCGGTGCTTTTTTTTTATTTTAATTTTATTTTATTTTTGAGATGGAGTCTCGCTCTGTCGCCCAGGCTGGAGTGCAGTGGCGCGATCTTGGTGCTCACTGCAACCTCCGCCTCCCGGGTTCAAGCAATTCTCCTGTCTCAGCCTCCCAAGTAGCTGTGACTACAGGTGCCCGCCACCACGCCCAGCTAATTTTTTGTGTTTTTAGTAGAGATGGGGTTTCACCGTGTTAGCCAGGATAGCCTTAATCCCCTGACCTTGTGATCCGCCTGCCTCAGGCTCCCAGAGTGCTGGGATTACAGGTGTGAGCCACCGTGCTCGGCAAGCATTTTTTTTTTTTTTAAGACAGGGTCTTGCTCTGTTGCCACGGCTAGCATGCAATAACATGATCCCGGCTCACTGCAGCCTCAACCTCCCGGGCTCAAGTGATCCTCCCACCCCAGCCTCCTGAGTAGCTAGGAGGCTACTCAGTAGCTAGTAGCTACAGGTGCACAACACTACACCCGGCTGATTTTTTAAATTTCTATTTCTGCAGAGGCAGCGTCTCCCTATGTTGCCCAGGCTGATGTCAAACTCTTGGGTTCAAGCGATCTCCCTGCCTCAGCATCCCAAAGTGTTGGGATTATAGGTGCAAGCCATGGAGCCTGGCCCAGAACAGTGCTTTTAATGCTAAAATAGATGGTGTGTTGGCCGGGCACGGTGGCTCACGCCTGTAATCCCAACACTTTGGGAAGCCAAGGCAGGCGGATCACCTGAGGTCGGGAGTTCAAGACCAGCTTGACCAACATGGAGAAACCATGTATTGCCAAAAATACAAAATTAGCTGGGCATGGTGGCGCATGCCTGTAATCACAGCTACTTGGAAGGCTGAGGCAGGAGAATTGCTTGAACCCGGGAGGCGGAGGTTGCAGTGAGCCGAGATCACGCCATTGCACTCCAGCCTGGGCACTAAGAGTGAAACTCCATCTCAAAAAAAAAAAAAAAAAAAGATGGTGTGTCACTTCTGTGTTAGAACACCCCATCTTACCCAGAGAAAAGTCATCCTCTTTGGGAAATGGCCTACAGGGCCTGGTAGGATTTGTCTGTGCTCCCCTCCCCCAGCGTGATCCTGCTTTCCCCACCCCCTCCACTTCCCCAACCACCTCCAACTCCAACTCTCTCACTCCACTCCTGTCATGCGGGCCTTCCAGCTGTTTCATACCCAGATTTGCACGTAGCTGTGTCCCTCCCACCTGGGCTCAAATGTCCTCAGCAAAACCTTATCTGACTACCCCCTACTTGGAATTGCAGCCCCTCCATCCCACCTCACCATCACACACACACGCATGCACGCACGCACACACACACACACACCCGCATGCCCACACAGGCTTCCTCTCCTTTCCCTGTTTTGTTCTTTCCCATAGCACTGATGCCATCTAATATTGTGGTTTGCTTGTTTGTTTATTTCCTACCTGTCTTCTGCCACTAGAAGGTGAAAGCCTTGGTTCAAGGAGGGCAGGGATTGTTCTCTCTCTTTCTCTCTGTCCGTCTCTCTGGTTTTTTTTTTTTTTTTTTTTTTCAGTCTTGCTCTGTCGCCCAGGCTGCAGTGCAGTGGCATCATCATAGCTGACTGCAGCTTCAACCTCCTGGGTTCATGCCATTCTCCTGCCTCAGCCTCCCAAGTAACTGGGACTACAGACACAATCCACCACACCAGGCTACTTCTAAAATTTTTTGTAGAGATGGGGTCTCACTGCACGGCCCAGGCTGGACTCAAACTCCTGGACTCAAGCAATCTGCCCACTTTGCCTCTCAAAGTGCTGGGATCCCAGGCATGAGCCACCGCACCCAGCTTCTGTGTATTCATAACTGTACTCCAGGCTGAAAATAGTGTCCTCCACAGAGCAGTGCCCCATAAATATATGTTGAACGAATGGATAAACATCCATTTCTTTAGATTTTATTCAGAAAGCACAGCATTTTGAAATGAAGCATTTTTTAAAATATTGGTTTACCATTACTGTCTTTATTATATTTTATTTTTATAGAGATAGGGTCTCACTCTGTTGTCTGAAGTGCAGTGGCATGATTACAGCTCACTGCAGCCTTGACCTCCCAGGCTCAAGTGATCCTCCCCACTCAGCCTCCTGAGTAGCTGGGACTACAGGCATGTGCCTCTGTGCCCACCTAATTTTTTCTTTTTTCTTTTTTGGTAGAGACAGAGTCTCATTGTTGCCCAGGCTGATTTTGGACTCCTGGCCCCAATCCCTCCCAAAGCATTTGGATTACAGGTGGGAACATCTACCCTGGCCCACATAACTGTCTTTAAATAAAGACTTTTACCCTTTTTTTTTTTTTGAGATGAAGTCTCACTCTGTCACCCAGGCTGGAGTGTAGTGGTGTGATCTCGGCTCACTGCAACCTCCACCTCCTGGGTTCAAGTGATTCTCCTGCCTCAGCCTCCCAAGTAGCTGGGATTACAGGCGTGTGCCACCACACCTGGCTAATTTTTGTATTATTAGTAGAGATGGGGTTTCACCATGTTGGCCAGGCTGTTCTCAAGCTCCTGACCTTGGGTGATCCACCCGCCTCAGCCTTCCAAAGTGCTAGGATTACAGGCATGAGCCACCATGCCCGGCCAAGACTTTCATTCTTTTTTTTTTTTTTTTTTGAGATGCAGTCTTGCTCTGTCGCCCAGGCTGGAGTGCAGTGGCGTGATCTTGGCTAACTGCAACCTCTGCCTCCCAGGTTCAAGCAATTCTTCTGCCTCAGCCTCCCCAGTAGCTGGGACTACAAATGCACACCACCACGCCCGGCTAATTTTTGTATTTTTCGTAGAAACGGGGTTTCACCATATTGGCCAGGCTGGTCTCGAACTCCTGACCTTGTGATTCACTCACCTTGGCCTCCCAAAGTGCTGGGATTACAGGTGTGAGCCAGCGCGCCCGGCCGTTTTTTACTCTAAAAAGTATCATCTCTCTTTTAATTTGCCCCACATCTGGCTGAATCCAGGCAGTTTGAACCACATGATCACCCTGAGCAGCATGCTCTTTATTGTAGACAAAATCGTACAAGGAAAAGAAACTTCTTGAATGCTGTGTTTATAAACCTTAAGGAAAAACAACATTATAGCAGTATTTTAAAAAAAGTAAAGGTTGGGCATATTAAAGGATGCTTTTTAAAACAAATTAGTTGAAACACTTGGGTTTATTTGGAAAGAATTAAGCCTGTTCCCTTCCACCTGCTAACTAAAAACGTTTCTATGGGCCAGGTGTGGTGGCTCATGCCTGTAATCCCAGCACTTTGGGAGGCCAAAGTGGGAGGACATCTTGAGACTAGGAGTTCAAGACCAGCCTGGGCAATATAGCAAGACCCTGTCTCTACAAAATAAAATCTAAGAATTAAAAAAAAAAAAAAAGCCTTCTGTGGGAACATGGGAAGTTTCTATTCATTTGGGATTGAATATCCCTTGGAGAAAAAGTCTGTGGGATTCTGACAGTCTCGGTGGTCTTCTTGGGACTTACCTGTAGAAAAAGGAAACTTAACCCAGAAAAGCAGCGGTTCCATGTGTCCCCAGTGCCCGGAGTGGCCTGCTGAGAGCACATTCCCAGAATGCCTGTAGAAAGCATTCCGGTTCCAAGCCTGCTTCATCTTCCCGCCAACTGCACCCTGAACCCCAGGAGGAAGCCTGACAGCTCTCGGGCTGCAGCCAAGGACTGTTATTAGAACACCATGTTCTAATATCCCCTGCGGAGACTGTGGACAGCTTTTGCTTCAGAATCCTCTACTTCAGGAAGAGCCTTCTGCAGAACACATCTAAAATTCTAGAAGATCACAAAAAATACTCTTTCTGACAAAGAGGATGGAAGAGCCAGGGGGCTGCCTGACCTTTGGTGAGGGGTATCCTCAACTGGCCCAGTCTGCGCCTGCCATGCATCTATTTGCTCCAGCCCAGAAATTAACCCCAGCTTCTTCTTTTTTTTTTTTTTTTTTTTTTTTTTTTGAGACAGAGTCTTGTTCTGTCTCCCAGGCTGGAGTGCAGTGGCACAATCTCGGCTCACTGCAACTTCCATCTCCTGGGTTCAAGCGATTCTTGTGCCTCAGCCTCCGAGTAGCTGGGATTACAGGCACCCGCCACCACGCTGGCTAATTTTTGTTCTTAGTAAAGACGGGGTTTCACCATGTTAGCCAGGCTGGCCTCGAACTCCTGGCTTCAGGTGATCCTGGCTTCAGGTGGCCTCCCAAAGTGCTGGGATTACAGACATGAGCCACCGCGCCCAGCTGGCTTCTTCCTTTAAGGCCAGAAAATACAATGCGCTTGTGTGACAAATCCACGCTGCCTCCCAGCCTCTCACTTGGTGGAAAGATGGTTCTGGAGAGGCCGGTCTTTGGGCTCAGCTCCTGCCAGCCCTTGGTTGTGAGGTCTGATGGACTCCAGCTCACCCCGTCAAATGTGCTTCTCTTGATGAATGTCTCTGCTCATTTCTGAACACGTTCTCAAACAGACTGCTGAGTAACTGGTGTGACTTCAACCTTCAATGGCAGCAAAGGAATAAGAGCAGAATATAATGGATGTTTACAGAGCACCTTGAATACAGTCCCCAGACTCCAAAGGTTGCTTTCTGTTTAATGCTATATGACTGTGGGTGGGTGTAAATGAATTGTTTAATTATCTTTTAGTATATCGCTTAATTTTGTCAAAATTGTGACAAAATTGCTACATGCACCCGGTTTTAAAAAGCCAAACAGCTTGGCCGGATGCGGTGGCTCACGGCTGTAATCCCAGCACTTTGGGACGCCGAGGTGGATGGATCAAGAGGTCAGGAGTTCAAGACCAGCCTGGCCAAGATGGTGAAACCCTGTCCCTACTAAAAATGCAAAAATTAGCTGGGCGTGGTAGCAGGCACCTGTAATCCCAGCTACTTGGGAGGCTGCTTGAGCCCGGGAGACAGAGGTTGCAGTGAGCCGAGATCGTGCCACTGCACTCCGGCCTGGGCAGCAGAGCAAGACTCCGTGTCAAAAAAAAAAAAAATTCCAAACAGGTAGGCCAGGTGTGGTGGGTGGCTCATGCTTGTAATCCCAGCACTTTGGGAGGTTGAGGTGGGACAATTGCTCGAGGCCAGGAATTCGAGACCAGGATGGACAACATAGTGAGACTCTATCTCTGCAAAAAAAAAAAAAAATTAGCTACACGTGATGGCACGTGCCTGTAGTCTCAGCTACTCGGGAGCCTGAAGCAGGAGGATGGCTTGAACCCAGGAACTCAAGGTTACAGTGAGCTATGATCACGCCACTGCACTCCAGCCTGGGGGATAGAGCAAGACACTGTCTCTACTTTTTTTTTTTTTGAGACGGAGTTAAACTCTTGTTGCCTAGGCTGGAGTGTGCAATGGCGTAATCTTGGCTCACTGCGACCTCCACCTCCCAGGTTCAAATGATTCTCCTGCCTCAGCCTCCCAAGTAGCTGGGATTACGGTCACGTACCATCACGCCCAGCTAATTTTTTTTTTTTTTTTTTTAGTAGAAATGGGGTTTCACCAAGTTGACCAGGCTGGTCTCAAACTTCTGCCCTCAGCCCGCCTCAGCCTCCCAAAGTGCTGGGATTACAGGCATGAGCCACTGCACCCAGCCCTCTATTATTATTATTATTATTATTATTATTATTATTTAATCCAAACTGCACAGAAAATCTTCATGAAAAGCAACAGCTCCGGGCTCCACCTCTCTCTACCTCCCTCACCCTCCCTGTCACCTTTCAGCAGGGTACTTTTAATTTTACATAGTCATAATTAACTTCCATGTGTTTCTTCTCTAGAAACACAATAATAATCTGGTGTGTTCTATCTACAGACTTATTCCAAACATTTGAGACAAATAAACAGTGTTTGTTATGCAAATATCAAGGCTTTTTAAGATCTTTTGGTTCTAACTCTCTGAAGGCTGTGTCCTTGGGAGATCACAAAACAAAACTCTGGCACAACCCAGCCGGTTATCTTCCAATCATGCCCTTTGGGTTGGCAGATCCCATCACGTAGACTCTCCATTCTGCACGTATGTAAGTGGCTGGAGACCAGGCTTGTGAGGCACAACACAAAAGTTGTGCAATTACCCAGGAGGTAATTACTGACTGTGTCTTGCTTGCTGCCTTGCAATAAAAATCAGGGAGAAGGACGCCACAGCTCCACCATGTTCAGGTTGCCAGAAGGCCCTCAGGGATGTTAGGCTTTAGGACAGGAGAGCCAGCAGAGATGGGAATCCAGGCTGCAGTTCAGCTGTTGGTGCCTGATGTCATTCTGCAACAGCAACAAGAAAACTGAAAACATAAGAACGAGGCCAGGTGCGGTGGCTCACGCCTGTAATCCCAGCACTTTAGGAGGTAGAGGCGGGTGGATCACCTGAGATCAGAAGTTCAAGACCAGCCTGGCCAAATGGTGAAACCTTGTCTCTACTAAAAATACAAAAAATTAGCTGGGTGTGGTGGCGGGCACCTGTAATCTGAGTTACTTGGTAGGCTGAGGCAGGAGAATTGCTTAAACCTGGGAGGTGGAGGTTGCAGTGAGCTGAGGTCATGCCACTGCACTGCAGCATGTGCGAGAGAGTCCAGGAGTTGGAGACCAGCCTGGACAACACAGACTTCATCTCTATTTTTTAAAAAAAGAAAAAAAAGGTTTTTAATTTTTTTTTTTTGAGACGGAGTCTCGCTCTGTCGCCCAGGCTGGAGTACAGTGGCCCAATCTTGGCTCACTGCAACCTCCGCCTCCCCAGTTCAAGCGATTCTCCTGCCTCAGCCTCCTGAGTAGCTGGAATTAAAGGCATGCACCACCACGCCCAGCTAATATTTTGCATTTTTAGTGGAGACGGGTTTCTCCATGTTGGCCAGGCTGGTCTCAAACTCCCGACCTCAGGTGATTGGCCCACCTCGGCCTCCCAAAGTGCTGGGACTACAGGTGTGAGCCACTGCACCTGGCCCATGTCACAGAATACTACTCAGGCATAAAAAATAATGAAATCATGTCTTTTATAGCAAGATGGATGGAACTAGAGGCCATTATTCAGTGAAATGTTCAGTGAAATGACTCAGAAACACGAAGTCAAATATTGCATGTTCTCATTAGTGAGAGCTGGACCATGGGTACCCATGAATAGAATAATAGACATTGGAGACTCAAAAGGTGGGAAAGTAAGAAGAGCTGAGGGTTGAAATACTACTCATGGGTACAATGTTCACTATTCAGGTGATGGGTTCACTAGAAGCTCAGCCTTTACCACAGTGCAATATATGCATGTTAAGAAATCTGCACTTGTGACGCCTAAATATCTAACAAAAAATTATTTTCAGAAATAGTACTTTTTGCGGGGCGTGATGGCTCACAGCTGTAATCCCAGCACGTTGGGAGGCCGAGGTGGGTGGATCACCTGAGGTCAGGAGTTGGAGACCAGCCTGGCCAACATGGTGAAACCCCATTTCTACTAAAAACTACAAAAATTAGCTGGATGTGGTGGCATGTGCCTGTAATCCCAGCTACTTGGGAGGCTGAGGCAGGAGAATCGCTTGAATCCGGAAGGCGGAGGTTGCAGTGGGTCAAGATTGCACCATTGCACTCCAGCCTGGGTGAAAGAGCGAAACTCCATCTCAGAAAAAAAAAAAAAAAGAAAGAAAGAAAAGAAAATCATGCTGGGTACAGTAGCTCATGCTGGAAATCCCAGCACTTTGGGAGACTGAGGCAGGAGAGGATTGTTTGAGCCTAGGAGTTTGAGACCAGCCTGGGCAACATAGGGAGACCTTGTCTCTACAAAACCAGGCCTGGTGGCATGCATCTATAGTTCCAGCTACTCAGTAGGCTGAGTAGGGAGGATTGTTTGATCCTGGGAGATCAAGGATGCAGTGAGCCATGATCACACCACTGCACTCCAGCCTGGGTGACAGATTGAGACCCTATCGAAAGAAAGAAATTCTTTATGTGATCACCTAATTTCCTTCCTTCCTTTTCTTTTGCTTTTCTTTCTTTTTCTTCTTTTTTTTTTCTTTTCTTTTCTTCTTTCTTCTTTTTGATAGAGTCTCAGTCTATCACCCAGGATGAAGTGCAGCGGCAGGATCTCGGCTCACTGCAACCTCTGCCTCCCAAGTTCAGGTGATTTTCCTGCCTCAGCCTCCCGAGTAGATGGGATTACGGGAACAAGCCACCGTGCCTGGCTCCAATCTTTGCTGGTTTTCAGGAGTGTTGCTCATGTGTTTGTAGAATGCTGCTTTATTAAGATTTGCCTGTTTTTCTCATGATTCAATTGGGTTTGAGGTTTTTGAGAGGAAGGGAAAGTGTTGTTCCATGTACTATGAGCATGAGTTCTCACTGCTGATGCTGTCCTCGATCCTCCGCGTGGGGTAGTGTTTATCAGGTTTCTCCACTGTCATCCAGGCTGGAGTGCAGTTGCTCAATTATTGCTCACTGCAGCCTTGAACTCCCAGACTCAAGCAATCCTCCTGCCTCAACCTCCTGATTAGCTAGAACTACAAGTGCGTGGCACCAGGCCTGCCCTGTCTCTGAAAAAGAAAGAAAGAAAGAAAGAGAGAGAGAGAGAGGCAGACAGGCAGGCAGGAAGGAAGGAAGGGAGGGAGGGAGGGAGGGAAAGGATGGAAGGAAGGAAGGAGAGAGAGAGAAAGAACCACTGGGTGCCATGCACGTACTAACAATCCACACAGGCCAGCAGGAACTGCCCCATTATTCTGCCCATTGATCAAGAATATGACAGGGCCACCACCACTTTGTTACTGCAATGTGGGGAAACTGCAAATCTATGAAACTTGAAAACTTTGCTCAGAGAATGTGCTTAGGGAAACTGCATTCCTCCCAGACATAGCAGTCTCTCTGTCTACTTCCCACACAGGAATGGCAGATCAAGTATTTAGAAGGGGCTGCTCTCTGTCTGGGATTCTCCAAGGAGCTATTGGAATAGCAAATGCCCCTTTGGCTGGCTAGACTGTTTCAACTGAATCCCAGCCAAAAATGGAAAAGCAGGTGCCCTCTCTCCCTTCTCCAGCTCTCTCTCCCCCTCAGTCGAGCCTTCCAGTCTTTGTCAGAGCAGAACTGCCCTGGGGTTCAACACTGGTGGAGGAGGCAGCTGCCCAGTTTTGAGGAGGGCAAAATATCTCTGCCCCCAGTCCCTAACTCACATCCCCATCAAATGTTGGGATTTCCACCGATAGAGATGCAGTTAGGGGCAGGCTCAGTGGCTCACGCCAGCACGTAATCCCAGCACTTTGAGAGGCCGAGGCGGGTGGATCACCTGAGGTTAGGAGTTCAAGACCAGCCCGGCCAATATGGTGAAACCCTATCTCTACCAAGAATACAAAAATTAGCTGGGTGTGGTGGTGTGCGCCTGTAATTCCAGCTACCTGGGAGGCTGAGGCAGGAGAATTGCTTGAACCCGGGAGGTGGAGGTTGCAGTGAGCTGAGATCATGCCACTGCACTCCAGCCTGGGTGACAGAGCAAGACTCTGTTTCAAAAAAAAAAAAAAAGAGAGATACAGTTGGGCTCAATGTGGTGGCTCACATCTACAATTCCAGCACTTTGGGAGGCCGAGGCAGAAGGATAGATTGAGCCCAGGAGTTTGAGACCAACCTGGGCAACATAGGGAGACCCCACCAAAAGTAAAAGTAAAAAAAGCCGGGCATGGTGGTGCACGCCTATGGTCCCAGCTAATCAGGAGGCTGAGGCAGGAGGATTGCTTGAGCCCAGGAGGTTGAGGCTGCTGTGAGCTGTGATTGCACCTCTGCAGTCCAGCCTGGGCTACAGCACGAGATACTGTCTCTAAAAAAATAAAATAAATTAAAAAAGTACAGTTGGCCCTTGAGCAACGTGAGGGCTGAGGTGGCAACCCCTGTAGTGCTGACTCCCGAAAACCTTACCTACTGATAGCCTGCTGTTGATCAGAAGCCTTACCTGTAACATGAACTGTCAATTACCCATGTTTAGTATAAGTATTCTATACTATATTTATACAATAAAGTAAGCTAGAGAAAAGAAAAGCTTATTGAGAAAATCATAAAGAAGATAAAATGTATTTACTATTCCTGAAGTGAAAGTGGATCATCGTAAAGGTCTTTATCCTCATCATCCTCATGTTGAGTAGGCTGAGGGGGAGGAGGAAGAAGAGGAGGGGTTGGTCTTGCTGTCCCAGCAGTGGCAGAGGCAGAAGTTGTGGAGGGAGTGGGAGTCGAGGCAAGAGAGGCAGGCACACTTAGTGCAGCTTTTATTGAAAAAAAATCTGCATGTAAGTGGACCCCTGCAATCCAAACCCGTGTTGTTCAAGGATCAACTGTATTTCTCTAGGGTTTCTTAGTGACACCGGAGAAGGTTCTTTAAAATGCCAGTATGGACCAGGCATGGTGGCTCACGCCTGTAATCCCAGCACTTTGGGAGGCCGAAGTGGGCAGATCACCTGACGTCAGGAGTTCAAGACCAGCCTGGCCAACAGGGTGAAACCTCGTTTCTACTAAAAATACAAAAATCAACCGGGCGTGGTGGTGGGTGCCTGTAATCTCAGCTACTTGGAAGGCTGAAGCAGGAGAATCGCTTGAGCCCGGGAGGTAGAGGTTGCAGTGAGCTGAGATCACGCCACTGCACTCCAGCCTGGGTGACAAGCGTGATACTCCATCTCAAAAAAAAGTAATAATAAACAAATAAATAAAAATAATAATAGAAAAATACAAATGCCAGTATGTGAGTATGTGGCCAAAGGAGGGCCATATTTTTACGCAATTTGTGTTAGTCTAGATTCAGTGATGGCATTTGCTGGCTATCACCTTGAGAAGCAGGGAAGGGCCCAGGAACACCTACTTCCTGACAGAACGGGAGAGGCTTAGGTGCATAGACTCCCATATGAAGTGCTGAAATGGAGACACACACAGCTTGTTTTGGGGGAGAAGAGCTTATGGTGGTGGGGGTGCTCTCTGAGGATAATTTTTTCACTATTTTGCCTAGGGCCTCTAAAATCTAAAACACAGAATTGGAAAATTCCTAGAAAGGCCGTTGTTGCTGTGATGTCATTCACTGTTCGGAAGATTTTTTGGTTATAGCTCTGGTTGAGTAGGATCCAGCTGCTTATCTGTTTACTGTCAAAAGTGTCATCTCAGCTGGGCACAGTGGCTCATGCCTGTAATCTCAGCACTTTGGGAGGCCAAGGCAGGTGGATCATGAGGTCAGGAGTTCGAGACCAGCCTGGCCAACAGGGCAAAACCCTGTTTCTACTAAAAATACAAAAAATTAGCCAGGTGTGGTGGTGGGCACCTGTAATCCCAGCTACTTGGGAGGCTGAGGCAAGAGAATCTCTTGAACCTGTGAAGCAGTGGTTGCAATGAGTCAAGATCACGCCATTGCACTCCAGCCTGGGCGACAGAGTGAGACTCCATCTCAAAATGAATAAATAAATAAAATGTCATCTCCAGCCTAACATTCTTCAGCTTGAGGGCAATAAATTCTGAGTACTGAAGGCAGATACAGAGGGGTGGCTTATGTAGAACTACCTTGGTTCAAGTTCAAGGGCATTTTCTTCTAACAAAACCCATCATCTGTTTTCCAGCAACTGTAATAGGATGTTGATTTTTTCATTTCATCTCCTATAAAGAAATCTGGAAATTCAGCATCTTTATTTCCTTTAGAATTTTTCTGTATTAGTTACATGGTGTCCACTATATTTTCAAAAAATCTGGCCAGGCGCGGTGGCTCATGCCTGTAATGCCAGCATTTTGGGAGGCCAAGGCAGGTGTATCACCTGATCTCAGGAGTTCAAGACCAGACTGGTCAACATGGTGAAACCTCGTCTCCACTAAAAATAAAAAAATTAGCCAGGCGCGGTAGCTCACACCTGTAATCCCAGCTACTCAGGAGGCTGAGGTAGGAGAATCACTTGAACCCGGGAGGTGGAAGTTGCAGTAAGCTGAGATTGCACCACTGCATTCCAATCTAGGCAACAGAGTGAGACTCCATCTCAAAAAAAAAAAAAAAAAAAGAAATTTTTAATTTTGATGTAGTCCAATTTATCGATTTTTTTTTGTTGTCTGTGCTTTTGGTGCCATATCCAAGAGATCATTGCCAAATCCATTGTCATGAAGTGCTTTCCCTATGTTTTCTTTTAAGAGTTGTATAGGCCAGGTACAGTGGTTCACAGTTGTAATCCCAGCACTCTGGGAGGCTGAGGCGAGAGGATGGCCTGATCCCAGGAATTTAAGACCAGCCTGGGCAACACAGTGAGACCCCATCTCTAAAAAAAAAAAGGTAAGAAAGAAAAAGAAAAAAAAGAGTTTTATCATTTTAGGTCTTACATTTAGGTCTTGGATTCATTTAGAGTTAAATTTTGCATATAGTGTAAGGGTCCAGTTTCATTCATTTGCGTGCAGATATCCAGTTTTCCTGAAATCATTTGTTGAAAATACTCCTTTCTCCACTGACTAGTCTTGGGACCCTAATTTAAAAACTATTGGACTATATGTATGAGAGTTTCTTTCTGGACCCTGTATTTTTTTAATTTTTTAAAATAATTTTTTATTTTTGCTTGTCATCCTTGCACAGGGGCCATGTTAATCTTCTCTGTATCTTTCCAATTTTAGTATGTGTGCTGCCAAAATGAGCACTTCTGGGCTCTCTATTCCCTTCCATTAGTCTATATGTCTGTCTGTATGCCAATACTACACAGTTTGTTTTTGTTTTTTTGAAACAACATCTCACTCTGTTGACCAGGCTGGAACACAGTGACACAATCTTGGCTCACTGCAGCCTCAACCTCCTGGGCTCACATGATCCTTCCTCAGCCTCTTGAGTAGCTGAGACTACAGGTGTGCGCCACCATGCCTGGCTAATTTTTGTATCTTTTGTAGATAGGGTTTTGCCATGTTGCCCAGGCTGGACTATACTGTTTTGATCACTGTGGGTTTGTAATAAATTTTTTAGAGTTAGGAAGTGTGAGACTTCCAACTTTGTTCTTTTTTTTTTTTTTTTTTTTTTTTTTTACCAGGTCTCACTCTGTCACTCAGGCTGGAGTGCAGTGGTGCAATCTCGGCTCACTGCAACCTCCGCCTTTCAGGTTCAAGTGATTCTCTTGCCTCAGCCTCCCGAGTAGCTGGGATTACAGGCACCCACCATCATGCCCGGCTACTTTTTTAATTTTTATTTTTATTTTATTTTTTTCATTTTTGGTAGAGACGAGATTTATTTGTTTATTTCTCTCTCTCTCTTTTGTTTTTTTGATGGAGTCTTGCTCTGTCATCCAGGCTGGAGTGTGGTGGCAAAATCTCGGCTCACTGCAACCTCCGCCTCCTGGGTTCAAGCAATTCTCCTGCCTCAGCCTCCCGAGTAGCTGGGATTACAGGCATGCACCACCACACCCTGCTAATCTTTGTATTTTTAGTAGAGACGGGCTTTCACCATGTTGGGCAGGCTGGTCTCATACTTGTGACCTCAGGTTATCCACCCACCTTGGCCTCCCAAAGTGCTGCAATTACAGGCATGAGCCACCGCAATTACAGGCGTGAGCTACTGCGCCTGACCTCAACGTTGTTCTTTTTCAAGATTGCTTTAGCTATTCAGGAACCCTGGTGTCTGAATTTTAGAATAGGTTTTTCTATTTCTGCAAAAAATGCCCTTGAGATTTGATAGGAATTGTATTAAATCTATAGACTGCTTTGGCCAATATCAACGTCTTAGCAATATTAAGTCTTTTAACCCACAAACACAGTATATCTTTCCATTTATTTGTGTCTTCTTTAATTTCTTTTGGCAATGTTTTGTAGTTTTCTTTTCTTTTCGTTTTTGAGACTGGGTTTTGCTCTGTTGCCCAGGCAGCTGGAGTGCAGTGGTGTAATCATGGCTCACTGTAGCCTCGACTTCATAGGCTCAAGTGATCCTCCCACCTCAGCCTCCTGAGTAGCTGGGACTACAGGCGCAAACCACCATGTCTGGCTACTTTTTTAAATTTTTATTTTTGTAGAGACAGAGTCTTGCCAAATTGCCCAGCTGGTTTCAAACTTCTGGGCTCAAGCAATCCACCTGCCTCAGCCTCCCAAAGTGCTGGGATTACAGGCATTAGCCACTGTAACTGGCAGTAGTTTTCAGTGTGTCATTTTTTACCTCCTTGGCTAAGTTATTCCTCAATATATATATTTTTTGATGTTACTGTTAATGGAATTATTTCCTTAATTTCCTTTTGGATTATTCATTGTTAGTATATAAAAGTGCAACTGATTTTTGCATGTTGAGATTGTATCCTGCAGCTTTGTTGGATCTGTTTATTAGTTCTAACAGATGTTTTTGGTGGAATATTTGTGGTTTTCTACCTAAAAGATCATGTTGTCTGGGAACATAAATCATTTTATTTCTTCCTTTGCAATTTGATGCATTTTTTTTTGTCTTGCCTAATTGATCTGGCTAGGACTTTCCGTGCTATGTTAAATAAAAGTGGTGAAAGTGGGCATCCTTGCCTTGTTTCTGATCTTGGGGAAAAAGTTCTCAGTCTTTTAGCATTGAACATGATGTTAGTTGTGTGTGCTTCTCATATATGGCCTTTATTATGTTGAGGCAGTTTTCTTTTCTTTTCTTTTCTTTTTTTTTTTGACAGGGTCTCGCTATGTTGCCCAGGCTGGACTCAAACTCCTGCACTCAAGTGATTCACCTGCCTCAGCTTCCCAAAGTGTTGGGATTACAGGTGCGAGCCACCACGTCCAGTCACAGTTTTCTTCTAGTGTCATACATCTTTAATGTCATATATCACATTGTTTGATTTTCATATGTTGAACTATCCTTGCATTCCAGGAATAAATCTTACTTAGTCATCATGTATAATATTTTAGTTCTATTGAACTCTATTTGCTAGTATTTTCTTGAGAATCTCTATGTCAATATTCACCAAGAATATTGGTCTGTAGTTTTCTTTTCTTGTAGTGTCTGTCTGACTTCCATATCAAGATAGCACTGGCTTCATATAATGAATTTGGAAGTATTCTTTCCTCTTCAATTTTTTTGAAATTAATTGAAATGCATATAAATCTACTTTTAATAAAGTCTGTGGTTAGCATTCAGTTTGCAAGATTCCTGAAAACTTAACAATGGGCTCTCCTGAGCTTGGATGAACTAGCTCCAGCACCATCCTGAAAGTGATCATGCTTGAGGAGTCCTAAAGTGTTCATTTTTGTTGTTAACAAGATTCTGGACAGAGAGAAGGAAAGAGACTACTTTAAAAAAAATTTTTTTTTTTAATTAAGACAGGGTTTCACCATGTTGACCAGGCTGGTCTTGATCTCCCGACCTCATGTGATCCACTCGCCTTGGCCTCCCAAAGTGTTGGGATTACAGGTGTGAGCCACTGCACCCAGCCAGAAAAGGGACTACTTTTTAATTGAGAAAGGGAACTATTTCTTACTTGATGAGAAGAAATGCTTTTCCTAATGAGTTCATATGCCTAACAAAAGGACATACATAGATATTTTTATTGAAACTGTACTTACATTATAATGGTTAAAAGGTGAACGCAACTCAACTCTTCATCTGAAATAAGAGATAAGTAAATTGTGGTCTATTTATACAACGGAATACTAACCCACCGATAAAGTGAATGAACTTTAGCTGCATGAAACAGCATGGATAAACTTTATATGCATAATGTTGAGTGAAAAGAGTAAGATGCACACACAAAAATACATATCACTTGATTCCATTTATACAAAGTACAAGAATAGGTAAAACCAATTCATATTGTTAGAATCAAGATAGTGGTTACCTCTGGGGAGCTCTTGATTGGGAGAGGGCAATGAGTGAACCTTCCAGATAACTGGAAATGTTCTATATCTTGACATGAGAGGTGGTTACATGAGTATGTACATATGTAAAATCTCATTGAGCTGTATACTTAAGATACATGCATGTTACTGAAAGTTTATTATATTTCAATAAAAAGCTAACAAAATGCCTTTCTTTATTTTTTAATTGTACTTTTAAATTTCAAGAGCTACAGGCTTTTAAATAAATTTTTATATTAAAATAAAAATGCCTTCATATTTCTACTTTCTTTCAGTTAGACTGCACTACAGGCTTGTTTTAAGAGGCTAAAAAACAGAGGAGCTAAAAGAAAATTCCTTCCAGCCCCCTGACCCTTTCACTACTCTTTTTTCTAGCGTTCACAATTTAATGTCTTCCTTCCACTCATTCTTGATACTCACGAATGCTGAGACAAAAATGGTTCTGTCTCATTCAGCCTTCAGAAAAAGAGCTGAAACCCAGCTCCTTCTCACCATCTCCACTGGTAAGACCAGGGTCCAAGCACAGTCCTCTCTTGTTGGGGTTAGTGCAGTCACTTCCTGTTATGAACTGAATTATGTCCTCCCAAAATTCATATGCAGAAGCCCTAATCACTGGCATGACTATATTTGGAGATAGTGCCTTTAAAGAAGTGAAAGGAGATGATAATGGTGGAGCCGTGATCCAATACGACTGTTGTTCTTAGAAGAGGAAGAGACACAGGGGTGCACAGACAGAGGACAGGCCATGTGAGGACACAGCTCAAAGGTGGCTGTGCACAAGCCAAGGAGAGAGGCTCTTGGTGAAACCAAACCAGCTGACACCTTGATCTGGGACTTCTAGTCTCAGGAACTGTAAGAACACAAATGTCTGTTGCTGAAGCTGCCCAGGCCGCAGTATCTTGTTATGGCAGCCCTTGCAGACTAGTACAGCTCCTGACGGGTCTCTCTGTCCTGCCCTTGCCCACAGTAGTCTATGGTAACACGGAAGCTGGGGAGCCCATTAAGATGTAATCGGGCATGTCTGTCTTCTGTGTAAAACTGTTGGCTTCTCCTCCACCCAGCAGTAGCCCACAACCTGACGCTGGTCACAGTCTTGTATCACTCGGCCTCTACTCCCTCTCTGACCTTGTCTCCTATAGTCTCACCTCCTCGCCTGTGGCCTCTTTGCTCTTTCTTGGACATTCCAAGCATAGTCCTGCCTTAGGGCCCTTGGCATTGTCCTCCCACCCCAAACAGGCTTCCTCCAGAGAGCAGCATGACTCGCTATCCACTCCTCCTCCTTCAGGGTGATCCTCAGTGTCCTGTTGTCAGTTAGGCTTGCCTGCCTGCCTGCCTGCCTTCCTTCCTTCCTTCCTTCCTTCCTTCCTTCCCTCCTTCCTTCCTTTCTTTCTTTTTTTTTTTTTTTTGACGGAGTTTCATTCTTCTTGCCCAGGCTGGAGTGCAATGGCGTGATCTCAGCTCACTGCAACCTCCACCTCCCAGGTTCAAGTGATTCTCCTGCCTCAGCCTCCCGAGTAGCTGGGATTACAGGCATGTGCCACCATGCCCAGATAATTTTGTATTTTCAGTAGAGACGGGGTTTCTCCATGTTGGTCAGGCTGGTCTCAAACTGCTGGCCTCGTGATCCATCCGCCTCGGCCTCCCAAAGTGCTGGGATTACAGGCTTGAGCCATTGCACCTGATCTCTTTTTTTTTTTTTTTCGAGATGGAGTCTTGCTCTGTCACCCAGGCTGGAGTGCAGTGGCATAATCTTGGCTCACTGCAACCTCTGCCTCCCAGGTTCAAGCAATTCTCATGCCTCAGCCCCTTGAGTAGCTGGGATTATAGGCACCTGTCACCACTCCCAGCTGATTTTTGTATTTTTTGGTAGAGATGGGGTTTCACCATATTGGCCAGGCTGGTCTTGAACTCCTGGCCTCAAGTAATCCACCTGCCTCAGCCTCCCAAAGTGCTGGGATTACAGGCGCAAGCCACCAAACCCAGCCTTTCAGTCAGGCATTCTGACCAAGCAACACAGAATAACAAACTCTACCCTCACCCTGACATTCTTTTTCTTTCAGGAGTTAGGTAAAGTTATTTAAGTTACATCTATTCCATGGAAAACTAGGCAATGATCCCACAATTCTAAATGACTGTGCAGATGTTAAGTGGCATGGGAGAGAAAGTAAACGTAAACAGAAGATATAGAACAAAATGGAGGGTGTCAGTTTGGATGTTTGTCCCTCCCTCAAACCTCATGTGGAAATTTGATCCCAGTGTTGTGGGTGGGTCTAATGGAAGTGTTTGGGTCATGTGAGTGGGACCCTCATGGATAGATTAATCCCTTCCCTGGGGTGGGGGGTTTGAGTGAGTTCTCACTCTTAATTCCCTCAAGAGTTGGCTGTTAAGAAGAGCCTGGTGCCTCCCCTCTCTTTCTCTTGCGCTCTCTCTTGCCATGTGATCTCCGCACACACTGGCTCCTCCTCACCTTCCCCAATGTGTGGAAGCTTCCTGAGGCCTCCCTAGAAGCAGATGCTGGAACCATGCTTCTTGTACAACCTGCAGAACTGCCAGCCAAATAAATCTCTCTTCTTTATAAATTACCCAGTCTGATTTTCCTTTGTAGCAAGACAAACAGACTGAGATATACTGTATGCTCACCCTTTTGTGGGAAAAATATAAACACATGCAAACACATGTAAACACATGCAAACACATGTATGTCTCTAACCAATATTTGATGGAAGCTATTTTTGGTGATGGTATTATGGACGATTTTTTTCTTTTTCTTTCACTTTTTATTTATTTTTCTTTTTCTTTCCCTTTTCACTTTTTGTTTTCAATTCTTTTTCTTTCTTTTCCTTTTCATTTTCTATAGATAATGACTGCAGTCTTTATAATGAATATGTATATATATATATATATTTCTTTTTTTCTTTTTTTTTTGAGACAGAGTTTTCCTCTTGTTGCCCAGGCTGGAGTGCAGTGGCATGACCTTGGCTCACTGCAACCTCCACCTCCTGGGTTCAAGCGATTCTCCAACCTCAGCCTCCCGAGTAGCTGGGACTACAGGTGCCCACAACCACACCCGACTAATTTTTATATTTTTAGTAGAGACGAAGTTTCACCATGTTGGCCAGGCTGGTCTTAAACTCCTGACCTCAGGTGATCCGTCCACCTCGGCCTCCCAAAGTGCTGGGATTACAGGTGTGAGCCACCGCGCCTGGCCAGAGTTTATATAATTTTTATAAGAAGAAAAAAAAAATTTCAAATGAGGGTGACTATTTCATTGTTCTCAGGACTGGATGCTATGTCAGGACAGGCAGATTCTGATCTTCTGTGCCTCTAAATCTTAGACACTAAATGGGTCTTAAAATGAGCTGAAATCACTGTGGGAAGGTCAGGGTTTCTTTGCCTTGGAGATCTTTTAGAGTTGGCTTGCTGATTTTAAAATGTTTTCAATTTCAGCTCTCTTATCATTGCAATCCAGTTGAACCCTCCTAAGGTAACAAAAACATCCTCTTGATCAATTTGAGACTCCAACATTCTTTATTTAACCAAAATTTACTTCTTTTCATGATTCTTCTTCTGATGTTCTACATATTTGCTTCTTTGTTTTCTTTCTTTCTTTCTTTCTTTCTTTCTTTCTTTCTTTCTTTCTTTCTTTCTTATGTATTTATTTGAGACAGAGTCTCGCTCTGTCACTCAGGCTGGAGTGCAGTGGTGTGATCTCGGCTCACTGCAACCTCCATGTCCTGGGTTCCAGGGAGTCTTCTGCCTCAGCCTCCCAAGTAGCTGAGATTACAGGTATGTTTCACCATGCCAGGCTAAATTTTTTGTAGTTTTAGTAGAGATGGTGTTTCACCATGATGGCCAGACTGGTCTTGAACTCTTGACCTCAGGTGATCCACCCCCCTCAGCCTCCCCAAGTGCTGGGATTACAGGTGTGAACCACCATGTCTGGCCCCAGCCTGCTTCTTTATTGTTTATTGTTTGAATTTGTTTATTGAGTGAATAAATAAATGAATGAAATTTCTTCATGTTCTTCCTACCTGTAGGCATCCTCCTGAGGTCTGATTTTATTCCAAAGGACTTCTGATGCAAGCCTAAGGAGCCTGTTTTTGCAAATAATTAGGAACAAAGTCCTGGCTGCTTCTCAGATGCTCAGGCTCATGATCTTCAGTGGGGATTTATGAGTCTTCAAGGCTCTCGGGACCTGGGACGTAGCAAAAGATAACAGGTCATGAAAACTGGGTCCTTGTTACTCTGATCCTTATGCTTAAGTCAGACAAGCACAAGCCAATTGGCTGCTGTGCTCCCATCTCTCAATAGGGGATAAATATATTCCAATTGCATATCATTAACAAAAAGTTGGTGCTGTGAACTGGGGTGCCAGCTGCCACAGGCCGTCATTAAAATGGAGTGTTATGGTGTTACAATTCCAGTAAATGCAAAACCGTCTTGCGGCTAGTGGGAACACATGAAGAATGAATCTCATTAAACACAAGTACTTACTCAGATGGTTCCATCAAACTCCCTGAAATGCCACTTACTGCGCGCCTGGGAGATGCGGGTGGAAGCGCACACCCTTTGATGTGTGTCACAGAGTGGCAGCTGCCCCAAGCAAAACAAAGCTCCTGCTCCGTCATAGCTTCAGTGCGGATGGAAATTGAGGGAGGATGACACAGCTGTATTTCTGAGCAGTGGGCATTTAGCGACATCCAAGGGGACAAATAAGCCTCTTAAATTCATTAGTATCTTGATAAAACTGATTATGCAGTGAGCGGTGAATGGCTCTGACTTCTCAGGAAAATGAAATGAGAAGAAAGGGCAGGGAGGGAGTGGTTCTTTCCCGGAGCAGCTGTGAAGTCCTCTCAGGAGGTGGTGAACCCTGGAGAGCAACTGATGCTACACAAAGGACAGCAGCTGAAAAGGAGCCTCCGGGGGTCACTGTCTCAGAGAGCCCCTAACCTGGCCAGCCCGGAAGGGCAGAGGAGAGGGCTCCCTGAGCTAAGCTGCCAGGTAACAGCTGCAGCCGCAGCCCCAGTGCACCCTACAGGGTCGTTTTCCAGGGCTGAAGCTGGAAGTGCGGATGGCGGCCCCGATTCAGCTGTTTGGGTAATGCAGAGCATTTGACATCGCATCTGGTGTCAGTGATTTGGTTGCTATTGTAGATATTTCATGTCACGTTGGATATTAAGGATGAAGACGGTCGCCCACGGAGGCAGGGAGTGTGGAGAAAGAACCCGCTTCTGTGCAAGTCATGGGGTCGCGAGGTTAATACGCTTCTGCGGCTCCAGTAAAAACTCTGCTAATTGAGGCGCGGCTGGGGTCCGGGAATATAGGAAGCTCTCCTCCTCTGGTCGTCACTGTATGATGTGGATGCTTCATTTCACCACCTCCTTCTGGGGGTGACACCCTCACCCCAACTACCTTTTCCAGGAGGCTGCCAAGTGCCAGGGCAGCTCTTCCCCAGAGGTGGGTGTGGGTCATGTTTTTAATGTCAGTTGCCAGTAATTGACTATTAGCTCTGTGAAAAGAGAACATCTCTGATGCTTAACTCAAGTCATAGACATGAGATCGTCTCCAAAGAGGATGCAATTCCCTGAGAGTCAATAAACACGAGGTACAGTTATTAGACGAGGTTACTAGACTAACAGGGACAAGGAGGGCTGTTTGAGGCCAAGTGTGGTAATCTCAGTGCTTTGGGGGCCAAGGCAGGAGGATCACTTGAGGCCAGGAGTTCAAGACCAGCTTCGGCAACATAGCAAGATCCTATCTCTACAAATTTTTTTTTTTTTAATGAGCTGGGTTTGGCGGCGTGCACCTGTAGTCCCTCCCAGCTACTTGGGAGGCTGAGAAGGGAGGATCTTTTGAGTCCAGTTCAAGGCTGCAGTGAACTATGGTGGTGCCACTGCACTCCAGCCTGGGCAACAGAGTAAGACCCTGTCTCTAAAAGCAAAAAACCACAAAAACAAAAAACAAACAAAAAAGCTTAATATAAATGACGTGTGAATATTGTCTTGTTAGGGAATAATGACAAGGAAAGAAAAGCCTATACATGTTTAGTATAGATGCAATTTTTTTTCCTAATATTTTTCAAACTCCTGAGCTCAAGTGACCCTCCTGCCTTAGCAGTGGTGCAGTCTCAGCTCACTGCAACCTCCTCCTCCCAGGTTCAAGTGATTGTCCTGCCTTAGCTTCTGGAGTAGCTGGGACTACAGGCATGCGCCACCAAGCTTGGCTAATTTTTGTATTTTTAGTAGAGATGGGGGTTTACCATGTTGACCAAGCTGGTCTTGAAATCCTGACCTCAGGTGATCCGCCTACTTTGGCCTTCCAAAGTGTTAGGATTACAGGTGTGAGCCACCGCACCCAGTCCTTTCCCTAATATTTTTGATTGGTCGTTGGCTGAATCCATGGATGTGAATCCACTGATGCAGAGGGCATGACTTCCTGCACCTTGCGTCTGTCTGGTATTTATGAGTTACGAGGATAAGAACTGGATTTTTAAAGAGTATCTTTGAGGGGCAAAGAAGACTTTGGACTAACACTCCCTTTAGGTCCCTGTAGAATCTAACTTCAGCATTTAGAAGAAAAAGAAGGCCAGGTGCGGTGGCTCATGTTGTCGTCTCAGCACTTGGGGAGGCTGAGGTAGGAGGATTGTTTGAGGTCCAGAGTTCAAGACGAGCCTGGCCAACATAACAAGACCCCATCTCTCTAAAAAAAAAAAAAAAAAAAAAAAAATTAAAAAAAAAGAAAATGAAATTCCCGACATTAACTCCAAGCTCTGCATACAAACATAACACTTTGCCAAAGTGATTTTCATGTTAACAAGGGAGAATTCCATATTAACTATGATACTGAATCATGGAGCTGATGGGGAGAAAGACTATATACAAGCAGCCACAGATCCTCTCAGTAATCTAGGCCCAGGTTTCTCAGGTCGAGGCTCTTGGTGGATTCAGTCATTGACATATTTGTGAGCAAATGGTGTGTGGGCTTATGTCAGGCAACCACATGTGAATGAGTCAGAAGCACTTTAAAAAAAATCCAAGCTGTTCGTGAAATCAAGAAATTAAACACAGGCAGAAACATCAACACTGTGCCACTCCGAGGCAATCTTCAGACAGCTCTAATGTGGAATGAGTAAACTCAGATGCTGTCCTGAAATCATCAATCTGTCCTTGTTTTCTTTCTTACATTGCAGTATTGAAACTCAGAACATGTAACTCTGCTCAACAAGTTGATTTTGACTAACAGTTTCAGGGACTGAATGGAATTGAACCAAGCTGCAAAGAAATCACATTTACATTTAAATTAAAGATGCTACTTGTTGTGTGGATATGATGATTTCCAGGTAGTATCTCTCTCTGCCATCAAATGCAACTTCTGGCCAGGTATGGTGACTCACTCCTGTAATCCCAACATTTTGGGAAGCCAAGGCATGAGAATTGCTTTAGGCCAGGAGTTCAAGACCAGCCTAGGTAACATGGTGAGACCCTGTCTCTACAAAAAATTAAAAACTAGCCAGGCATGGTGGCTAGTGCCTGTAGGCCCAGCTTGAAGGAAGCTGAGGTGGGAGGATCACTTGAGCCCAGGAGGTCGAGGGTGCAGTGAGCCAAGATCACACCATTGCACTCCAGCCTGGGTGACAAAGTGAGACCCTGTCTCTAAAAAAAAAAAAAAAAAAAGCTATTTCTGACCTACCTTTATAGGCTGAAGTTGTTACGTTCTGCCCTTAAGAATCTGAACTCTGAACACATATTACATAACAAGCCTGCTGAGTAAAAGCTCTTTCACTGTGTGTAGGAATCCTGGCATTCAGTTGGAGTAGGGGATAACTCACTTCATATCTTCTGAATTTCTTTTAAAGGTACTTCTTCCACATCTTCTCTCCTTGTGAGATGATCAAATGTTAATATAGAAATAAATTCACCATCTAAGACCTATCTTTGCTTTTTGCATGGAGCACCCCAAAAATTCTGAGGGCTTCCTTTCTGGTTTTACAGTTGCTTCAGATGGAGATTACTTGAGCTTCCACTTTGGCTTCCATCATTACCCACATCTTACTAGACACTTTTCCATGCTGATGTAATTCGTGTTCCTAAGAATCAGTTGTATCCTGTTTCCATGAATAACTAGTTTTTAGAATGGAAAAGAATGTGTAGGGCTGGGCGCAGTTGCTCACCCCTGTAATCCCAGCACTTTGGGAGGCCGAGATGGGTGGATCACAAGGTCAGGAGTTCGAGACCATCCTGACCAACATGGGGAAACCCCACCTCTACTGAAAATACAAAAAAATTAGCCAGGCATGGTGGTGCGTGCCTGTAATCCCAGCTACTCAGGAGGCTGAGGCAGGAGAATCGCTTGAACCCTGGAGGCAGAGGTTGCAGTGAGCCGAGATTGTGCCACTGCACTCCAGCCTGGGCGACACAGTGAGACTCACTCTCTAAAAAAAAAAAAAAAAGAATGTGTAGAAACGACTCATAATCTTTTGTCTTTTTCAAAAAGCACTAATTATTATAGTTAATGACAATGTATTATATATTTGAAATAGCTAATAGAGTAGATTTTAAATGTTCTCACCACAAAAAAGATAAGTATGTGAGGAAATTGATATGTTAATTAGCTTTAGTCATTCCACCATGTGTTCATATATGCAAACATCATCTTGTACACCATAAGTACATACAACTGTTGTTTGTCCATAAGTACATACAATTGTTTTTGGCAATTAGAAAAAAGAATGTAGGCCAGGCACTGTGGCTCATGCCTGTAATCCCAGCACTTTGGGAGGCCAAGGTGGGCGGATCACTTGAGGTCCAGGAGTTCAAGAGCAGCCTGGCCAACATGGTGAAACCCCATCTCTACTAAATACAAAAAATTAGCCGGATGTGGTGGTGCGCACCTGTAATCCCAGCTACTCAGGAGGCTGAAGCAGGAGAATCACTTGAACCCAGGAGGTGGAGGTTGCAGTGAGCCGAGATCGCACCATTGCACTCCAGCCTGGGCAACAGCGAGACTCTGTCTCAAAAAAAAAAAAAAAAAAAAAGAAAGAAAGAAAAAGAGAATGTGACTGGCCAGGGAACCACTAGTTGTGAGATTTGCTTCTTCTGGGCACAGAGTCGTTTGTATCTCAGAGTGTTCATGGCAGACTGGGCGAGAAGACCTTCAGGAAATGAAGACTTTTCCTGCATATTCTTTATCAGGAAAAGTAAAACAAGTTTTCAGCCTGGCATAAGGAGGCAAGCAGACATCATTAGATCATTAGTAGGTGACTTTCCTGAAAATGTTGGTACTATTTCTGTAGATAATGTATTGCTTTTTGGTTCAACTTATGAGATGCTTGAGGAAATGGTTACCATGTGAACTACATGATCATCTACTCAAAATGATCAATAAAATCGGCTTAGGTGACCAGCTAACATTTTCTATGTGCATTTATCTCTCTCTCTCTCTCTTTTTTTTTTTTTTCAAGATGGGTTCTCACTCTGTTGCCCAGGCTGGAATGTAGTGGCACGATCTCAGCTCACTGCAACCTCTGCCTCCCAGGTTCAAGTGATTCTCCTGCCTCAGCCTCCTGAGTAGCTGGGATTACAGGTGTGTGCCACCATGCCCAGCTACTTTTTGTATTTTTAGTAGAGATGGGGTTTCACCATGTTGGCCAGGCTGGTCTGGAACTCCTGACCTTAAGTGACCTGCCCACCTCTGCCTCCCAAAGTGCTGGAATTACAGGCATTAGCCACCACACCTGGCCTGCATTTCTTTTTTCTTTCTTTGCTTTTCTTTCTTTCTCCTTCCTTCCTTCCTTCCTTTGCTCTCTTTCCCTCCCCCTCCCCTCTCCTCCTCTCTTTCTTTTTCTTTCTTTCTTTCCTTCTTTCTTTCTTTCATTTATTTATTTATTTTTAGATGGAGTCTTGCTCTGTTGCCCAGGCTGGAGTGCAGTGGCATGATCTCATCTCACTGCAACCTCTG
The DNA here is from genome assembly GCF_029289425.2 of Pan paniscus. Lineage (NCBI taxonomy): Eukaryota > Metazoa > Chordata > Mammalia > Primates > Hominidae > Pan > Pan paniscus. The sequence continues at coordinate 47,551,993 of NC_073257.2, read as the reverse complement.
CCTCCTGGGTTCAAGAGATTCTCCTGCCTCAGCCTCCTGAGGAGCTGGGATTACAGGCATGTGGCACCACGCCCGGCTAATTTTTTTATATTTTTAGTAGAGAAGAGGTTTCACCATGTTGGCCAGGCTGGTCTCGAACTCCTGACCTCGTGATCTGCTCACCTCATCCTCCCCAAGTGGTGGGATCACAGGCATGAGCCCCCGTGCCCGGCTTCCCTCCCCTCCCCTCCCCCCTCTCCCTTTCCCTCCCCTTCCGTTCTTTTCCTTTCCTTCCCAAGACAGGGCTTTGCTCTGTCACCCTGGCTGGAGTGTACTGGTACAATCATAGCTCCCCACAGCCTAGAACTTGGGAGCTCACATGAACCTCCTGCCTCAGCCTCCATGCCTGTCTAATTTTAAAATTTTTTGTAGAGACCGGATCTTACTATGTTGCACAAGCTGGTCTCAAACTCCTAGGCTCAAGCAATCCTCTCTCCTCAGCCTCCCAAAGTGCTGGGACTACAGGCATCAGTCATCACGCTTGGCCAACCATGTGAGTTTCTTTATCATGCTAGAGTAATTTGGCCATATGGAGGCTAATTTGAAAATGCATTAAGATGAAGCTACGGATGATAATTTTTAATTAACAAGAGAAATGAGTTGTTCTTTCTCTTTTCCAAATCATTCCACAAGCCAATCCCTCACATGAGGCAGGTGGTCGGCTGTCAGGGACAAAGATGCACTAATGAGAAGCCGACATTCTAGACTTCCAGACTATGGCTGACGATGACAATGTCTAACACTACCCCTAGGATTCTGTCTAAGGAGTTAATTAAATGTCAACCAAACAGCCTCCCTTGGGAAATAACAACTCACACAACCCACAGAATCAGAGAAAATGTCTACAAATCACATATCCAATAAGGGGCTTGTATCCTGAATATATAAAGAACTCTTACAACTCAACAATAAAATAGAGCTGTGTGTTATTTCAAAGAGCTGGAAATAAACTTTTTTTTTGTTTTTGAGACAGGGTTTCACTCTTGTTGCCCAGGCTGGAGTGCAATGGCGTGATCTCAGCTCACTGCAACCTCCCCCTCCTGGGTTCAAGCAATTCTCCTGCCTCAGCCTCCCAAGTAGCCTGGATTACAGGCACCCGCCACCATGCCCAGCTAATTTTTTGTATTTTTAGTAGAGACAGGGTTTCCCCATGTTGGCCAGGCTGATCTCGGACTCCTGACCTCAGGTGATCTGCCCACCTCAGCCTCCCAAGGGCTGGGATTACAGGCGTGAACCACCTTGCCCGGCCGGACAGAAACTTTTGAAGCAGAAGCATCAAGGTAGCCTTCTCAACCATTCCCTTTCCTAGGATCTTGTATTTTTCATGCCTCTTTGCCATGGTTCACATTCAGACATTATGTGGATCCTACCACTTTGTGGCATGGGGCAGAGCTCACCAAGTCCCTTCTGGCTGGGGCAGGCCTGGAGTGGGGGATTTGGGGCTCTGGTGGTGATGGGAGAGCTGGAGAGGCCAGGAAGGGCAAGGCCAGGCAGTCCTTTCTGCAGAGGGAGAGTTCCCACAGCAGATGCCAGATGCTTCATCCCACTAATTCCAGGATGGGGCTGCTTGCATCACCACACTGTCCACTCACATTCACCTCTGAACATCTTAACTTTCCCAGAATGTCCTCCTCATACTGCACTCACTATTTTGTACTATTTTTGTTTTTTTATTTGTTTGTTGAGACATGGTCTTGCTCTGTCACTCAGGCTGGAGTGCAGTGGCGTGATCTTGGCTCAATGCCACCTCAACCTCCCCGACTCAAGTAAACCTCCCACCTCAGCCTCCCGGGTAGCTGGGAATACCAACATGCACCACCACGCCTGGCTAATTTTTAAGTTTCTTGTAGAGACGGGGTCTCACCATGTTGCCCAGGCTGGTCTCGAACTCCTGGGCTCAATGGATCATCCTGCCTCGGGTCCCAAAGTGCTGGGATTACAGGTGTGAGGCACTGTGCCCGGCCTTGTGCTATTTTTGAGTTAGGCTGTTGACGGAAAGTCAGCAGATACTGTTTTCTGTTTCATAGTGATGCTTTGGACTTCCATTCTGCTCACTCATTTTATATCTCCAGAGATGGTATTTAGAGAGCAAGGGCTGGACACTTGGCAGACGCTCAGTAAACACAGATTGACTGATTGACTGGTTAGTTGATTGATTATAGGCTCCCTGCTCTCTGCTTAGGTCTTGGTGGCAGAGCTAAGGGTAAATGCATCCATCTGACGGGGGGAGGGGGGGTGGGCGGGGGTGGGAGGAGTGTGCTTTGTAAATTTGGAGAGTGGGCTGTGCTGCAACTGGCTTAAAGGTCTAGAAAACCAGCCAGGTACGGTGGCCCACGCCTGTAATCCCAGCATTTGGGAGGCTGAGGTGGGCAGATCACCTGAGGTCAGGAGTTCGAGACCAGCCTAACCAACATGGTGAAACCCCATCTCTACGAAAAACACAAAAATTAGCCAGGTGTGGTGCCGCACACCTGTAATCCCAGCTACCTGGGAGGCTGAGGCAGGATAATTGCTTGAACCCAGGAGACAAAGGTTGCAATGAGCCAAGATTGCACCACTGCACTCCAGCTCGGGCGACAGAGCGAAAGTCAGTCTCAAAAAAAAGGACCAGAAAACCACTTCATCAGCTGGGAATGGTGGCTCACACCTATAATCCCAGCACTTTGGGAGGCTGAGGCGATTGGATCACTTGAGGTCAGGAGTTCAAGACCAGCCTGGCCAACATGGTGAAATCCTGTCTCTACTAAAAATACAAAAATTAGCTGGGCGTGGTGGCAGGCACCTGTAATCCCAGCTACTAGGGAGGCTTAGGCAGGAGAATTGCTTGAACCCAGGAGGCAGAGATTGCAGTGAGCCGAGATGGCACTACTGCACTCCAGCCTGGGCGACAAGCAAAACTTCGTCTCAAAACAAAAAGAAAAACAAAATGAAAAGCATTTCATCTAAGAGATTCGGCTCTGAGTGTTGAAGGGTTGTCTGATCAAGACCAGAGAAGCATCAAAACACTTACAGCCTCAGGATGAAAATGTCATGGGGTTGGCAGGGGGTGGGCAGCAGAGTTCATTTCTAGCAGCTCCCGGGCTGCTCTGCAATGTTTTGTGGCTCAGGGCCATGTGTAGCCAAACAAAAACAAGTGTTATAGGCCTGCTGGTTTCTAGCTGAATTCACTATTCAGAAATATGGCCAGTTTTTTCCTCCTATGAGCTTCATAGTCTCCTACCACAAAGAAGCTAGCAGATTCATGGATTTGAACTGCACTGAGAAAATATAACTCTGCTGGTATTCTTGAACTTGCAGTGTTTGTCTTTAGGTTTTTTTTTTTTTTTTTGAGATGGAGTCTCGCTCTGTAGCCCAGGCTGGAGTGCAGTGGCACGATCTCGGCTCACTGCAAGCTCTGCCTCCCAGGTTCACACCATTCTCCTGCCTTTGCCGCCCGAGTAGCTGGGACTATGGGCGCCCGCCACCACGTCTGGCTTATTTTTTGTATTTTTAGTAGAGACGGGGGTTTCACCGTGTTAGCCAGGATGGTCTCGATCTCCTGACCTCGTGATCCCCCGGCCTCAGCCTCCCAAAATGCTGGGATTACAGGTGTGAGCCACGGCACCTGGCCTTGTCTTTAGGTTTAATGTTAAACATTGAGGATACAAATTTCATTGTAAGTCAGAGACATTTTTAGCTGCCGTCCCTGCAGTTGGAGCTGACTCAGCAGACGTATGGTTTTTGATTTACTGTGCCTGGCAAAAGTTATTATACTGAGGCATGTTCTTTATTATAAACTTTTCTTGTATAATAACAGACAATTTGGCCAGGCTAATTGCTAAATTAAGCTCACCCTAGTCAAGCTCAACTGATTCATTTAAAAGGTTATTGACCATTGACATTTTTACAAGTGTTTAATCAGACTAGTAAGTACTCTTAAAATGGAAATTTTGTGACAAACACACTCTAAGCTTGATAAGTAAAAATATGCACCATAAAGCCCCACCCACTACCCACAAAAAGAAAAATTATAGCATATACATATATACACACACATCACCTTTCAGCTGAAATCCTATAATTTGTTACATATGATTATAGAACAAGAACAAATAAGAAAATGGTTCAGGCTCTGATGAAATTTTAATAATAAAGTATGTTAGAGTGGCCTGTAGCATGTTTAAATAAAGCTTAAAAGAAAATCACTCTGCCCTGATAGGTAATAAATGTAGAAACACACACCCTTGGCTGGGAGTGGTGGCTCACCCCTGTAATCCCAGCACTTTGGGAGGCCAAGGTGGGGGCAGATGACCTGAGGTTGGGAGTTCAAGATCAGCCTGGCCAACATGGTGAGACCCCGTCTCTACTGAAAATAATTAGCCGGGCATGGTGGCAGATGCCTGTAGTCCCAGCTACTAGGGAAGCTGAGGCAGGAGAACCGCTTGAACTCAGGAGGTGGATGCTGCAGTGAGCCGAGATCGAGCCACTGCACTCCAGCCTGGGCGACAGAGCGAGACTTTGTCTCAAAAAAAAAAAAAAAAAAAAGAAAGAAAGAAAGAAATACACACCCTATTTTGTGTTTTCAAATGAATAAAATTCAGATGCAAAGGACTTCACCTTGAAGAGCCAAGGCCTTTTTTAGCTATCAAAGATATGGTCCTTTTGCAAGGAGATTTCAAAATCCATGCCACATATACCTGAAAAACATGAAGGCTTAATTGGCTGGTTTTCCTTATGTGATAATAAAATGATCTGTTCTCTAACCTCTCATTTTTATGTTTGGCAGGAATGTGACTGTACTCGAACCAAAAAGACATCTGCTAGCAATTTGCAGTCTCAGAGCAGCCCACGGTTTTATGGAGCTTCATCTGAAACTCTGATTCATTTTTGAAAAAGTTAGCTAATGCAAGTGGGGGTGAGGGCAGCCGGCTCCTTGCTGGGGGATCGGCAGAGGAGGAGTTGTTTCCGCCAGCCCAGGTTACAGTTCTGTGCTCTGTCTCCCAGGGTCTGTCCTGATGAACTCAGGGTTTCTGGGCTGCCCCAGAGTGGGCAGTGGTAGGTGGGAGGTGCCTGTGTTGGGCCTGAGATTTGGTGCTGAGAATTTGGTCTCCTGCTTTGCAGTCCTACTTTTCGTTTAATTCAATTTTTACTCCTGTCTTACTCTGACAGATGGGTATATTCTACTTGATACAGAAAGTTTACAAACTCATAAAATTGGAACCGTACACGCATATGCACACAAGTGCACACACACACACGTGCATATGTATGCACACTCACACACGTGCATATGTATGCACACTCACACATGTACCCTGCAATTAAGGGAAAAGCAGCTCAGGCCTTGGCCTCACACAGAGAGGGCTTCCAATCCAGTTCAGTTACTCAGAGCTCTGTGACCTTAGGGAAATGAATTAACTTTCTCATTTCCTTATTTAGAAAATGAACATCATAATGCCTGCTTTGATGGAGATGACATGATATATGTAATGCTCCTGGAACAGAGGACAGTATTATTTTATATGGCCGGTGTACTTCTTCCTCCTGTCCCCCCTACTTTGTGCTATTCATTGGAAGATCTATTTTAGGTCCTGATGTTTGCACAGACCCATTCAGAGGACAGATTTGGAAATCTGGACAGATTTTCTTTTTCCTGTTGCCAGAAGGAAAACAAATGATAAGCCTGTTTTAGGTCTTACTTGTGGTGCAGTTTCCTCTCCACCTAAATATCTGCACGAGCCTACAGTGGAAAGAGATGAGCTTAGGCTGGGTGAGATTGGGAGCGTTGCTTAATTGCTTTGAACTTGAGTTTGTTCAGATACAAACCAAAGAAATTAATACCTAACTTGCAGGACCATTTCCATAAGATAAATAATATATGTAATACAAATGGTTGTTGCTTTTTACTCTCATATTGCCTAGTATTTTTTTCTCTTTCTTTTATTTTGTATTAGGAATTCAATGTGGAATCGCTTAATATTTCTTTTTCTTTCTTTCTTTCTTTCTTTTTTTTTTTGAGACAGAGTTTCACTCTTGTTGTCCAGGCTGGAGTGCAATGGCACTATCGTGGCCCACTGCAACCTCCGCCTCCCGGGTTCAGGCGATTCCCCTGCCTCAGCCTCCCGAGTAGCTGGGACTACAGGCGCGCACCACCACGCCCAGCTAATTTTTGTATTTTTAGTAGAGACGGGGTTTCACCATGTTGGCCGGGATGGTCTGGATCTCTTGCCTCGTGATCCGCCCGCCTCGGCCTCCAAAAGTGCTGGGATTACAGGCGTGAGCCACCATGCCCAGCCTCCTAACTCTTTATAAACCAGAAAACATTTCTTAGAACTCCCTCCCCATTCCCTCTTATTTTGCATATGGCCAGAAATGGGCACAACCACGTCCCTAGATAAATCACTGCCTGGGGGAATGGAGCCATTAGAACTGGCTGAAAATGCTGAGGTTTGCCTCTGAGCCTTAGAGGAGATGTGTGAACACCATGACAAAACTAGGGCTTTCCCAGCAGAGGAGAAATTGGGGAGGGGCGGTGGCTGGCCGTGCGGCATGTGCGTCGCACCAAGTGACATGCTCCAGTTTGCTTTGGAAGCTTTTCTGTTCTTGTGAAGGCACTGATGGCCTTTCCCTGTTCCCCTTGCAGATGAAGTGGGAGTCCCTCAGTCCCTGACATTTCCCCAGCCTCACAGAGACGTGCAGAGACCACTGATCGTGACGTGAGATCTGCCTTCAGTGGCTCCCTGTGGCCAACAGGCGGGCTGCGTCAACTGTCGGGCACCAGTCTCGTCCTCTTCGACATGCTCCGTGCATCCTGACAGGGTGGTCTGTAATTTCAGCCTCAGAGGTCAGGCTCTCACGCCCTTCCGAGTGGAGTGCCTTGGCAGTGGGTTGTTATTTCAGGACGCAGAATCAGTCTCAACACTGGGGGCCAAGACTCTTCACAAATGTGTCTTCCGGGGAAAGGTTTATCCACCAGGACGCCCCATCTGTTTGTGAATCTGACTTGGGAATCTCCGGTGAAATGAGGTCCATTTCAGTCATATCTGTTCTTATGGTTTAAACTCCGGCTAACATTTCTTTATCTCGAGTGTCTGGATGAGACGAAGGCTGTAGGGCTTACAATACATATCCAGCAACGCTAAGGCGTCTTGGAATTTTGGTGGAAAAGATGGTGCGAGCCATCACGATACTCAGAGCAATTCTCCTGTCTTTTGAAAAATAGAATTTGCTTCCTGCCACAGCCCCAGGTGTCCTGATCAGATTAGAAGTACTCCAGTTTATGTCCAGCCCAGATTTTGAAAACTGATCTGCTGTGACGATCTCCTGGTTTTCTAATTTGCATGTCTCCCTGCTTCTACCCAATGTGGTGAAGGCCGCTGCAATCAACCAGCCCCATCCGAGGGAAGGCAGGGAAGGCGGATGCAGGCCTGGGCAAGTGCTCTGCAAGCTTGCTCTCTTTGTGTCCTGGATGAAGTGAGCGTCTCTCTTCTAATCCACGTAGACTCAGCATCTAGGAAGAAGCAAGAGTCGAATCTTTGTAACACAGGCTGAAAATCTCCCAATCCTTTGCTTCCTACCTTGTTTTTATCTATAAACTTGATTTTCGTTTCCTCTGAAAATTCCCCATCAAACCAAATCCTTCTCCCCTAATTCCTCCCTGCATTTAACACGATTCACCTTTGCCTGTGTGTTGTAGGATAAACAGCCCGCTGCCTCAGTGAGAAGAATGACAAACAGAATAATTAAAAAAACAACCAACTGACAAATCTGAACAAGCTTTGGTGGTGAGGACCCGATTAATTACACTTGTCCACACCCAAGCTTGGCAGAAGGGGGTGCCCTGGGAATGTCTGCAGAAGCCAACCCGGTGCCTGAGGGGTCAGGGGTCAGGGGTCAGGGTTGACAGCCCTTCCCTGAAGCTGGATACTCCCAGCCTGAAAGAGAACTAATTGAGGAAGCTTCTTCTAAAGGTAGTGACTGCTATGTTCTGTCTGCTGGGTTCCCTTTAGAGTTCATGGGATATATTCCATCCAGTTTCAGGGCAAAGAGAGGGCCTTGGGGTAACCATTAGTTCTAGGCATGGAGACCTGGGCTTACAAGCAAGTGCTCAACCGGGTGCAGCCGAAAAGGGGAGAAATCCTGGAAATACAGGATAGTCGAGTTCCTCCTGGCAGTCATGATTTAGACAACATGCACCTAAGAATATGCTGATTTTACAAATACCTCAGCTAACTTGTGGTAGAAATACCAGATACCATGTGGGTCCCCAGCTGCAGTACTAATAGGCTAGGCTGCCTGTTGAAGCCATCAAAAGTCACTTACACTGTGTAATATGGGAGACGCCAAATGCTTACTAGCCCCCCCACCCCAATGTCCTTCCTCTTAACAGGACACAGTATCTCCAATGCCTGAATCTTTTATTTAAAGGAGCTAAAAGTGAAGGAAGTCCACAATTAAAACACAAATATGGGCTGGGTGTGGTGGCTCATGCCTGTAATCTCAGCACTTTGGGAGCCCAAGGCAGGAGAATCTCTTGAGCCCAGGAGTTTGAGACCAGCCTAGTCCACATAGCAAGACCCCATCTCTGCAAAACAAACAAAAAATACACAAATATGTTACACCGAAGGGCATCACAGAACCCCATAATCATCCATTAAAGATCACTGGAAATGTTGTTTATCTGAGGAGGCAGCTAGTCATAGGGGGGACCTCTTGAATAAGGGCCAGGAATCTCCCAGTTTTGAAGGAAGGTTCTGGAACTCTCTGGTAGTTTCTTTCTTTTTTTTTTGAGACGGAGTCTTCCTCTGTCACCCAGGCTAGAGTGCAGTGGTGCGATCACGGCTCAGTGTGTACCTCTGCCTCCTGGGTTCAAGTGATTCTCCTGCCTCAGCCTCCCGAGTAGCTAGGATTATAGGTATGCACCACCATGCCCAGCTAATTTTTGTATTTTTAGTAGAGATGGTGTTTCACCATGTTGACCAGGCTGGTCTTGAACTCCTGACCTCGGGTGATCCACCTGCCTCGGCCTCCCAAAGTGCTGGGATTACAGGCGTGAGCCACTGTGCCCAGTCTCTCTGGAACTTTCTGATACTATATAAAAAGAGGCAGTAGGAGCAGTGAATGGCCTTGTGCTGCCTGCTGAAGAATGAACCCACGAAGGAATGTGCATTAAGGGTGTGGTGTTGGGCAGCTATCTGGGAGAGGAACACGGCCATTGGCTGATTCCAGGTCCAGCACCCAGGGTTCACCTGAGGCAACTGGTCCATACTCGAAGTTGTGTCAGATTGCATTTTCTAAACAGTGGTCACAAAATTGTCCCCACATTATTCCCATGTAATTTTTTGAAAGTTATTTGTTTCTTATGATTTTTGCATTAATACATGAGATGCATTTGTAGTTTTCTTGGTTGAAGTGTGCCATCTCAGGTTCTGAAATCAATGTTATATTTCATAAAATAATTCAAGCATGTTCCTTCTTTTCTACATGCTGGAACAATTTACACAGAATTGAGTACTACCTGCTCTTTAAAGATATCTTAGAATGCCTCTGTGACACTAGTTGGGCATTTCTGAGGGAACTCTTTGGCAACTTTTTCTCTTTGTTGTATGAGAATCAGAATGCTTTGATTTTTTTTCTTTGGGATCCATTTTGCTAAATTATATTTTCCAAGAAAATTGTATTTTTCATCCAAGTTTTCAAATTTTACTTTCATGGAGTTGACCAAAGTATTTCCTTATGGTTGTTTTAATTTAATATAGTTTCGTGGTTTTCTCTTAGTCTTTCTTATTTTGTACATTTGCATTTTCTACTGTTTTTTTCTGTATTAGGTTAGCTAGTGCTTTTCTATTCTTTAATTCTTTTCCCCAAAGATTCAGTTTACTTTTTTTTTTCTGTTTTCTAATTCACTAAGTTAGAAAGTTCTGTTTTTATTTTTATTAATTCATTCTTTCTACATCCCTTCAGTTTATTTTATTGTTCTTTTTCTAAGCTAGACGCTGGGTTCATTTGGTTTTTATTTATTATTTATTTAAGTATTTAAACCTATGAATTTATCTTCCACTACTACCTTAACACTATCTCATAGATTCCAAGGTGTGGAAAATGTATTGTTTTTGTTATTTTTAATTTCTAGAAGTCCTGTGATTTAGGTTAATATTATATTTTGATCCAAGAGTTAAGAAGAATTTCTTTAAATTCATATAGGATAAACTTTAAAGATGTTCAGGTGAAAAGGAATTTTTGTTATCTGTTTTTAAAAATTAATTTATCATTTTATTGCATTGTGACCAAAGAAGGCTGCCTATGCTATTTCTATGTTCTGGAATGTATTGAGGTTTTTTTCGTGGCCTCATATGTGGTCAATTTTCCTGAATGTTCTATTCTTGAATATTCTTGAAATAAGCATATGCTCTATGTGTAGAGAATATATATATCTATATGAACGATCGTGTTTAACATAGATTATATGAGAGTTCTATATTATTGATTTCATTTTTATTAATTCGATTTGTCATAGACTATAGAGTCAGGAATGAAACCAGCGTGATTCTGTTTCTTTCTCCTTTTGTATCCTGTAATTCCAAGTTTATGAGTGCCATTGCATTGTTATTTGGTACTCAGTTATTTATAACTATTATATCTTCACTGTGAATCATACCCTTTAGCATTACAAGGTGTTTTTATTGGTCTTACTTAGTCTTTTTTTTTTTTTTTGGCCTGAACTCCAATTTACCTAAAATTAAATTAAAGCCATGACCTGGCCGGTCACAGTGGCTCATGCTTGTAATCCCACCACTTTAGTAGGCCAAGGTGCGTGCATTACCTGAGGTCGGGAGTTTGAGACCAGCCTGACCAACATGGAGAAACCCCGTCTGTACTAAAAAGACAAAATTAGCCGGGTGTGGTGGTGCATGCCTGTAATCCCAGCTACTTGGGAACCTGAGACAGGAGAATCACTTGAACTTGGGAGGCAGAGGTTGTGGTGAGCCGAGATCGCGCCATTGCATTCCAGCCTGGGCAACAAGAGCGAAACTCCTTCAAAGAAAAGAAAAAAACCATGACCTTTGCTTTCTTCTGGTGCACTCTCCCTTAATACAGCTTTACTCATCTTTTCATTTTCAATATTCTGTTCTAGTTGTGTTTCAGGTAGAGAGAATTATGTTTTGCCTTATGATTTAACTTAAAAATGTTTTTCTCTTAGTTGGGATGCTAATCCCATTTGTATTCATAGATGTGACTAAGGTATGTTTAGTCTTAGATCTGTTATATTGTTTTCCATTTTTTTAAAATTTGTCTATTTGCTTTTGCTTTGTTTTTTATATGTAGTTCTTCTGATATTTAGAAAGATTAATATATTTAGAAAGATTAGTATATTAGTATATTTAGAAAAATTAGTATATTTTTTCTAGTAGACACCTTTATAATAACTTTATTTTATTTTGTAATTTAGTTTTTATTTTTGTTTTTATTTATTTATTTTTGAGATGGAGTCTTGCTCTGTCACCCAGGCTGGAGTGCAGTGGCGTGATCTTGGCTCACTGCAGCCTGCCTCCCAGTTTCAAGTAATTCTCTGGCCTCAGCCTCCCAAGTAGCTGGGACTACAGCCACGTGCCACTATGCCCAGCTAATCTTTTGTATTTTTGGTAAAGATGGGGTTTCACTGTGTTAGTCAGGATGATCTTGATCTCCTGACCTTGTGATCCGCCTGCCTCAGCCTCCCAAAGTGCTGGGATTACAGGAGTGAGCCACCAAGCCCGGTCCTTATTTATTTATTTTTTTAGATGGAATCTCACTCTGTTGCCCAGGCTGGAGTACAGTGGCACAATCTTGGCTCATTGCAACCTCCACCTCCTGGGTCCAAGCAATTCTCCCACCTCAGCCTCCTGAGAAGCTGGGACTACAGGCGTGTGCCACCATGCCTGGCTAATTTTTATATGTTCCAGTAGAGACTGGGTTTCGCTATGTTGGCCAGGCTGGTCTCAAACTCCTGACCTCAAGTGATCCACCCACCTCGGCATCCCAAAGTGCTGGGATTATAGGCGTGAGCCACTGCTTCCGGCTATAATGATACTTTTTTTTTTTTTTTGAGACAGAGTTTCGCTCTTGTTGCCCAGGCTGGAGTGCAGTGGTGCGATCTCAGCTCACCCCAACCTCCGCCTCACAGGTTCAAGCGATTCTCCTGTCTCAGCTTCCCGAATAGCTGGGATTACAGGCAGGCACCACCACACCCGGCTAATTTTGTATTTTTAGTAGAGATTGGGTTTCTCCATGTTGGTCAGGCTGGTCTCGAACTCTCGACCTTAGGTGATCCACCCACCTCGGCCTGCCAAAGCGCTGGATTACAGGCATGAGCCACCGCGCCCGGCCAACCTTTGTTCTTTTAATATGTTTACACTTTTGTTACTTGAGCTGTCAATTTTAGTATCAGTCAGGGTCTAGAAAAACAGAAACCCCACTAAAGCCTTTAAAACTTTAAGTTTTAAAGGCTTTAGGCCGGGCGTGGTGGCTCATGCCTGTAATCCCAGCATTTTGGGAGGCCGAGGCGGGTGGATCACCTGAGGTCAGGAGTTCAAGACCAACCTGGGCAATATGGTGAAACCCCATCTCTACAAAAATACAAAAAAAAAAAAACAAAAAACAAAAAAGAATTAGTTGGGCGTGGTAGCATCACCTGTAGTCCCAGCTACTTGGGAGGCTGAGGCAGGAGAATTGCTTGAACCCAGGATGCGGAGGTTGCAGGGAGCTGAGATCGTGCCATTGCACTCCAGCCTGGGTAACAGAACAAGACGCTGTCTCAAAAAAAAAGAAAGAAAGAAAAGAAAAAGCAACAACAAAAAACTAATGATTGACTTTAATTCAGGAAATTGGCTACATGGGTGGTAGAAGAGTCAAGAAGCCAAATGAGACTGGGTAGGAACCCACAGATTAGTAACACCAGAAAGCCATGACTTCCTCTAGGTGGGTGGGAGAAGGTGGTGTGACTGTTTGGGGACAGGGGTTACCTGGTAGTAGCTGTGACCTAAGAAAAATGTGTGGGCCGGGTGCAGTGGCTCACGCCTGTAATCTCAACACTTTGGGAGGCTGAGGTGGGCGGATCGCCTGAGGTTGGGAGTTTGAGACCAGCCTGGCCAACACGATGAAACCCGGTGTCTACTAAAAATACAAAATTAGTGAAACTCTGTCTCAAAAAGGAAAGAAAAGAAAAGAAAAATGTTGTGGGGTAGGAGCTTTAGCCCCAGAGGCAATGCACCTGCTACTGGCAATGTTGCCCAAGCTTCTCTCCTTCCTGTCACTTTCCAGTTGTCCTCTTGTGTCTTGACATGGCCGACCCAGAAAAACGTCAGGAGACACAGGAGTTATGAAACACAGCTTGCAGGGCCCAGCCTTCTCGTGACAGTGATCAGAGCAGCAAAGGGGTGAGGACTGGATCTGAGGGCAAGGGGGCCAAGGACCAGGTTTAAATGGTACCCTTTGACTACCAGTTTCTACTTTTTTTTTTTTTTTTTGAGACGGAGTCTTGCTCTGTCGCCAGGCTGGAGTGAAGTGGCGCGATCTCAGCTCACTGCAACCTCCACCTCCCAGGTTCAAGCAATTCTCCTGCCTCAGCCTCCCAAGTCGCTGCGACTACAGGTGCACGCCGCCATGCCCAGCTAATTTTTGTATTTTTAGTAGAGAGGGCATTTCACCATGTTGGCCAGGATGGTCTTGATATCTTGACCTCGTGATCCATCCAGCTTGGCCTCCCAAAGTGCTGGGATTACTGGCGTGAGCGACAGCGCCCAGCTGACCAGTTACTACTGATGACATGTTCATGAGCTTATCCTCCTTCTTACCTCATTTCCCCACTCACTGTTTGTGTCGGTGGCATCCTTTCTGCATTGCCAAGCATATGCCATTTTCAGTCTGTTCTGTCACCCTCCTTCCACCCCATCTGTTTTAGTCTTAGTTCCGTGGCTCTGGATATTCAAGACCCACCCAGAATATCTTACCCTCATTACTCCAATTATTTCTTACTCAGCTAAAATAGACACCCTATTGTCCTTAAGTAGTCCTTAAATAGTGTCCTTAAGGATGACACAAGGATCAATATACTCTGCATCTTGGCCGGGTGTGGTGGCGCACACCTATAGTCCCAGCTACTCGGGTAGCTGAGGCAGGAGAATCGCTTGAACCCAGCAGGGCAGAGGTTGCAGTGAGCCAGGATCGCACCACTGCACTCTAGCCTGGGCGACAGAGTGAGTGACAGACACTGTCCCAAAAACAAAACAAACAAAACAAAACAAAACAAAACAAAAAACTGCATCTCTAGACTTACACCTAAGGACAGTTAGGCTCAGCAGGCCGCTCTTGTCCCTTTCTTTCCTTAAATATCTTGTGAGTGTTGTTCTACTGTTTAATGTGGGTTAAAATAGCACACAAAGGAATCCAAGGCCAGCCTGAGTTTTCCCCTTTTGTAAATAACTAGATTTTTGTGTGCTGGGCTGCCCAAAAAAGCCTATCATTTCATTAAAAGTTCAATGACTTTTCTAGAATATTTGTCTATGACTATTTGGGGTCAATTTTCTTTTTTTGTATCTGTGACAAGGTCTTGCTCTGTTGCCCAGGCTGGAGGGCAATGGCATGATCATGGCTCACTGCAGCCTCAAACTCGTGGGCTCAAGTGATCCTCCCGCCTCAGCCTCCCAAAATGTTGGGATTACAGGCGTGAGTAACCACGCCAGGCCTGGGTAATTTTGATTGACTTATCTTGCATTTCATTTAGTCTTTCCTCTGATGAGATTTTCTATTTGCTGAGACTTTCTTCAGTTGAAAACATGTGTCTTTTACTTTACTGACAGTAGTTACAATATCTACTTTAAAATCCTGTCTGTGAGTTTCAACTGGGTTCAAATTGGGATGTGGCTTGATTGATTCTCTTTTTTCTTGAGAATGAATTCCATTTTCTCTTTTCTTTTTCTTTTTTTTTTCTTTTTTTTTGAGAGAGTCTCGCACTGTCACCCAGGCTGGAGTGCAGTGGCACGATCTCAGCTCACTGCACACTTCGCCTCCCAGGTCCAAGGATTTTCCTGCCTCAGCCACCTGAGCAGCTGGGACTACAGACACATGCCACCACGCCCAGCTAATTTTGTATTTTTAGTAGAGACGGGGTTTCACCATGTTGGCCAGGCTGGTCTCAAACTCCTGACCTCAGGTGATCCACCCGCCTCGGCCTCCCAAAGTGCTGGGATTACAGGTGTGAGCCACCACGCCTGGCCAAATTCCATGTTCTTGATTCTTCATATGACAGGTAATTTTGGATTGATCCTGGAATTCAAATATTAAATTGTGGAGATTCTGGATTCTGTTATTTTTTTCCAATGCGTGTTTTTCCCCCTTTGAGTTAGCAGGAAATTTTAGCATGAAGAGTATCTCTTGGATGGTAGCTGTGTTCTCAGTTTAGATTTAATTTCCTGAGCTGGGCTGCTTTAAGCCTGTTTCACATATGTGTGCCTCTGGGGTCTGTGAGAGATGTAATTTGAGCATCCCATTTCTAAATGTTTCCCTCTGGGACCCTCTCATTCTCTTCAGCTTTCCTGGGTTTCTGGCTTCATTTTTCTTGCTCCCCATGCCAGAAAACCTGTGGATTTGCCATGTCTACTGGCCTTCATGCTACATGGACTGCACACGGCCACAGGCAAAAAGCCACAGAGATGGGATTTGCTTGTCTGGCTCTCTCCCTGCATGCACCAGCACTCCAGCTGCACTCCTCACCCGCCACCATCACCTTCCGTTCATGCTCCAGGACTTTCCCGTCGTTGCTTTTCATGTCATGTTTGGGTTTGATCATTGTTTTCTACGGGGGAGGTGTCTATATTCAAGTCCAATATACCCAGGGCAAAATCTAGACTAAAGTTTTGATATCAGAATAGACACGATTAGACTTTTAGCACCTGAAAAAGAGACTTCCTGTTATTACTTGAAAGTCACTGAATATAACGTTGTTTCTCCGAGTGGGGGGAAAGCTTCAAATAGTGTGTATTTGAAAAAAAAAAAAAAGGGCAATGGCTGGGCGCAGTGGCTCATGCCTATAATCCCAGCACTTTGGGAGGCTGAGGCAGGTGGATGGCTTGAGTCCAGGAGTCCGAGACCAGCCTGGCCAACACGGTAAAACCCCATCTCTACTAAAAATACAAAAATTAGCCAGCCTTGGTGGTGTGCACCTGTAATCCCAGCTACTCGGGAGGCTGAGGCAGGAGAATCGCTTGAACCTGGGAGGCAGAGGTTGCAGTGAGCCAAGATTGCATCACTGCACTCCAGCCTGGGTGACAGAGCGAGAGTCTGTCTCAAAAAATAAAATAAATAAAAAATAAAAAAGGTTCTCTATGTCAACTTATTAATTATACTGGGTGCAAGTGGAGAAAAGCATTTATTTATTTTCCACTCCACACACACATTGCTATTCAATACCCCCAATCTTATCAATAGGGTTATAGCACAGTTTTTGTTTAATTAATTTTAATTGTTTACATTTTATGATCTGTATAGTATTCTTCATAACAGAGCCATTGAGTATACTATGAATACATTTTTTGTCTTGTTCTATTCCCCCCTAGAGATAGTAATTGATTTGAACGTCTTTGTTTCTACATTTGAGTTTTTGTTCACTTGGTTTCACATTTGCCTATTATGCCACCTTCTAACTTTCTCAACACAGCACAGTAAGTCCCTTAATAAATTCAGAATCATTGTTATCTATTGGCTTTTGTTTATTTTGTTGAATAATTTTTATTTGAATATTTTGTTGAATAATTTTTATTATTTTTATTGTTATCTTACTGTTTTTCCCCCTTGAGAATTCTTGATCTTTCTTGCACACCCCGCCTCCAGCTCCCCCTCTCTGTGGAGCCGTCATCCCAGCAGGCTCTTCCCACCACCCTGGGGGTTCCTTCTCCACCTCCTGTGCTGGAGTTCCTGCTGTCTTCATCCTGTGTGTGTTTTTTTTTTTTTTTTAGTGTATTCCCTCTTTTAAATGAGGTATATCCTCTAGGATATTCGTAATCTTCTTAAAAATTTATTTCCTGGCCAGGTGCAGTGGCTTATGCCTATAATCCCAGCACTTTGGGAGGCCAAGGTGGGTGGATCACCTGAGGTCGGGAGTTTGAGACCAGCCTGGCCAACATGGTGAAACCCCGTCTCTACGAAAAATATAAAAATTAGCCAGGCGTGGTGGTGCACACCTGCAATCTCAGCTATTTGGGAAGCTGAGGCAGGAGAATCACTTGAACCCGGGAGGCAGAGGTTGTAGTGAGCAAAGATTGTGCCACTGTACTCCAGCCTAGGTAACAGAGCAAGACTCTGTCTCAAAAAAAAAAAAAATTATTTCCTCATTTAAATGAGACATATCTTCTAGGATAGTCCTAAGAAATAGTACATAAGACATAATATTTTGAAACTTTACCAGTCTAAAAATGTCTTTATTATACCTCCTGTTTGATTGATAGTTTAGTTAGGTAGATTCTTAACCATTGAGTCTCTGCTGCTTATATTATGGAATGATATTTACAATGAGCAAAAGCAAACAACCTTACAAAGAAGTAAAGTTGTCTAAGTAAGAAAGTTCTGGTGGATTTTTCTTTTTCTTTTCTTTTCTTTTTTCTTTTTGGATGGAGTCTTGCTCTGTCATTGGGCTGGAGTGTAGTGGCACAATCTCGGCTCACTGCAACCTCCTCCTCCCAGGTTCAAGCGATTCTCCTGCCTCAGCCTCCCAAGTAGCTGGGACTACAGGTGCATGCCACCATGCCCAGCTAATTTTTGTATTTTTAGTAGAGACGGGGTTTCACCATGTTGGCCAGGATGGTCTCCATCTCTTGACCTCGTGATCCACCCGCCTCAGCCTCCTAAAGTGCTGGGATTACAGGCATGAGCCACTGCGCCTGGCCCTGGTGGACTTTTCTACCTCACACAAGCAGTGGACTTTATGTTTTCTTTTGTTGAGGTTATGGTTCTGGAATGGAGGTGACTATGTTGTATTTGTCTGTAAGCATCACTTACTTAGGGGACTCACCTCTTTCCCATTTGTTGTGGATCTGATCAATCACAGTATCCTCCATCTGACCACAGGGATCAGGAGGCTGAGCTGGGAGGATTGCTTGAGCCCAGGAGCTGGAGGCTGCAATGAACTATGATTGTGCCACTGCACTCTAGCCTGGGTGACAGAGCAAGACCCCATCTCTAAAAAAAAAATAAAATAAAACCCAAAAGTTATCAAGTGATGGAACGGGATTCAAGTAGAACACTCGTCTCATTGTCACCACCCCCTGCCACCCCAGGATGACTCAAGGTTAATGACATGAGTGTGGGTTGTAGGTGGTTGATTTTGTTATTAGCATTTTTTTTTTTTTTTTTGAGATGGAGTTTTGCTCTTGTTGCCCAGGCTGGAGTACAATGGCACTGTCTCGGCTCACTGCAACCTCCGCCTCCCAGGTTCAAGCGGTTCTCAGCTTCCCAAGTAGCTGGGATTACAGGCGCCTGCCACCACACCCAGGTAAATTTTGTATTTTTAGTAGAGATGGGGTTTCACCATGTTGGCCAGGCTGGTCTTGAACTCTTGACCTCAGGTGATCCACCCACCTCAGTCTCCCGAAGTGTTGGGATTACTGACATGAGCCACTGTGTCCGGCCTGTTATTATCATTATTATATTTGTTTGCTATAAGCAAAAACAACATTAAAAGTATATGAAGAATATAAAGCAAAACTGAAAAGGAGAAAGCTTTGTTGGGTATTTTTTTTTCTCTGTCTCACAATTAAAAAAAAAATATTGGCTCCATGGCAGTATCCGTTTGTATTCTCTGGGGAAACAGGAAAGGAAGCTCAGTTTGGTTTGGGTCAGAAAATGAGTGTTGTTTAATTGGGATTTAAAATTTTCCCGGTTCTATTCATGGAACATACTGGAATAAAACGTAAGGAGTTGACAACTCTCAGTGACATATAATCAATTTCGTAGTTTGTAGTATTATTATTATCCACCCTCAGGATAGTGGATGGTTTTATAGGCATGTATTTACACCTGTAGATCTCTGTTCTTTTTTCTACTTGTTTAGAAAATAAGAACACAAAACACGACAGCATGAAATGCATGCAATGTGGGAAACAAAGACACAAGATCAGGTTGTGCATTCGTCGTTAGGGGAAAAAAAAAGGACTCCTATTACTAAGAACTACAAAAGAAAGCAGCAAACGGTGTTCCTGTGGGAGTCACATTAGACCATCACTAAGGATATTTAAAGCTACTGAGAGCAAAATGCCAGGTGGTGTCCTGAGGGTTGCAGTCCTGGGGAGACGGCAGCTTGGCTGATAACATCTCACAGCATCCAGCTCCACTCTCTATCACGGTGTTTCATGTAGAAACCCCACTTCGTGTAGCCAATGGCATAATTTAGGTTACACACTTAGGTTGATGACTTTTAAAGTGCCATTTTCACCCTTGATCAGCTTTAACCAGTCAAGCTTTTGGAGAGAAAATGAAGAGTATTTTTGTTTCATTTTCAAGTCAAAGCACATGCATTTGTAATGTCAATGAAATCCAGAAGGGGCCAGGAGCACTGGCTCATGCCTGTAATCCCAGCACTTTGGGAGGCCGAGGCAGGCGGATCACCTGAGGTCAGGAGTTCAAGACCAGCCTGGCCAACATGGTGAAACCTCGTATCTACTAAAAATACAAAAATTAGCTGGGCGTGGTGGCACATGCCTGCAATCCCAGCTACTCGGGAGGCTGAGGCAGGAGAATTGCTTGAACCCGGAGGTGGAGACTGCAGTGAGCCGAGATCACAGCACTGCACACTCCAGTCTGGGTGACACAGTGAGATTCTGTCTCAAAAAAAATAAAAAAGAAAGAAAAATCCAGAAGGTTAGGGAGCCAGAGGTTGAGGTACACCGTGGGAAGAGTGTCCATTTGGGAAGCAGGGTCCCCGGCCAGGCCTTTGAGGAAGGAAAGGTATCACAGAGGAATTGTGTCTGTGGAGTCCAGAAGGTGGGAGAAAGTGGCTTCACTGAAATTGTTGGGTGGAATTTGGGATGAGACATCACAGGAAAAGATCCACAGGAAATAATGAATGCTAGCCTTCTGAGTGTTCAGTATGAATGATTTAAACCCCATGGATGTCATACTAGTGAAGTCACATTTCCAGTATAATAACTGACATGTCCAGAATCCAACCATTTCTCACCACATTTGCTGCAACCTCCGTGGTCCCCACCACCCAAATGTCTCACTTGCATGGTTGCCATGGCTCTCTGATTGATCTGTCTCCCTGTGTGCACCCTTGTCTCCTTCAGACCAAGGTGCTGTAAAAATATGCAGGAAGAGCCAGGTGTGGTGGCACACGCCTGTAAACCTAGCACTTTGGGAGGCTGAGGCCGGTGGATGACTTGAGGTCAGGAGTTCGAGACTATCCTGGCCAAGATGGTGAAACCCAGTCTGCACTAAAAATACAAAAATTAGTCAGACATGGTGGTGGGCGCCTGTAATCCCAGCTACTTGGGAGGCTGAGGCAGGAGAATCCCTTGAACCCAGGAGGTGGAGGTTGCAGTGAGCCGAGATCGTGCCACTGCACCCCAGTGTGGGCAACAGAGCAAGACTCTGTCTCAAAACAAAACAAAACAAAACAAAACAAAGGCAGAAAGAATGCCAGGCTCTAGTCTCTACTGGCTGAAGAACAGCTCTGCTTCAGACTATCACCAACAGAACAGCCAGGGTGACCCTGTGACAGTGTTGGTCTGATTGTGCCACTCCTAACACCAGAACCTCTGCACAGCTGCCCATTTCACTCAGAAAGTAAGTCAGTCTTGGCCGGGCACGGTGGCTCACACCTGTAATGCCAGCACTTTGGAAGGCCGAGGCAGGCGGATTACCTGAGGTCAGGAGTTCCAGACCATCCTGATCAACACGGAGAAACCCCGTTTCTACTAAAAATACAAAATTAACCGGGTGTGGTGGCAGGCACCTGTAATCCCAGCTACTTGGGAGGCTGAGGCAGGAGAATCGCTTGAACCCAGGAGGCGGAGGTTGCAGTGAGCTGAGATCACGCCATTGCACTCCAGCCTGGACAACAAGATCGAAACTCCATCTCAAAAAAAAAAAAAGAAAGAAAGTCAGTCTTGACAGTGACTCCCTGCACACTCCCTCCCATGAGCACGCATCTCCCACTGCGCCCCCTCCTCATTCTGTTCCCTTGATGTTTTCTCTCCCAACTCATTTTCCCAGGGCCTGTGTACCTGCTGTTCCCACTTCCTCTGCAAGATACTGGAACTGTCCTCTAATTCCTTCACATCGTTACAAAAATGTCACTTTGAGCAGAGTGTGGTGTTGCACATCTGCAGTCTCAGCTATTCGAGAGGCTGATGTGGAGGATTGCTTGAGCCCAGGAGTTTGAGGCCAGCCTGGGCAACATAGGAAGACCTCATTGCTTAAAAAAAAAAAAAAAAGGTCACCTTCACATGAGCCCTTTCAGGCCATCCCTAGTTAATGTTGAAACCCCTATAGTCAAAATCCTCGACCCCATCCCCTGATTTATTTTCCTTCATAGTTCTGATGATTAAATCTGTTGGGTTAGCTGCTTAACCTCAATACTACAGTGCCTGGCACATTGTGGGCACTCTATAGATGTTTGTTGAGTGAACAAATGATCAAATGAAGGCATGAATAATGGTGAGTAAAAGAAAGTAGTTCCACAATTTATGTCATAATGATGCTGTGGAGGTTAGACTAGAGAGAGGATTACAGGAGTAAAAATGGGCCAAAGTCATAAATATATTTAACAGGATAAACTGAACAAAGGGATTCTATCAACAGGTCAGGATAATGTTTATATTAGAAAAACCTAGCCATTTTTCAAAAGTAAATAATATCTCCTAAAGGCATTATAATATGATAAAGGAATAATAGAAGAAGTGCATTTTTTCTGCTAAGAGCCCATATTAAGACAGGCTTAACATAAAATTGATTGGGGGAAATTGGGTCTTTGGAGCAGAGAGAGATGCAGATAACCATCCATGTCCCTACCTGTCCAGGCCCCAGGAACACGAGTTTCAGGGGAATAAAGCAGCTTCTGCTGAGAGGGACAGGATGGGTATGTATTTATCCAGCCAGCCATGGGCAAAATTGGGAAATCATCATAAAAGCCTTTATGCAGTGCTTTATGGTTTGAAGAGAGCTTCTTTGTATGCAATACATTTTCTTGATCCTCAAAGAAACCCTATGAGGTTGGGAGATACGAAAAACTGATTTTCAAGAAAAGATTTGACCCAGATTGCCAGCTATCATCATCCAGCAACCTGTGCCTCCAGCCCAGATATCCTGCCTGCAGCCTCTGAGCTTTGCCCAGGACCTCCCCCTTGTCCTCTCCCTTCCTGCAGGAGGGTTGCCCTCCCCTAAGCATCCGGGTTCTGAGTCTTGGCTCCCCTCCCCTGCTAACACAATACACAGTCACTATAGCTGCTATTTCTCACTTCCAGGCACTTCACTCAACCCAGGACTCCAGCTAATACCCCCAACAACTTTCTGTAGCTCACGGGGTACTGTTTTTTGTGTGTTTTTGTTTTGCTTTGTTTTGTTTTGATGGAGTCTCGCTCTGTCGCCAGGCTGGAGTGCAGTGGCATGATCTTGGTTCACTGCAACCTCCGCCTCCCAGGTTCAAGTGATTCTTCTGCCTCAGCCTCCTGAGTAGATGGGACTACAGGTGTATGCCACCATGCCCACCTAATTTTTGTATTCTTAGTAGAGATGGGGTTTCACAATGTTGGCCAGGATGATCTCGATCTCCTGACCTCGTGATCTGCCCGCCTCGGCCTCCCAAAATGCTGGGATTACAGGCGTGAACAGGTACTGTTATCATCACCATTTGACAGATGAAGACAGAGGTTCAGAGAGGTTACACAACCTGTGCGGAGTCACTCAGCTAGAGATTAGTGGCAGAACTGAGAGACCCTACAGGGACTCCCTCTACCTCTGCAACACCAGACCTCTTCTCTCCCATTGAAACATACCTGTTTCCTTTGTTCCAGTTATAAATATTTACTGAGTACCTTTTATTGTTCTAGTCACCACAGATACAGCAGAGAATAAAATTGACAGGATCCCTGCTTTTATAGAGCTTACAATTTAATGGGGGGTGGGGTGGCGGTGGGAGGGCAAACTACACAAACATATATACAGAAAGAGGCCGGGCGTTGTGGCTCACTCCTGTAATCCGACCACTTTGGGAGGCAGAGGCAGGCAATCACTTGAGGCCAGGAGTTCGAGACCAGCCTGGCCAATATGGTGAAACCCCGTCTCTGCTAAAAATACAATAATTAGCCAAGCATGGTGGCAGGCACCTGTAATCCCAGCTACTCAGGAGGCTGAGGCAGGAGAATCACTTTAACCCTGGAGGCAGAGGTTGCAGTGAGCTGAGATTGCACCACTGCACTCCAGCCTGGGCAACAGAGCAAGACTCTATCTCAAAAAATATATATACAGAGAGAGAGAGAGATCTACATATAGACATTGATATAGGTGATAATATTTATTATTTATTTTTTTTTTAGAGATGGGGGTCTTGCTCTGTTGCCCAATCTGGAGGGCAGTGGCACCATCATAATTCAGTACAGCCTCCAACTCCTGGGCTCAAAGGATCCTCCCACCTCAGCACCCCCAGTTGCTGAGATTTTAGCTATCACCTATTTTGGCTCCTGCCACGTAGGTGATGATAAATGCTAAGAAGTAGAGCAGGATAGGAAATAGAGAGTGGTGGCTGGTGGCTGATATTTTAAATGGGGTGGTGTTGGAGGCGGAAAGATTGAGGGTCGTGATCAACTCAGTATATCACTGGAGGCTATATGAGTAAGCAGCAAACTGTTTCTCATAAATGCAGAATGTTGGCAGACCGACAAACTGCGTCTGCCACCCAGAAGGAATGCTGAGGGCAGTCACGCCCCAAGCGCAGTGTTTCTTGTGACTAGGTACGTCTGAAGCCTGTTAGTAATAATATGAACCTGTGATCAATTAAGCAGCTGACCAATCATTACCTCCTCCTCCCTGCTCTTTCTACCCAATAAATACGAAGGGCTGTAGAAGCCCAGGGGCTGCTGCCTTTGCTCACTAGACGCAGGGTGCTGTCTTCTTCCCCAGGCCGCTTCCTTTAAAAGTTTCTTTTGTCTTACGTTTTCATTTCTACATTCGTCCTTTTGTTCAGTCTCTTAATGACGTAATGAGGGTCTCAAGTAGTAACGGTAGTAACTGTTGTAGTGATTGTCTCAAGTAGTAACTGTGGCAGTCTGCCACAGGGTGGTGGAGAGGACCTTTAAGCAGGGAACAGCATAAGGTTAGTCATTCAACTACCTGCGGAAGGGCAGTCCAGGCTGAAGTCTCTAAGTGCAGAGGCCCTGATGGTGTGCTGGAAATGGTAAGGGACGGCAGCTGCAGGGGGCTTTCAGGCCAAGACGGGATGGGGAGAATGGTGCAATGAGGTCAAAGAGGTAACCAGGGATCTGCACATCTCTGACCTTATAAGTTTGATAAAGACTGTGTGGCCGGGCACGATGGCTCATGCCTGTAACCCCAGCACTTTGGGAGGTTGAGGCGGGTGGATAATTTGAGTTCAGAAGTTCAAGAGTAGCCTGGCCAACATGGTGAAACCTCGTTTCTACTAAAAATACAAAAATTAGCCGGCGGTAGTGGTTCGCACCTGTAATCCCAGCTACTCGGGAGGCTGAGGCAGGAGAATCACTTGAGCCTGGAAGGTGGAGGTTGCAGTGAGCCAAGATTGTGCCACTGTACTCTAGTCTGGGTGACAGAGCGAGACCCTTTCTCAGGAAAAAAAAACAAAAAGACCTTTTGGGCCTGGCATGGTGGCTCATGCCTATAATCCCAGCACTTTGGGAGTCCAAAGCAGAAGGGTCTTCTGAGAGCAGGAGTTTCAGACCAGCCTGGCAATACAGTGAGACCCCGTCTCTACAAAAAGAAGTTTCTAATTAGCCAGGCATGGTGATGGCTCACACCTGTGGGCCCAGCTACTTGGGAGGCTGAGGTAGAAGGATTGCTTGATCCCAGGAATTGGAGGCTTCAGTGAACTATGATTATACCACTCCACTCCAGCCTGGGCAACAAAGCAATACTCTGACTCTAAAAGTAAAAGAAAAAAAAGGCCAGGCACGGTGGCTCACACCTGTAATCAAACACTTTGAGAGGCCAAGGTGGGTGGATCTCTTAAAAAAAGAAAAAAAAAATTTTTTTTTTTTCTTACAGAGTCTCACTCTGTCACCCAGGCTGGAGTACAATGGTATGGTCTTGGATCACTGCAACCTCTGCCTCCAGGGTTCAAATGATTCTCGTGCCTCAGCCTCCTGAGTAGCTGGGACTACACGTGCTCACCACCATGCCCGGCTAATTTTTTTCTATTTTTAGTAGTCACGGGGTTTTACTATGTAACCTAGGCTGGTCTCAAACTCCTGGGCTCAAGTGATCCTCCCACTTTGGCCTCTGAAAGTGCTGGGATTACAGGCATGAGCCACTGCACCCAGCCTCTAAATTTTTTTTAAGTTAGCTGGGTGTGATGGCACACACCTGTAGTCCCAGTTAGGAGGCTGAGGCGGGGGCATCACTTGAGCTCAAGGGTTTGAGGCTGCAGTGAGCTAGGATCGCACCACTGAACTTAAAAATAAAAAAGTTATATGATCCTAGGAAGTTTGTCCACTTGTAATTAGTGAATAAAGTTTTTTTTTTGGTGGGGAAAGCGTATCTTAAGGATAATTTAGTTAAAAATCATAGAATCCATCCATACTAGTTCAAGGAAAAGCGGAGGTCATGGGAAGGTTATAAAGAACTCTCACAAATCAGAAATAGCAAAAGCAGGCAGGCTTTAGAGGGGTGGAGAGGGGAATTGGGAAATGATTTAGAAATAAGGCAAAAAAAAAAAAAGCCTCTTTCCCTCTTTCCTCTCCTCCTTTTCCTTTCTCTGTGTGTCTGCTCTGTCTTCTTTTTCCTTTCAATTATTCACACTCTTCTTGCACAGGGCTCATGATGGCCACACCCCTAGAAAAAAGTCTGAGCCCTGAAATTAGCATGACCTGTCAGTTTTGCTCATCACAGCAAATTAGCTCAGGCTCTCATTTGTAAATTCCTGGGAGGAAGAAACTGATTGGCACAGGTGTGCCAGGTGTCCACCTTGGCTTAATAACCTGTGATTAGAGAGGAAAAGGTGAGCATGTTGAGCCATCCCTCCCAGGACTGCAGAAGTTTCTTTAACTCAAGACAATGGTTCCTTCGGGTGGGAAAGAAAGTGAGAAGGCATACGCAGGTGGCTTCTACTACTTTATTTGTTTGAGACAGGGGCTTGCTCTATCACCCAGGCTGGAGTGCAGTGGTGCAATCATAGCTCACCACAGCGTTGACCTCTTGCTCAAGCGATCTTCCCACCTCAGTCTCCCAAAGTGCTGGGATTACAGACATGAGCCACCGTACCCAGCCACGTTATTTCTTAAGCTTTATAGTTGGTTTCCTGGTGTTTCTTATATTACTTTTTATGCCATTTTTAATGTCTGAAATCTTTTTTTTAGAATTTCAAAATACAAAGAAGGGGCTTTTTTTTTTTTTTTGAGATGGAGTCTCGCTCTGCTGCCCAGGCTGGAGTGCAGTGATGCTATCTCGGCTCTGCAGCCTCTGCCTCCTGGGTTCAAGCAATTCTCCTGCCTCAGCCTCCCAAGTAGCTGAGACTACAGGAGCCCGCCACCATGCCTGGCTAATTTTTGTATATTTTTAGTAGAGTTGGGGTTTCACCATGTTGACCAGGCTGGTCTTGAACTCCTGACCTCAGGTGATCCACCCACCTTGGTCTCCCAAAGTGCTGGGATTACAAGCATGAGCCATGGTGTCTGGCCCGAGGAGCTCTTCTTTAAAAAGAAGAAAACTTCTGTAAAATTGCATGTATATGCACACATACATATCCACCAATGATCAGCATTTTATACAATGATGAGATAATTCTGTTAATTTTTTGGTTCTCAAACTCTTGTCCTAGTTTACTGATAGTTTTATTCAGGAGTTGGTGACTCATTCATTCATCCAACGAATACATATTGAATGCCCATCATGGGAAGCCCTGGGTTTACAAAAAAGCAGAAGACCTGAGGCTTAAGCCGGGCAGACCGATATGCAGCTTGTGAACACTTAGTAAGCAGTATTCTTTTCTTTTAAAATCTGAAATGAGCCTCTATTTAAAAGTTTCTCACAGTTTCTTTCTAGGGACATTCTCAATTATTTGGGAGCACATTGCCTTTGTGTTGGAAAGAAGCACTTGGGTAGTCCTTCTTGGTCATGAGAGGGTAAGTGGGCACGCATGACTCGAGGGCAAGGAATGAAAAAGGCATTTGTGTGTGTGTGGCTTGACAGAAGCTACTTTTCCTAATTCCTCCTGGTAATCAGAGCCTTAGGGAGGAGGTGGGCACACTTGGATAGAGGCCAAGGAACTTACTGGGAAGAAATGAAAGGAGAGCTTTATGGTAGACGCAGAGTTTTAGAACCTTTCAAATGGAGACAGAGCCAGGAACAGTGGCTCACAACAGGCATGGTGGCTCACACACTGTCCCCTGTTCTTGGGCCACAGCTCATCCCCTGGGACTTCCAGTTCTACTTAGGTAAGATATTGACCTGGTCAGCAGTGGTTTCCAAAGAGGATACACCATGTCTGGGTGAGAGGTTCAAGGGTGGCTTAGCCCCAGACTGGATGAAGGTCATCTCCCTGGCCCCCACCTCCTACACCCACGCTGACTGTCCAGGTCCCCACGCTTCATCCCGCTCTCCAATTTGCAGGATTCCCTTTTGCAGCATATGGCGGTCAGGTTCTGCTCAGATCCACTAAGACTCCTTTCTATCAGTTTTGTGGCCCTGTCCCTTTCACTTCAGAGTGTAGATAAGTTTGGGGTAAACTGACACCCAAGTCCGCTGTGGGATCCAGCTGAAGCTACTACCCCCTGGGAGCTTTTCCAGAGAGCACATCCCTGCTTGACTCCCGACTCCCTTACCTGTCTCCCCAGGGCTCATCTGTAAACTACTGGCTGACTCCTTGTTTCTCCCTGAAGCATCGGCTGCAGGAGGGTGACCTGAGGCCTCTTCCCTCCTCGCGAGCTTCCCCTCAGGACCCTAGGTGTTCTCTCTGCCAGCAGGTGTCTCGAAGCCATCCAATTTTATTTTTATTTATTTATTTTACTTTTTAAATTTAGAGACAGAGTCTCACTATGGTGGTGCAGTTACAGCTCACTGCACCTTGACCTCCTGAGCTCAAGCGACCCTCTCTCCTTCACCTCCCACACAGCTAAGACTACAAGCGTGTGCCAGCATGCCCAGCTAATTGTTCTATGTTTTATAGAGACATGGGGGGCAGTTCACTATGTTTCCCAGTCTGATCTCAAACTCCTGGGCTCAAGTGATCCTCCTGCCTCAGCCTCCCAAAGTGCTGAGATTACAGGTGTGAGCCAGTGGGCCTGGCCAGGGCTAGTTTTTAACAACATGAGGAGCAATAACAGTTAAAAACAAAACAAAACAAAAACAGTAAACTTGTGAACTGATCAGAGGCTCTATCTTATACTTGTCAAATTATTTGAGATCAGAATTGACTCCTTCAAGCTAAGAAAATCCCTGAAGTTTTGGGGCAACGTGATAGGAGAAAAACTCAAGAGAGGTAACAAGCTTCCTGGAAATGTGGCAAGTGGAAACGAGAGCCAGTTCTGACTTGAAGAAGGCAGTATGAATTAGTTTCACTTCATCTGGTGAAGCAGGATATACCAGTTATACCCAGAAATAGGAAGATAACTTCAAATTGTGACAAGTGCTGTGGCTGTAAAACCCAGGTTAAAATGAAAGAGTAATAGGTCTGTTTGGATTTGGAAAAGAGGGGTCAAGGAAGCCTCTCCAAAAGTGTGGCATTTTAACAGAGCCTGAGGAATGAGTTGTGTCTGGGTGAGAGAGGGATCTGTGCAAAGAAAACAGCATGTGCCAAGGTCCTGAGGCAGGAAGCCATGTGATGAACCCAAAGTAAGATCAGGATGGTCTTCAGTGAGGTAAGTGAGGGGTAAATTGCTCCCTCATGACATTGGAAAGGATGGCAGGGGCAGGTTGTGCCGGGCTTTATAGGCAGATGTTGATTTTATTTTTATTTATTTTGACATGGAGTCTCATTCTGTCACCGAGGCTAGAGTGCAGTGGTGCAATCTCAGCCCACTACAACCTCCACCTCCTGGGCTTAAGCAATTCTCCTGCCACAGCCTCCCAAGTAGCTGGGATTACAGGCAACTGCCACCACACCTGGCTAATTTTCATATTTTCAGGAGAGATGAGATTTCACCATGTCGCCCAGGCTGATCTCAGACTCCTGACCTCAACTGATCTGCCAGCCTCAGCCTCCCAAGTGCTGGGATTATAGGTGTGAGCCACCGCCCCCAGCCCCAGATGTTGATTTTAAACATAAATCTTGCTCAGGCTGTTGTGAGGACAATGGACTGGAGCCAGGGAAGAATGGAAACAGTAGTGTGTAGAGCCATCATTTTGGGATTCGCTTACTTGGAATCAAAATTTAGTTCTCCACCTACTAAGTGTGTGACCATGGGAGAGTCACTTAACCTATCTGAGCCTTGGTTTTGTCATTTCCAAAATGGAAATCTCAATAGTACCCATTTCATTAGGTCATTATGAGGATTGAAAAAATGTATATACACATTTTTACACATTGTGTAAAACTGACACATATTAAGTACCCAGTAAATGTTGGCCGATTTATGGTTTATTGTTAGGCTGTCGTTACTATCTGTAAGAGGACAGCGTTGGCCAGGCGCGGTGGCTCACGCCTGTAATCCCGGAACTTTGGGAGGCTGAGGCGGGTGGATCACGAGGTCAGGAGATTGAGACCATCCTGGCTAACACGGTGAAACCCCGTCTCTACTAAAAATACAAAAAATTAGCCAGGTGTGGTGGCAGGCACCTGTAGTCCCAGTTACTTGGGAGGCAGAGGCAGGAGAATGGCATGAACCTGGCAGGTGGAGCTTGCAGTGAGTTGAGATCACGCCACTGCACTCCAGCCTGGGTGGCAGAGCAAGAATCCGTCTCAAAAAAAAAAAAAAAAAGAGAGTGTTGGAATTTTAGGAGACAAATAACAATGCCATCTTTCCCTTCTGAGTTCGGAGTGAAATGAGAAGTAAGACACAGAAGATGACAGATAGGCATCTATCATATCTTTTTGACATGTACTATGTGCTATGAACAAAAGTAAATGAAAAGTCTTGCTCTTGTGGAGCTTACATTCTAGCATGGGTGAGGAGAGTGAGGGATCTGGACAGAAATAAATGTCTGAATCAGCAAGTTATATAGTACTTCTGAAGGTACCTCTTTTATTATTGATAATGAAAAGTGTAGCTTAGCTGGGCATGCTGGCTCACGCCTGTAATCCCAGCACTTTGGGAGGCCGAGGCGGGTGGATCTCTTAAGGCCAGGAGTTCGAGACCAGCCTGGTCAACATGGTGAAACCCCTGTAAAAATACAAAAGTTACCCAGGCATGGCACCTGTAATCCCAGCTACTCAGGAGGCTGAGGCAGGAGAATCGCTTGAACCCAGGAGGCAGAGGTTGCAATGAGCCGAGATTACACCACTGTACTCCAGCCTGGGCAATAGAGTAAGAGTCTGTCTAAAAAAAATAAAATAAGAAAAATGTAGCTTAGATCTACAATCAGATCAATTTCCCTACAATTTCACCCTAATATAATCTAATCACAGTCAGAGCTAGGCAATCACAGTCACTCCCTAAGGCTCATTGCTTCAGGGGTAGAGTTTCCCCATAGCTAACCATATAGTAGAAGGAAGACAAGGCCTGATCTTTCCTTAAATCAACTTACAAAGAAAATGAACCCAATTAAAGTGTGCAAATAGATGAGTTTTGATACATTTGTACATTTGTGTATTCATCTTTACAATCAACATGTAGAATATTTCCAGGCCAGATGCAGTGTGGCACATGCCAGGTGGGCAGATGGCCTGAGTTCAGGAGTTCAAGACCAGCCTGGGCAATATGGTGAAACCCTGTCTCTACAAAAAATACAAAAAGTTAACTGGGCATTGTGGCATGTGCCTGTAGTCCCAGCTACTTGGGAGGCTGAGCTGATAGGATGGCTTGAGGCTGCGAGGTTGAGGCTGCAGTGAGCCATGATGGTGCTGCTGCATTCCAGCCTGGGTGACAGAGTCAGACCTCATCTCTAAAAATAATGATAATAAAATAAAATCAATCAGTATTTTCACTTTTGGGCTAAAAAAAAAAAAAAAGAATATCTCTATTACTCCAGAAAGTTCTCTCATGTCCTTTTGCAGAAAATCTCAACTCCCCCACAACCCAGGCAGCAACTATATTATAGATTAGTTTGGCTTTTTCTAGAATTTCTTTTAAATGTAATCCTATAGTATGTACTCATTTGTGTCTTGCTGCTTTTATGCAGCAAATTTTTAAGACTGTTCTATGTGGTTTTTTGCATCAGTGTTTTTTTTGTTTGTTTGTTTTGAGACGGAATCTCGCTCTGTCGCCCAGGCTGGAGTACAGTGGCTCGATCTCAGCTCACTGCAAGCTCTGCCTCCTGGGTTCACACCTTTCTCCTACCTCAGCCTCCTGAGTAGCTGGGACTACAGGCACCAGCCACCATGCCTGGCTAATTTTTTGTATTTTTTTAGTAGAGACGGGGTTTCACCGTGTTAGCCAGGATGGTCTCGATCTCCTGACCTCGTGATCCTCCCTCCTCGGCCTTCCAAAGTTCTGGGATTACAGGCGTGAACCACTGCGCTCAGCCTGCATCAATGTTTTACATTGTTTTGTTGGGTAGAATTCCATTGTCTATATCACAATTTGTGTATGTATTCACCAGTCGGGAGATATGTGGGTTGTTTACAGTTATTGGCTATTGTACATGAAGCTGCTAGGACTATTCATGTAAAAGTCTCTGTGAACATGTGTTTTTATTGTTCTTGGGTAAATGCCTAGGAGTGGAATTGCTGGATCATATTATAAGCTTATTCTCTTCTTTTTTTTTTTTTTTTTTGAGACGGAGTCTTGCTGTCGCCCAGGCTGGAGTGCAGTGGTGCGATCTCGGCTCACTCCAACCTCTACTTCCCAGGCTCAAGCGATTCTCTTGCCCCAGCCTCCCGAGTAGCTGGGACTACAGGTGCAGACTATTTTTTTGTGTTTTTCCCTCGCTAATGTTTGTGTTTTTAGTAGAGATGGGATTTCACCATGTTGGCCAGGCTGATCTGGAACTCCTGACCTCAAGTAATCCCCCTGCCTTGGCCTCCCAAAGTGCTGGGATTACAGGGGTGAGCCACCATGCCCGGCTCATATTCTTAACTTTATCAGAAACTGCTGAGTTATTTTCCAAATTGCTTGTTCCATATTTTACATTCCCACGAGCCATTTACGAGAGTTTTTGTTACTTCACATTCTGACCAACATTTGGTTTGGTCAGTCTTTTTAGTTTTAGCCATTCCAGTGAGTATGTACAGTTTTCATTGTGCTTTAATGTACTTTTCTCTGATGACTAATGATACTTGAGCATCGTTCCATGGACTTATTGGCCATTCCTATTTTTTCTTTTGTAAAATGTCCGTTGAAATCTTTTGCCCTTGTTTAAATTAGGTGGGGCCAGACATAGTGGCTTACACCATTAATCCCAATACTTTGTGAGGCTGAGGTGGGAGGATCGCTTGAGGCTGGGAGTTTGAGGCTTCAATTAGCTATGATTGTGCCACTGCACTCCAGCCTGGGCAATAGAGCAAGACCCTTTCTCAAAAAAACAAAAGCAAATAAAGGGTTTTTTTTTTGCCTTCTCATTATTGAGTGTAAGAGTCCTTCGTATACTCTGGAAACATGGTCTTTGTCAGATACATGTGTTGCAAATATTAATATTTTTCCTCCTCAGTGCGTTGCCATTTTATTTTCAATGGCCTTGAAGGAACAGAAGATCTTAATTTTGATAAAGTACAATTTATCAATTCCTTTCTTTTGTAGGTTGATATTTTTGTTCTATCTAAATAATCTTTGCCTACTCCAAGTAAGAATAGATTTTCTGTGCACCTGTAGTCCCAGCAACTTGGGAGGCTGAAGCAGGAGGATCATTTGAGCCCAGGAGTTTGAGGCTACTATGAGTATGATCTTACCTCTGCACTCCAGCCTGGGTGACCCTGTCTCTAAAAAGAGAGACAGGGAGATTTTTCTGGAAATTTGATAGTTTTAGCATTTATACATAGGTCCATCATCAAGTTAATTTAGTATATGATGTAAGAAAAGCGTTGAGGATGTTTTTTATTGCTTTTTTTAATTTGAATTTTATTTTTTATTTTTAAAAAATAGTATAGAGATAGGGTCTTGCTATGTTGCCCAGGCTGGTCTTGAACTCCTGGGCTCAAGTGATCCTCCCACCCCGGCCTCCCAAAGTGCTGGGATAACACGGGTGAGCCACCATGTCTGGCCTGTTTTTTCTTTTCTTTTTTAGACTTTTTAAAAAAGCAGTTTTAGATTCACAGCAAAACTAAGAGGAAGGTAGGAAGATATCTCATATACCCTCTGCCCTCAGGCATGCATGGCTTCCCCCATTATCAGCATCAACCAGAGTGGTACACTTGTCACATGTGATCAACCTACATTGACACAAAATCCATAGATTACTTTAGGGCTCACTCTTGGTGTTGCCCACCCTGTGGGTTTGGACAAATGTATAATGACATGGATCCACCATTATAGCACAGAATAGTTGCATTGGCCTAAAAATCCTCTGGTCTGCCTGTTCATCCGTCCCTTCCTTCTGCCTCCTAGAAACCACTGATCTATTTACTGTCTCGAGAGTTTGCCTTTTCAAGAATGTCATACAGATGAAATCACATAGGATGTGACCTTTTCAATTTGCCTTCTTTCACTTCATATGCATTTACGTTTCCTCCATATATTTTCATGGATTGATAGCTCGTTTCTTTCTTTTTCTTCTTTTTCTTTTTTTTTTTTTTGAGATGGAGTCTCACTCTGTTGCCCAGGCTGGAGTGCAGTGGTGCGATCTCAGCTCACTGCAACCTCTGCCTGCCAAGTTCAAGTGATTCTTGTGCCTCAGCCTCCCGACTAGCTGGGATTACAGGTGCGTACCACCATGCCTGGGTAATTTTTGTATGTTTAGTAGAGATGGGGTTTTACCATGTTGGCCAGCCTGGTTGGCCAGGCTGGTCACAAGCTCCTGACCTCAAGTAATCTGCCTGCCCTGGCCTCCCAAAGTGTTGAAATTACAGGCGTGAACCACTGCGCCTGGCCAGCTAGCTCCTTTCTTGTTAGCACTGAATAATATTCCACTCTCTGGATATGCCACAGTCTATTTATCCATTTACCTACTGAGGACATCTTCACTGCCTCCATGTTTTGACAACTAAAAATAAAGCTGCTATAAACATTTGTGTGCAGGTTTTTGTGTGGACATAAGTTTTCAACTCCTTTGAGTAAATACCAAGGGGTGTGATTGCTGCATCATATGGTAAGAGAATGCTTAGTTTTATAAGAAACTGCCAAACTGCCTTTCATACTGGCTGTACCATTTTGCATTCCCACCAGCAATGAATGAGAGTTCCTATTACTCCACATCCTCACCAGCATTTGGTGTTGTCAGTGTTCTGAACTTTGGTCATTCTAATAGGTGTGCAGTGGTATCTCAATATTGTTTTAATTTGCATTTCCCTGGTGACGTGTGATGTGGAGCATCTTTTCATATGCTTATTTGCCATCTGTGTATCTTCTTTGGTGAGGCATCTGTTCAGGTCTTTTGCCCATTTTTAAATTGGGCTGTTTGTTTTCTTATTGCTGAGTTTTAAGCATTCTTTGTGTATTTTGAATAACAGTCCTTTATCAGATAAGTCTTTTGCAAGTATTTCCTCCTGGTGTGTGGCTTGTCTTTTCTTTCTCTTGGCATGTCTTTTTCAGAGCAGAAAATTTTAATTTTAATGAAGTCCAGCTTATCAATTCTTATTTTCATGGATCATGTCTTTGGTGTTGTATCTAAAAAGTCATCATAAAACCCTCAGTCATCCAGATTTTCTCCTATGTTACTGTCTAGGAGTTGCATAGTTTTGCATTTTACATTCAGGTCTATGATCCTTTTTGAGTTAATTTTTGTGAAGGGTGTAAAGTGTGTCTAGAATCATTTTTTTTTTTTGGATGTGGATGTCTAGTTATTCCAGTAGCATTTGTTGAAACGACTATCTTTGTTCTATTGTATTGCCTTTGCTCCTTTGCCAAAGATCAATTGACTGTATTTATGTGGGTCTATTTCTGGGCTTTCTACTTTGTTCCAGTGATCTATTTGTCTATCATTTTGTCAATACCACACAATCTTTACTTTTTCATTTTATTTAATATTTGTTTAAATTTAATTTAAATTTTTTTTTTAAGAGACAAGGGCTCACTCTGTTGCTCAGGCTGGAGTGCAGTGGCATGATCACTGCAGCCTTGACCTCCTGTTCTCAGGTGATCCTCCCACCTCAGTCTCCTGAGTAGCAAGCAGGACTACAGACATGCACCATCATGCCTGGCTAATTTAACACCACATTCTTGATTACTGCAGTTTTCTAGTAAGTCTTGAAGTTGGAGAGAGTCAGTCCTCCTAACTTTGTTCTCTCCTTCAATATTGTGTTGGCTATTGTAGGTCTTTTGCTTTGCTATATAAATATTAGAATCAGTTTGTTGATATTCACAAAATAACTTGCTGATATTTTGATGGGGGATTGCGTTAACTCTTTAAGTCAAGTTGTAAAGAACTGACAACATGACAATATTGAGTCTTCCTGTTGGTAAATATGGAATATCTCTCCATTTATTTAGTTTCTCTTTGGTATCTTTCATGAGAGTTTTGTAGTTTTCCTCACATAAGACTGGTACATGTTTTCTTAGATTTGTACCTAAGTATTTTACTTTTGGGGGTGCTAATGTAAAAGGTACTACATAATATGTTTTAATTTCAAATTTCAAAAAAAAAAAAAGGCTGGGCACGGTGGCTCACGCCTGTAATCCCCACACTTTGGGAGGCTGAGGTGAGTGGATCACCTGAGGTCAGGAGTTTGAGACCAGCCTGGCCAATATGATGAAACCCTGTCTCTACTGAAAATACAAAAATTAGCTGGCCGTAGTGGTGGGTGCCTATAATGCCAGCTACTCGGCAGGCTGAGGCAGGAGAATCGCTTGAACCCAGGAGGTGGTGGTTGCAGTGAGCTGAGATTGCGCCACTGCACTCCAGCCCGGGAGACAAGAGCAAAACTCAGTCTCAAACAACAACAACAACAGCAGCAACAACAACATCAAAACAAATTTCACTTGTTTATTGCTAGTAATAGAAGAACAATGGACTTTTGTATATTAACATTGTATCCTGCAACCTTTGTAGAATTACTTATTATTTCCAGTTATTTGGTCATT
Organism: Pan paniscus; assembly: GCF_029289425.2. Classification (NCBI taxonomy): domain Eukaryota; kingdom Metazoa; phylum Chordata; class Mammalia; order Primates; family Hominidae; genus Pan; species Pan paniscus. The sequence continues at coordinate 47,515,493 of NC_073257.2, read as the reverse complement.
GCTATTGGATTTTCTACATGGATAATTGTGTCATCTGTGAACAAAAACAGCTTTATTTCTTTCTTCTCAATCAGTATATTTTTTTATTACCTAAGTCTTGTCTTTTTGCATTAGCTAGGACTTCCACTAGAGTGTTGAAAAAGGAGTAGTCAGAGGAGACTTCCATTCCTTGTTCCTGATCTTAGCAGGAAAGCTTCTAGTTTCATACCTCTAAGTATGAAGTTAGCTGTAGGATTTTTGTAGATGTTCTTTATCAAGTTGATAAAGAACTTCATTAATTTCTGTTAAATTTTGTCAAGTGCTTTTTCTGCATCTATTGATCTGATTTTTCTTTTCTTTTCTTTTCTTTTTTTTGAGACTGAGTCTTGCTCTGTTGCCTAGGCTGGAGTATAGTGGCGTGATCTCGGCTCACTGCAACCTCCATCTCCTGGGTTCAAATGATTTTCCTGCCTCAGCCTCCTGAGTAGCTGGGACTACAGGTGCGCACCACCATGCCCAGCTAATTTTTGTATTTTTAGTAGAGACGGGGTTTTGCCATGTTAGCCAGGCTGGTCTTGAACTCCTGATCTTGTGATCTGCCTGCCTCAGCCTCCCAAGGTGCTGGGATTACAGGAGTGAGCCACCATGCCCAGCCGTGATTTTTCTTCTTTTGCCTGTTGATGTGATGGATTACATTGATTTTCAAATATTGAACCAGTCTTGCATACCTGGGATAAATTCCATTTGCTTGCAGTGTATAATTTTTTTAATACATTTTGCATTCAAGTTGCTAATATTTTGTTGAGGATTTTTTTTTCTTTTGTAGAAAACTAAGCTTTATTTCAAAGCAATCTGAAAACAGCAGTCGGGGGACCACATTTACAACTGTTAGGAAGGAGCACGCAGATAAATGTCCATTTAGCAAGGTCTCAAGTCAAGGAGTCTCACCAATTCCTGCCCAACACCTACTCAGCTTCCTCTTCAGGTTGAAACTAAAAAGTAGGCTTGAACATCCTAGTGATGTCTTAGTTATCCAAATATGCTCCAAGTTCAGGAAAGAGGACATCTGGTCTCAACTTATTGAGGGATTTGCTTAATTATTTTAAAAATATTTACATTGAGAATACAGTTAAGTTGGTAGCTTTCTTCACATTTTTACTTTTATTTATTTATTTATTTTTTCGAGACAGCGTCTCGCTCTGTTGCCCAGGCTGGAGTGCAGTGGCGCGATCTCAACTCACTGCAAGCTCCGCCTCCCGGGTTCACGCCATTCTCCTGCCTCAGCCCCCCGAGTGATTGGGACTACAGGCGCCCGCCACCACGCCCGGCTAATTTTTTGTATTTTTAGTAGAGGCAGGGTTTCACGGTGTTGGCCAGGATGGTCTCGATCTGCTGATCTCATGATCCGCCCACCTCGGCCTCCCAAAGTGCTGGGATTACGGGCGTGAGCCACCGCGCCCTTTCCACATTTTCACATTTTTAAAAAGAGCCACAGAAGTGTCATTCACGTTTTAAGCAGTTAAGTTGGTAAAGATCCTGTCTCCATTTTGTAAGAGATGGATTACATTCAATTACTACTCACAACAGCCAACTGGAAGGTTATTCCATTGCTTTTGAAAGATTATTCCATTGCTTTTGAAGTACTGGTTGGGCTGGCATCTGCGATGGTAGCCAAATAAATGAGATTTCTATGTAACACAAGCTGGCACTGGACGCACTCGTTTGCTCCGCCCTTGTTCTGATACTCCACGATACAGCGGATCAGTTGGTCATTCTCCTCAAGGAGCCGCTGGATAGTCTCTTGATTGACTTCCACCTTGCCCCTCAGCCAGTCCACTGACATCCCGAGGAAGCTCCGGAACCACAGACCACCAAGCATCTCATTGTTGAGGATTTTTGCATCTATGTTCATGAGAGATATTTATCTGTTGTTTTCTCATAAATAAATGTCTTTGTCTAGTTTTGGCATTAAGGTATACTGGCCTCAGGATGAATTGGGAAGTATTCCCTTTGCTTCTATCTTCTAAAAGAGATTATAGAAAATCGGTGTAATTTCCACTTTAAATGTTTTGTTGAATTCACCTCTAAACCCATCTGAGCTTGGTGCTTTGTGTTTGGAAAGTTACCAATTATTGATTCAATTTTAAAAATAAATATAGGCCTATTTAGATTATCTATTTCTTCTTGTATGAGTTTTGGCAGATTGTGTCTTTTAAGGAATTGGTCCATTGCATGAATGTTATCAAATTTATGGGCATAGAGTTGTTCATAGCATTTCATTATTATCCTTTAATGTCCATGAAATATGAAATATGTCATTTTTGACATTAATAATGTGTGTTCTCTTTTTTTCTTAACTTGGCTAGAAGCTTATCAATTTTATTGAACTGTTTTTTTTTTTTTTTGAGACGGAGTCTCACTCTGTCACCCAGGCTGGAGTGCAATGATATGATCTTGGCTCACTGCAACCTCTGCCTCCTGGGTTCAAGTGATTCTCCTGCCTCAGCCTCCTGAGTAGCTGATATTACAGGCATCTGCCACTATGCCCAGCTAATTTTTGTATTTTTAGTACAGACGAGGTTTCACCATGTTGGCCAGGCTAGTCTCAAACTCCTGACCTCAAGTGATCTGTCCACCTCAGCCTCCCAAAGTGCTAGGATTATAGGTGTGAGCCACTACACCTAGCCTTATTGAACTTTTCAAAGCATTCGCTTTTGGTTTCATTGATTTTCTCTATTGATTTCTTGTTTTTCATTTCCTTGATTTCTGCTGTAATTATTTTTTCTTCTGCTTACTTTGGATTTAATTTTATTCTTTAATTAATGTTCTTTCTACTTTCCTAAGATACAAGCTTAATGATTATAGAGTTTTCTCCTTTTCTAATATATGCATTCAATGCTATTTATTTCTCTTTAAGCACTACTTTTACTGCATCTCACACATTTTGATAAATTGTGTTTTCATTTTCATTTAGTTCAAAAGATTTTAAAATTTTGTCTTGAAGAATTATCTGACCCCTGTGTTACTTAGAAATGTGTTAATTTCCAAGTATTTTGGGATTTTTCCAGCTATCTTTGTTATTAATTTTTTGTTTAATTTCATTGTGGTCGGGAAGCAGGCATTGTATGACTTCTGTTTTTAAAATTTTGTTAAGATACTGTTTTATGGCCCAGAATCTGTCTATCTTGGTGAGTGTTTTATGTGAACTTGAGAAAAATGTGTACTCTGTTGCTGGACGAAGTAGTCAGTAGTTGCCCTTGTGTCCAGTGAATTGATGGTGTTGTTGAATTCAACCATGTCCTTACTGATTTTCTGCTTGCTGAACCTATTTCTGATAGATTGGTGTTAAAGTCTCCAACTATAATAATAGATTAATCACTTCTCCTTGCAGTTCTGTTAGTTTTACTTTGTGTAGTTTGACTCTTGCTATGTGCAAGTATGTTAAAGATGGTTATGTCTTCTTGGAGAATTGTCCCCTTTATCATTATGTAGTGCCCTTCTTTATCCCTGAAAACTTTCCTTGTTGTGATGTCTGCTTTGTCTGAAACTAATATAGCGACTCCTGTTTTCTTTTGATTGGTGTTACCACGGTATATCTTTTTCCATCCATTTACTTTTTTTTCCTCTTTTTTTTAGATGGAGTCTTGCTCTGTTGTTTAGGTTGGAGTGCAGTGGGATGATCTCGGCTCACTGCAACCTCTGCTTCCCGGGTTCAAGTTATTCTCGTACCTCAGCCTCCCGAATAGCTGGGATTACAAGCGTGAGCCACCACGCCTGGCTAATTTTTGTATTTTTAGTTGAGATGGGGTTTCACCATGTTGGCCAGGCTGGTTTCAAACTCCTGACCTCAGGTGATCCACCCACCTCGGCGTCCCCAAAGTGCTGGGATTACAGGCATGAGCCACCATGCCTGGCCCATCTTTGAATTTTCTGTAATTTAAATATGGTATGTCAAGGTATTTTTCATTTTGTTTTGTTTTGGTATTCATCCTGCTTGCTGTTCTTTGTGCTTCCTGGATCTGTGGTTTGGTATCTGACATTAATTTGGGGGAAATTCTCAGTCATTATTGTTTTAAATATTTCTTCTGTTCCTAGCTCTATTTCTTCTCCTTCTGGTATTACCATTATGTATGTATTATACCTTTTGTGGTTTTCTCACAGTTCTTGAATATTCTGTGTTTTGTTTTGTTTTTTTCAGTATCTTTTTGTTTTCAGTTTCAGATTTCTACTGGGATGTTTTCAAGCTCAGAGATTCTTTTGTCAGGTGTGTCCAGCCTTGCTAGTAAGCCCATCAAATTTATTCCTAATTTCTGTTACAGTGCTTTTGATCTCTAGATTTTCTTTTTGTTTCTGTTTTCTTATACTTTCCATGTCTCTGCTCACATTGTTCATCTGTTCTTGTATGCTGTCTACTTTACCCGTTAGATCCCTTAGCATATGAATCCTAGTTGTTTGAAATTCCTAATCTGATAATTCCAACATCTCTGCCTAGTCTAGTTCTGATGCTTGTTCTGTCTCTTCAAACTGTGTTTTCTTTTAGTATGGCTTGTAATTTTTTCTTGATAGCCAGGCGTGTTGTACTGAGTAAAAGGACTGATGGTAAATAGGCGTTTGGTTTTGTGGTGGTAAGGTGTGGAGACAGGAGAAGCATTCTATAGACCTATGATTAGGTTTCAGTCCTTTGGTGAGCCTGTGCTCCTGGACTGTGAACTTCACAAATGCTTCAGCACCTTCCCTCCTTAGGTAGGACAGGATGACTGGAGTGCGCTGGAGTTGGGTGTTTCTCTTCCCAAGGTTAGTTAGGCTCTCATAGAACCCAAGAAGGTTAGGCTCTGGTAAAATGGTTTCCCCTGAGGACAGGTGATGTTAAGAAAAACAGAATGGCGGCTGGGCGTGATGGTTCTTGCCTGCAGTCCCAGCGTTTTGGGAGGCCGAGGTGGGCAGGTTACTTGTGGTCAGGAGTTCGAGACCAGTGTGGCCAACATGGTGAAACCCTGTCTCTAAAAAATCAGACGTGGTGGTGTGTGCCTGTAATCCCAGCTACTTGGGAGGCTGAGGCAAGAGAATCACTTGAACCCAGGAGGCAGAGGTTGCAGTGAGCCGAGATCATGCCACTGCGCTCAAGCCTAGGTGACAGAGCGGGACTCTGTCTTAAATAAATAAATAAATGTATAGGAACAGAATGGCTCTTGTGTATTTCAGAATAGTTTCTTTCCTTCTCCCCTTGCCAGAAGCACAAGGAGATTTTTCTCTAGTGTTGAGTATGAGAGCCTGGTAGAACTGAACTCACAAAAGTGTGCCCCCCATCCCCAGTGACTGGGTGTCCCTGGAGTTTTAACTCAGACTTGTCCACACTGAGCCTCCAGCAATTTGTCAATTATAGTTTAGGTTTTCTTACCCCAGCACTGGTTCCCATGCAGGTTTTTACTCCAGTAAATTGTGATTCTCTGTGTCCATCTGTCTCTCCAAACAGGGTCACCTGTTTGCCCTGTGACCTCTCTTACGAATCTAAGAATTGTTGATTTTTCCACTTGGTCAGCTTTTTACTTAAGATGGAGTGGTCACTTTTAATCTCCTTACATGCGAAAGGAGACTAGAAGTTCAATGGTATTTTTTATTTTCCATAGGGATATCCAGTTGTTCCAGCACCACTTGCTGAAAAGACTATCAATTTATTAGGTTGGTGCAAAGGTAATTGTGGATTTTGCCATTACTTTTCATTACTTTTAAGTAATCACAAAAACCAGAATTACCTTTAGACCAACCGGATACATTGAATTAGCTTGGTATATTTATCAAAATCAATTAACCATATATATGTGTGTGTGTGTGTGTGTGTGTGTGTTTGTGTGTATGTATGTATGTATCTGGACTCTATTATGTTCTATTAATTTATATGTCTATCTTCACATTGATGCCACATTGCCTTGATTGCCTAAGAGTAGATCTGAAATGAGGTAGCATAAGTTTTCCAAATTATTGTTTAAAACATATTCTGATTATTGTAGCTCCTTTGCATTTCTATAAAATTTCAGAATCAGCCTGCCAATTTCTAAAAATAAAGACTACTGAGATTTTTATTGGGATTGCATTACATCTATAGATCAATTTGAGGAGAGTGAACATCTCAACACTATGGAACTCATGATTTATCTCCCCATTTATGGGGGTCTTCTCTCTCAGCAATGATTTGCTGTTTTCTTTTTTTTCTTTTTTTGAGATGGAGTTTCGCTCTTGTTCCCCAGGCTGGAGTACAATGGCGCCATCTCAGCTCACTGCAATCTCTGCCTCCCAGGTTCAAGCGATTCTCATGGCTCAGCCTCCCAAGTAGCTGGGATTACAGGCATGTGCCACCACACCTGGCTAATTTTGTATTTTCAGTAGAGACGGGGTTTCACCATGTTGGCCAGGCTTGTCTTGTACTCCTGACCTCAGGTGATCCACAGCGTGAGCCACCATGCCCGGCCTTGCTGTTTTCAATGTACACATTTTGTACATCTTTCATCAGATTTATTTTCAAGTATTAAATATTTTTCTAAGTCATTTTTTTTTTTTTTTCGAGATGGAGTCTCACTCTGTAGCCCAAGCTAGAGTGCAGTGATGGGATCTCTGCTCACTGCCACCTCTGCCTCCCGGGCATAAGCTATTCTCATGCCTCAGCTTCCTGAGTAGCTGGGACTACAGGTGCATACCACCACGCCTGGCTAATTTTTTTGTATTTTAGTAGAGACAGGGTTTCACCATGTTGCCCAGGGTGGTCTTGAACTCCTGAGCTCAGGTGATCTGCCCAACTCGGCCTCCCAAATGCTGGGATTACAGGCATGAGCCACCATGCCTGGCCCATTATAAATGTTTTAATTTCAATTTAAATAGAAATACAATTGTACTGCTTCACTATACATACTTTATTATATGCACTGTCTCTACTCCTTCCCATAATGTTTTTTAAGCCATGAACTGCATAGCCAATATCTTGAGCACAATGTGCTATGGTTTGGATATGATTTGTCCCAACAGAAACTCATGTTAAAATTTAACTGCCATAGACCCAGCTCCTAAGGATACTGAGGCAGGAGGATTGCTTGAGCCCAGGAGTTTGAGTCCAGCCTGGACAACATAGTGAGACCTTGTCTGAAAAAACAAAAACAAAAACTTAATTGCTAATGTAACAACATTGGGAGGTGGAACCTTTAAGAGGCGGAACCTAATGGGAGGCATTTGGTTCATGGGGGATCTGTTTTTGCGAGTGGCTTGGTGCTGTTCTCACGGTAGTGAGTTCTCACTCTCATGAAACTTGATCAGTTCTCGCAGAAATGGGTTTGTTCCCACGATGGCATGTTGTTATAAAGTACAGGCGCCCTTTGTGTGCAGCCCGTTGCATGTGTCTGTTCCTCTTTCACCTTCCACCATGTTATGATGCAGCCCAAAAGCCCTTGTCTGAAGCCGCGGCCATGCCCTTGAACTTCTCAGCCTGTAGGACCATGAGCTAAATAAGCCTCTTTTCTTTATAAATCACCCAGTCTCTGGTATTCTGTTACAGCAACACAAACTAATACAGGATGTATTTGGTTCAAAGTTCAGAAAGTTTTGCTATAGTGACATTAACTATAAAGAGCATTTCCCCCTTCACATAATAAGACATCAAAGGCTAGGTGATCGCTGCTAAGTAGCAACAGTTTCAAGGAGAATCTTTTGACTGTTTCCTTACAGTTGCAGAATGGTTATTGCAGCTGCAATCCTCACATCCTGTTCAAGGCAGGAAGAAGGGGAGAGAAGGAGGTACCAGGTCCATTAGTTCCCTTTAATCAGCAAGGCAAGATCTTTCCTCTAAAACAGTTCTCAACTGGGGACAATTTTACTTTCCAGGCAACGTTTTACAATGTTTGGAGACATTTGTGGTTGTCATAACTAAGGGGGTGCTATTGTCATCTAGTGGGTAGGGTCCAGGGATGATATAAACATTCAACAATCCCCAGAAAATCCCCTCACAACAGAGAATTATCTGCCCCAAAATGTCAATGGTGCCAAGGCTGAGAGACCTCGCTCTAAACCACACCTGTAGACTTTCATTTAGGTGTCATTGGCTAAATATGGGCATATGGCCATCCCTAGCTTTAGGGAGATTACAGTAGTAGAAAACATTGATTTGTAATGATTAGACTAGGTATAGGATGGTCTATAGCCTAGGGCTGAAATATTGGTGTACCAACAAATTTTAGTTGTGTTAGCAAGGAAGAAAAAGTAGTAATGGGTGCTGAGTAAGCAAATCACGGCGTCTGCCTGTGGCAGACACCAAAGCAGATCTTTTTTTTTTTTTTTTTTTTTTTGAGATGGAGTCTTGCTCTGTCGCCTAGGCTGGAGTGCAGTGATACGATCCCGGCTAACTCCGCCTCCCAGGTTCAAGTGATTCTCCTGCCTCAGCCTCCTGAGTAGCTGGGATTATGGACACCCACCACCATGCCCAGCTAATTTTTATATTTTAGTAGAGATGAGGTTTTACCATGTTGGCCAGGCTGGTCTTGAACTCCTGACCTCAAGTGATCCACCTGCCTTAGCCTCCCAAAGTGCTGGGATTACAGACGTGAGCGCCACCGTGCCCCACCAGTGATGAAGTGCATTTTCTATGTTTTCCTTGCAAGTCCTCTGTTCCTAGGATTCTGAATTATCAGTACAAGGAAGCATACATGAAACTTCTATGTAATGTTCTGAATCTCTTAAAGGAATACCATCCATATTCCTTCCAATAATATTCTTTATTTCTTTTATTATTTTTTTTAATCTGCCCATTTGGATTGAACCAATAATGTTCTTTTCAACCTTGAACTGCATTGCCAATATCCTTAGCACAAAAGCAAGACTTTCTATTGTGATTTGAATATTTGAATATCTTTTTTTTTTTTTTTTGAGACGGAGTCTCGCTCTATCGCCCAGGCTGGAATGCAGTGGCGTGATCTCGGCTCACTACAAGCTCTGCCTCCCCAGCTCACACCATTCTCCTGCCTCAGCCTCCCGAGTAGCTGGGACTACAGGTGCCCGCCACCAAGCCCGGCTAAATTTTTTTGGATTTTTAGTAGAGACAGGGTATCACCATGTTGGCCAAGTTAGTCTCAATCTCCTGACTTCAGGTGATCTGCCCGTCTTGGCCTCCCAAAGTGCTGGGATTACAGGCATGAGCCACTGCGCCTGGCCCCCAATTTTTTTTTTTTTTTTTAGACCGAGTCTTGCTCTGTCATCCAAGCTGGAGTGCAATGGCATGATCTTGGCTCACTGCAAACTCCGTCTCCTGGGTTCAAGCAATTCTCCTGCCCCAATCCCCTGAGTAGCTGGGATTACAGGCGCCTGCCACCACACCTGGCTAATTTTTGTACTTTTAGTAGAGACAGGGTTTCACCATGTTGACTAGGCTGGTCTTGAACTCCTGACCTCCATGATCCACCCACCTTGGCCTCTCAAAGTGCTAGGATTACAGGCATGAGCCACCGCGCCTGGCAAAATTATTTTTTTAAGTTAGCCAAGCATAGTGGTGCACGCTTCTAGTCCCAGCTACTCAGGAGGCTAGGAGGATCACTTGAGCCCAGGGGTTTGAGGCTGCAGTGATATGATGGCACCATTGTACTCCAGCCTAGGTAACAGAGACCCTGTCTCAAAAAAAAAAAAAAGCAATAAAAGAATAATATAATAAAGGGATTATTTACAATGTTGAGTACAAATTTTAAGGAAATCCATAAGGCCTAGCAGAGTACACACTACCTGGCATTGTATACTCTGGTTGTGCACAACTCTGGTTGTACAGTAAACCACAGGGAGCTGTTATTCCTAGGCCTATAGAGGCAGGGGAAATGAATAGTTATTGGGTACCAGATGGGGATTTGCCTGGAGAGGGCTTTCTGAAGGGGACTGTGGCATTTGGTAGAGGCCACAGGGAACCCATGCAGCCGGTCCCTAGCCACTCCTACCACTGATCCCCTGGCGGCACTCCCATTGGTTCAGACCAACAGGAAACTGAAAGACAAGGGAGCTCTCCCAGGGCACAGAGCAGGGTGAACACGGGCAAGAGGATCTACAGAGGCAGACAGAAGTTAATGAGCACATGGGGCTTCTTTGTTTTTTGTTTTCCTTCTAGGATATATCATTATTATTACATTTCTTTTTCTTTCTTTCTTTCTTTTTTTTCGGATGGAGTCTCGCTTTGTTGCCCAGTGGTGTGATCTCGGCTTAATGCAACCTCTGCCTCCTGGGTTCGAGTGATTCTCCTTTCTCAGCCTCCCGAGTAGCTGGGATTACAGTCACGTGCCACCACGCCCGGCTAATTGTTGTATTTTTAGTAAAGATGGGGTTTCACCATGTTGGCCAGGCTGGTCTCGAACTCCTGTCCTCAAATGATTCGCCTGCCTCAGTCTCCCAAAGTGCTGATTACAGGCGTGAGCCACCGCACCCAGCCCTTCTTTCATAATAGAATACCATTCTTCCATTTCTCATAGGACTCAGTGAAGCCTGCATGAGCCAGCACCCCCAGAGATAGAGACAACGCATGCCCTGGTCACTGGAGCCCCTCTCCCGAAGGCCAGGGCCTCTCCTGTTGGCCGTGCCTCTGCCTGCGCCGTACCCTCTGCTAGAGCATCGTGCTATCTTGCTTTCAGTTGCCAAATCCCTATTCATCCTTCAAGAAATATCTCCTTTTAAGGGCTATGTGCAAACTGCAAAAATAAATCATTGTCAGGATCAATTAACACTGTATTGGGTTTTTAACTCTTTCCTGAATTGCATTAATTTTTCAACATGATCAGTTTCAGTTTTCCAAAATTTACAGAAGTCTTCAGTATTATTGGTAAAGCACTATCATTTGCTGTTATAATTACTATTAAAATATTTTTCTATCAAATACAAAACTAGTATGACTTTTTGCTACTATGATTATATTGCAAATCAAATTTAACAACCTGTAGAATAACCAAATTTATAAATAAAATAGCATCTGTACATTGTCAAATGGTTTGGCAAGTTTAAAAAAAAGGGATTGGATCCTAGTAGGTGGTGATAAACAACTTGAGAACTGTCTCACCTTAACTGCACTTTAGTTACTGTGATCCTGGGGAATTTTCTTGATAAACGTCTCCTAGGTTTTCAAATTCTTCAATCCATGTCTTATTACTAACTGTTTTATAAATCTCATTGTAAATAAAGAATATGGGCCAGGCTTGGTGGCTCACACCTGTAATCCCAGCACTTTAGGAGCCTGAGGCAGGTGGAAGCTTAAGCTCAGAAGTCCAAGGCCACCTTGGGTGACATAGCAAGACCCTGGCTCTACAAAAGAAAATTAAAAATTAGCTGGGCTTGGTGGCACACATCTGTACTCTCTGCTACTCAGGAGGCTGAGGTGAGAGGATTGCTTAAGTCCAGGAGGTCGAGGCTGCAGTGAGCTGTGATTGTGCCACTGCACTATAGCCTGGGTGCCAGAGTGAGACCTTGTCTCTAAAAATACACATACACACACGGTAAAGGAAAGCATTTAGGGTAAGATAATTGCTTGTATAGAAAAACAACCAAGTCTAAGCACTTAACTTGAAATAAGGATTAAACACATTTAGATAGCTCTCTTAAATGGGAATAAAGATTGTTTTCTTGGCCCGGCACGATGGCTCACGCCTGTAATCCCAGCACTTTGGGAGGTCAAGGCGGATGGATCACTTGAGGTCAGGAGTTTGAGACCAACCTGACCAACATGGTGAAACCCTGTCTCTACTAAACATACAAAAAATTAGAGGCAGGAGGATCAACTGAGGTTAGGAGTTCGAGACCAGCCTGGCCAACATGGCGAAACCCCGTCTCTACCAAAAATACAAAAAATTAGCTGCGTGTGGTGGTGGGCCTCTGTAGTCCCAGCTACTCTGGAGGCTGAGGCAGGAGAATTGCTTGAACCCAGGAGGTGGAGCTTGCAGTGAGCCGAGATCATGCCATTGCACTCCAGCCTGGGCAAAAGCACGAGACTCCATCTCAAAAAATAAAAATAAAAAAATTGTTTTCTCTTAATGTCATCCTATCTTATTGGAGACTCAGTATTCTCCTGTGGAGAACTTTTATTCAGCATAAACACAAAGCGAGACCTGAATGGGCACTGTACCCTTTCTCTATTCTGATCTCCTAAAAGCTCAAGACACTTCTGAAACAGAACATTTTGTTATTTGGAAAGTTTCCAAAATCAGTGAATTATTTGCTGTCTGGAGTTCAGCCTTTGGAAAGCAAGTGCTTCTACTAGATTTTCTATAACTATGGCTTTAACTCATGGGTCTTTTCCTGCTATATTTTGTTCTCTTACCTTTTACCAAGCACCACTTTTTTCGTGTGTGAGATTTTTCACTCTGCAGCACTTCACGTAGGGCTAGATTTCGACTCTATGGCTTGTTGGCAGCTAACTGCCACTGTTTTATTGATAGTTTCTGACCGGGATTAGATTTACTTCCAGATGCTGTGAACAGATAGGCAAGGATACACCACTCATTACATTTACAAGTACTTTTTTTCGAAGAAGTTATTCATCACAATAACAATACACGAGCCATCTCCTTATTAATGCCCAAACTACCCAGTTAAAGCAAGTGTTAAGACAACAGAAAACGCTAATGAACTATTTACTACAGTACCTCGTCACTCACGTGGAGTAAGCTCTTTCTTCCACCTACAGACTGTCCTAGGTTATTTTTATGACTTCTGAAACCATCTGTTCTAACCTGCTCTCCGCTGCTCTTTGGAATACAGATGTTAATTACCTTTTCAACATTTTGCTGCTCCTTGCTTAGAGCCTCAAATTGAGTTTGTTTTTTTTTCCCTAGTTTTTTGTTGCAGCAAAACTCAAGACTCTTCTCTCTCAACCATTTTATTTAGAGGGACACGGATCTGCTCTGTTGGGAGGACAACGGAAATGATACTTCCTCTGTCTGCACTTAGTACCCAACTAACATTAAGCCTTCTCCCTCTAAGCTGAATACGATAACCTGAATTATAAACATCTGAAACGTGGTTTTTTTGTTTGTTTGTTTGTTTTTTGAGTTAGAGTCTCCCTCTGCACCCAGGCTTGAGCGAAATGAGGCAATCTTGGCTCACTGCAACCTCAACCCCCTGGGCTCAAGTGATCCTCCCACCTCAGCCTCCCAAGTAGCTGGGACCATAGACATGCACTCATGCCTGGCTAATTTTTGTATTTTTTTGAAGAGACAGGGTTTTGCCATGTTGCGCAGGCTGGTCTCAAAATCCTGGGCTCAAGTGATCCTCCTGCCTTAGCCTCCCAAAGGCAGGGATTGTAGGCATGAGCCACCTCGCCTGGCCTGAAACGTCTCTCTTCTATTTTTTATTTTTGAGATGGAGTCTTGTGTTCTGTCCCCCAGGCTGGAGTGCAGTGGTGCAATCTCGGCTCACTGCAAGCTCCACCTCCTGGGTTCACGCCATTCTCCTGCCTCAGCCTCCAGAGTAGCTGAAACTACAGGCGCCTGCCACCACGCCTGGCTAATTTTTTGTATTTTTATTAGAGACGGGGTTTCACCGTGTTAGCCAGGATGGTCTTGATCTCCTGACCTTGTGATCCGCCCGCCTCGGCCTCCCAAAGTGCTGGGATTACAGGTGTGAGCCGCCGCGCCCGGCCTGAAACATCTCTTAAACAGGATGCCTGTAAATAGGCCAGGTATGGTGGCAAGACTCCGTCTCAAAAAAAAAAAAAAAAAAAAGAAAAATTAAGTATTTGTTATTTGATAACATCTTATAAAACTTTTTGCTAATTAAAATTCTTCATATTACAAAAAACTGCAGAGGAAAGAATGTCTTACAGTTGAAAAGAGTGGACTTTTGTGCAGTTGAGGGAGCTCTTGAATTTTATGATTCTGCTGCCTTGGTAGTTGATAATTGAGCTAAACAGAAAGAAAACAGTGGGAAAAGAAAAGGGCATGGTGCTAGACAAGAATCAATTCTCAACAAAGTGTTTGCTGAACAAATAAATTAAATGGGCTGGGTGTGGTGGCTCACAGCTGTAATTCCGGCACTTTGGAAGGCCAAGGCAGACAGTTTGCTTGAGCCCAGAAGTTTGAGACCAGCCTGGGCAACCTGGCAAAACCCTATCTCAACAAAAAATAAAAAATTAGCCAGGCATGGTGGCATGCACCTGTAGTCCCAGCTTCTCGGGAGGCTGAAGTGGGAGGATCTCTTGAGCCTGGGAGGTTGAGGCTACAGTGAGCCATGATCATGCCACTGAACGGCAGCCTGGGCAACAGAGCAAGACTCTGGAGGCGGGGGGGAAAAAAGAAGAAAAAGGAGGAGGAGAAGAAGAAATTAAATGGAGAAAAGAAAGGGACCCTGAAAACTTAAAAACAGGGTTACGATGGACAGGATCACAGAGCTTCTGGGATAAAATTCTACTAAAAATGGCCGGGCGCGGTGACTCATGCCTGTAATCCCAGCACTTTGGGAGGCTGAGGCAGGCAGATCGCTTGTGGTCAGAAGTTTGTGACAAGCCTGGCCAACATGATGAAATCCCCTCTCTACTAAAAATACAAAAATTAGTGGGGCATAGTGGTGTATGCCTGTAATCCCAGCTACTCAGGAGACTGAGACAGGAGAATCTCTTGAACCCAGGAAGTAGAAGTTGCAGTGGGCTGAGATTGTACCACTGCACTCCGGCCTGGGTGACAGAGCAAGACTCGGTCTCAAAAAAAAAAAAAAAAAAAATCTATTTAAAACACTCAGAGTACCCCATTTTGAACTCAAGTATGGTTTTGTAATGGGAAGAAACGTGTTTCTTCTTTGATTAAATTCTGAAGGATAAAAATAAAGATGAACAAGAGGAAACAAATGAGATGACGAACAGAAGATGAAGGCAAAGAGAAGAAAAAAGACTACTTTTTTAACACTGTTAAAAAGACAGTGTTTGCAAATTATGTAAATTTTTTCACTTTTCTTTTCTGTTTTTCTCTCTTACTTTGTTTCCTTCGTTCTAGTATTTAAACTCTGAGTTCCAAAGGGAAGTTTAAGCGCAATTTGGAAGTACATTAAGTAAGACAACACCAGGTGGCAAATAGCAATTTAATTCTCCTTGCCAGCAGAGCTAAAGACTTAGCGTGCTCTTTATTAGGAGAGCTGGGGGTGGGCAAGATGCCTGGAGAGAGAGAGGGCGGTAGGAAAAGGCCATTTAGTGTGTGTTGTGATGAAGGATGCACAGCAATTGTTTGGGTTTTCAAAAGAAATTATTTTAATGCATGCATTAATTCTCCTTTTCATCTCACTGCCTGCCAGAAAATTGGTTGTACAAGCGTTCAAGGCATTTTCCCTGGACCAGATATTTACACAGGAGTACTGTGTTGACATTATGTGGCTTTGGATTTCGGCGGGCAGGCTGATGCCTCTTGGGACATGTAAGTGCAGAAGGCAAGGCCTGCCACGCCCGTGAGAAGGGAGCCAGCTTCAGAGAGGGCTCCAAGATTCGTATTTGTTCTCCAAACCAAGTCAAGGGTGATACTTTTTGTTTTGAAAATATAAGGGTCTGCTTCTGAACTCTTCCATGCATTTATATCCTATTTGGGTTTTATCCAATGGGAAAATTGGGTTTGGGGGATCCCTAAAAACTGTCTTTTAATTTTTATGTATTTATTTATTTATTTTTTGAGACAACGACTTGCTCTGTCTCCCAGGCTGGAGTGCAATGGCACAATCTCAGCTCACTGCAGCTTTGACCTCCTGGGCTCAAGTGATCCTCCCAGCTCAGTTTTCTGAGTAGCTGGGACCACAGGTGTGCGTCACCAGGCCCAGCTAATTATTGTATTTTTTTGTAGAGATAGGGTCTTGCTATGTTTCCCAGGCTGGTCTCAATGTCCTGGGCTCAAGTGATCCGCCCACCTCAGCCTCTCAAAGTGCTGGGATTACAGGTGTGAACCATGGTGCCCAGCCTCCAAAAACTATATAGATGATGATAAATAAATACCATTTAAGATAAAGTATTGCAGTTATACTTTTGGGAAATGGAAAAAAAAAAGATAGTCCGGAAGATGTAGCTGTTGATACTGTTGTTATTTTGGCTCCTATGACCATTAGAATCGTCAGCCCCTCTCCCTCTGCAGAAGCCCCTGGAGCTCTGTCTTCATCCTTGGCAGGGAGACCCTTTAACTTTTTTCTTTATTTTTCTTACTCTTTTGTGAAGGCCATTGAGTATGAATCGAAGAAGCAGGTAGAAAGTTTTTCTGTTGGCTGGCTGCAGTGGCTCAGGATGGTAATCCCAGCACTTTGGGAGGCTAAGGCAAGAGGATCACTTGAGCCCGGGAGTTTGAGATCAGCCTGGGCGTTGCAACAAGACCCCATCTCAGTTTTTTTTTTTTTTTAAAGGACATTTTTCTCAAAGGAACTGAATATAAAAAGAGAAACATGCAGATGCGGGGGATAATTTGGTAAGATTTGGAGAGTGGGCACTCTGTCCGACAGCCCCACTGCCATGAAACAGGTCATCCAGAGACCTGCATCTGCGGTGGTCATCCAGAGTGGCCCTCAGACAAACCCAGGAGTGCTGGTGCCTTCACCTCTCCCACCCTACCCTGTCCACAAAGTGGGTTGCATTGCCTCAATTACAGGAGGAGACCACTGAGGTCTGGGCACAATTTTTTTTCTGTCACCCAGGCTGGAGTGCAGTGGTGCAATCTCGGCTCACTGCAACCTCTGCCTCCCAGGTTCAAGCGATTCTCCTGCCTCAGCCTCCTGAGTAGCTGGGATTACAGGTGCACGCCACCATACCCGGCTAATTTTTTGTGTTTTTAGTAGAGATGGGGTCTCACCATGTTGGCTAGGCTGGTCTCAAACAAACCTCAGGTGATCCACCAGTCTCAGCCTCCCAAAGTGCTGGGATTGTAGGTGTGAGCCACCGCGCCCGGCCAGTGCAGAATTTTTGCCCATATTCATGGCTGCTCATGTGTTTCTGTGAGGAGTCAGCCAGAATTTGGGCTGCAGAGATTCTAGGTTTGAAGACCACACACTATTTGGAATGTTCCTTTTAGAAAAGAATGCTGTAGGAGGCAATATGAAGACATTTTAAATATAGTTCTCAAAAACACTTTCTTTTTTTGTTTTTGTTTTGTTTTGTTTTGTTTTGCTTTTGGCATAAGGTTATGAGCAGGGGCTCGAGATCTGACTGGGGTCAAATCCTGTGCTGGTGCCTCAGTTTGCCCATCTGTAAGTGGGGTTAATCGTAGAACCCATGTCATATGTCCTGATTGGTATGAGAGTTAAATGAGTTCTTGCATATAAAACACTTTGCACAATGCTTGTCTCATGGTAACCATTAAATGTGTTTTGTTGTTGTTTTTGGAGATAGGGCCTTGGTCTCTCACCCAGTTTGGAGTGCAGTGATGCAATCATAGCTCACTGCAGCCTTGAATTCCTGGCCTCAAGTGATCCTCCCACCTTGGCCTCCCAAAATGCTGGGATTACAGGTGTGAGTCACCATGACTAGCCAGCATTAAATATATTTACTACTAATATATTGTGAATAATGTTCATGCACAATGAGGTTAAGAACCTCTTACGTTGCACAATCTTACTACACTCTGTTGAGGAAGGGCCATAGCTAGAAATTATTCCACATTTACCCAGAGATTCATTTTCAAGGCCTCAGTTTGTTCACTAAAGCTATATAATAGCAGGAATGTTTGCATGTTGGTGTGTCAGCCCAGAGGTTTAGATTCACATTGGATGGCAACCTTCCAAGGCCCTGGTGTATCTGGTCCTTCTTGTTAGCTGCTCAAGGACTTGATCTCCACACACAAAGCAAAATAGAGAATTGAGGACATTTTCTGATAGTTGAGGTTATCAGTGTTAGATTTATTTGGGAAATTGTTTCAAATCTCTGGGAACTTGCCTTTTGGAAAACTACTATTCTCTACTTTCTCAGACTACTGGGTCTTGGAATTGTGACTTATCTGCAAGAAAAAGAAAAAAACCACAGCTTCCATTCATACATCCATTCATCAAATATTTATTTGATGAACTTACATAGCAGCATACTATGTTGTCTGCTGGGAGTTGGATATAAAAAGATGAACAAGGGCTGGGCACGGTGGCTCACGCCTGTAATCCCAGCACCTTGGGAGGCTGAGGCGGGTGGATCACTTGAGGTCAGGAGTTCAAGACCAGCCTGGCCAACGTGGTGAAACCCCATCTCTACTAAAAATACAAAAATTAGCCAGACACAGTGGCACATGACTGTAATCCCAACTACTGGGGAGGCTGAGGCAGGAGAATCACTTGAACCTGGGAGGCAGAGGTTGCAGTGAGCCAAGGTCACGCCACTGCACTCCAGCCTGGGTGACAAAGCAAGACTGTCTAAAAAAATAAATAAATAAAATAAATAAATAAATAAACAGCCAACAAAGACCCTGGATGATTTTCTTTTTGTCTGGGTCTCTTGCTACATTGTCCAGGCTGATCTCCAACTCCTGGGCTCAAGCTATCCTCCGACCTCAGCCTCCTGAGTACCACCTGGGATTATAGGCACACACCATCACACCCAGCTCAGAGACACTGGATTATTGAGCAGATGGATGAGAAGTTTTGGGTGACCAGGTTATGCTATCCTCTCTCTGATGGTAGAGATGCCCCAGAAGCCATGCCCCTCAGAGCTGAGTAGAAGGCAAGGGCAGTGATTACTCAGGTGTCCAGACTCAGAGAGGGGTCACGAGCTCATTTCCAAGACAAAGAGCCAAAGGTCAGCTCCAGAAGCTTACAGAATGACTTGTCTGAGTAAGGGGCCATGGTATAAAGCCCGCACAGTCAGTGGAGGGTGGTGAGATTCACTGCACAGACCTAGAACAGTGTGGATGCCTGAAAGCAAGAGGCCCTCAGGGCAGAGCGGTGCACTGTGAGTCTGAGGGTGCAGGTGTGGGGATTGTGAAGTGCCTTTCATGTCTATCCAGTGTGTTGAGTTTTTGCCTTTTCCTGCCAGTGAGGGTGAATGGGTCAGCTATCTTTACATCTCTGCAACGTGCAGAATGTTTGGGAAGGAAATGGGGCAAGATAGGAGTTCGTGTTTAGTTAGGACGCTATTGCAATGCTTCCAGGGTCTCTGTTAAGGTCTGAAGGAAGACAATGGTAACCAGTATGGAGAGGAGGGTAGGTAGACTCCAAAGGTGTTTCTGGGCTAGAAATGGCAGGATCTTGCTGTGGTAGATAAAGGTGAGGAGGGAAGAGCAACAGTTTTGCAGAGGATGGTGCTGGCCAGAAGTCTGCCTGGAATTGTACTCTTGGCGATAGGGATCTGGGAATAATAAAAGCAGCAATGGTGAGAGCTGACTTTGCCCCTGACGCCATGCTCACCACTTTACCTGAGTTGTTTCATTTAATCCTTACTGTGAAACCTGTCAGGGATATGGTTATCCCCACTTAAAAGAGAAGGAGCTGAGGTACAGAAAGGGGCAGTAGCTGTCCAAATTGACACAACCATCAGTGCCATGCTGGATCTGGGACCCATGAACACCCTGCTCGGGAGGCTGAGATGGAAGGATCACTGGAAGCCAGGAGTTTGAGACCAGCCTGAGCAATATAGTGACACCCTGTCTCTACAAAAAACAAAACAATTGCCTGGCATGGTGGCACATGGCTGTAATCCTAGCTACCTGGGTGGCTGAGACAGGAGGATCGCTTGAGCCCAAGAGTTCAAGGTTGCAGTGAGCTACGATTGCACCACTGCACTCTGGCCTGGTGGACAGAGAAGACCCTGTCTCGAGAAAGAAGGAAGGGAGAGAGGGAAGGAGGGAAGGAGGGAGGGAAGGAGGGAAGGAGGGAGGGAAGGAGGGAAGGAGGGAGGGAAGGAGGGAGGGAGGGAGGGAAGAAGGGAGGGAGGGAGGGAGGGAGGGAAAGTCTGAATCATTCCAGGATTTTGGAGAACAGGTTGGGCAGATCCTCTAGGGCCACCCCAGGCAAATAACTCAGCAGAAGGAAGACATCGGGCGAGAGAAAAGGGCCCAGATAGGAGGGGATGGAATACATGCTGGAACCCTGAGCAGAGCAGGTGGTAACAGTGAAAGTCCTGCTCCATGCATGTCTCCTTAAGGCATCCTAACAGGCAAGTGAAGGGTAGAAGGCTTTGGTAGCCTCAGGAGGACCTGACTGGCTATGTCCAGGGCAGACAAGTAGGGCTGCATGTGGCCATTGTCAGAGTGTTTGGACGCTTAGGAAAAACGACATCAATGTTGGAGCAACTAAGAGGGCTCACTTCTCAAAATAGATTCATGACGCTCCTGCAGGGTTCTCTGAAACAGTGGGAAATAATTTACAAGAAGACTGGGGTTCTTTTTTTTTTTTTTTTTAAGATGGAGTCTTCCTCTGTTGCCCAGGCTGGAGTGCAGTGGTGAGATCTCGGCTCACTGCAGCCTCTGCCTCCTGGGTTCAAGCGATTCTCCTGCCTCAGCCTCCCGAGCACCTGGGATTACAGGTGGTTGCCACCACACCAGGCTAATTTTTGTGTTTTTGCTTGAGACGGGATTTTGCCATGTTGGCCAGGCTGGTCTTGAACTCCTGACCTCAAGTGATCTGCCTCCCTTGGCCTCCCAAAGTGCTGGGATTACAGGCATGAGCTATCACACCCTGCCAGAAGCCAGGGGTTCTTATGATGCTGCAGGTGGACAGGTCATAGACATAACACCAGGCTTTTGTCCCCCTGTTTCTCCTCAGGCAGGTGCACATTGCCTCAGCTACACAGAAAATAACAATAACAGCCAACATTTGTTGAACAATTGCTCTGCTCAGGCATGGTACTGTTGACATATATTTTTGTTTGTTTGTTTGTTTGTTTTTGAGACAAGGTCCCACTCTGTCACCCAGGCTGGAGTGCAGCAGTGCCATCATAGCTCACTGCAGCCTCTACCTCCTGGGCTCAAGCAATGCTGCCACCTCAGTCTCCCAAGCAGCTGGGACTACAGGTGTGAACCACCATGCCCAGCTAATTTTTAAATTATTTTTGTAGAAGTAGGGTCTTGCTATGTTGTCCAGGCTGGTCTCAAACTCCTGGACTCAAGCAGTCCTCCCACCTTAGCCTCTCAAAGTGCTGGGATTATAGGCATGAGCCACTACATCCAGCCAACATACATTACCTTATTGAATTCCCTAAATAACACCAAGAGGCCAATGTTAATCACTTTCCCTCCTTCACATGAGAGATGGGGAGGAGAAGTGATAACCATAAGCTCAGTCTAGAGTTAAAAATTTATAAACCGGCCGAGTATGGTGGCTCATGCCTATAATCCCAACACTTTGGGAGGCTGAGGCTGGCGAATCACAAGGTCAGGAGATTGAGACTATCCTGGCCAACATGGTGAAACCCTGTCTCTACTAAAGATACAAAAATTAGCCGGGCATGTTGGTGTGTGCCTGTAGTCTCAGCTACTCTGGAGGCTGAGGCAGGAGAATCACTTGAACCCGGGAGGCAGAGCTTGCAGTGAGCCGAGATCGCGCCACTGCACTCTAGCCTGGGTGACAAAGAAAGACCCCATCTCAAAAAAAAAAAAAAAAAGAAAAAAAAATATAAACCAATGATCCTATAAGCCTATCATGATCACCACCTTTTCTTATTAAATGAAAATGTCCAGGCAGGGCACAGTGGCTCACGCCTGTAATCCCAGCACTTCGGGAGACCGAGGCGGACAGATCATCTGAGGTCAGGAGTTTAAGACCAGCTTGGCCAACATAATGAAACTCTGTCTCTACTAAAAATACAAAAATGTAGGGTTAGGCACAGTGGTTCACGCCTGTAATCACAGCACATTGGGAGGCCGAGGTGGACAGATCTCTAGGTCAGGAGATTGAGACCATCCTGGCTAACACGGTGAAACCCCATCCCTACTAAAAATACAAAAAAAAAATAGCCAGGCATGGTGGCACATGCCTGTAATCCCAGCTACTCAGGAGACTGAGACAGGAGAATCGCCTGAACCCGGGAGGCAGAGGTTGCAGTGAGCCGAGATCGCACCACTGCACTCCAGCCTGGGTGACAGAGCGAGACTCCATCTCAAAAAACAAACAAACAAAAAATTAGCCAGGCATAGTGGCAGGCACCTGTAATCCCAGCTATTTGGGAGGCTGAGGCAAGAGAATCACTTGAACTCAGGAGGCAGAGGCTGCAGTGAGCCGAGATTATGCCACTGCCCTCTAGCCTGGGTGACAGAGAGAGACTCCATCTCAAAAATAAATAAATAAATAATAAATCAAAACGTCCAATTTGAATATATCTTAGACAAATTCTAAGCCTACTTTGAAGATGGTCAACATGTTCTTGTCTTCCTTATGAAGCTCTAATTTTAAAGTTTGTTTTCTCAGCTGACTGGATTTGTCTTGGGCACCCTGGAGGTGCAAAGTGACATCACCATCTGATCAGCATCTAAAAACATTTTGGCTCATTTAAAAAATAGAGATTTTGAATGTGCCCTCTTAGTTATATTTGCCCATCTGAGCATGCTGCGTGAAAACCCTGGG
Source organism: Pan paniscus (assembly GCF_029289425.2). NCBI lineage: Eukaryota > Metazoa > Chordata > Mammalia > Primates > Hominidae > Pan > Pan paniscus. The sequence continues at coordinate 47,493,026 of NC_073257.2, read as the reverse complement.
TAGACAGCCTGTTCTGCAATTTGTTTTTAAAACAAGCTTTTCGTCTTGCAGGCTGAGAGGATTCTGTTTAAAGGGTGTACACTGTGAATCACAGTTTCAAAGGAAGACGGCAAATATGAACCTCAGCCAAGCAATTTGTGAAGCTGGATTGCTGACAGAAATCCAGGAAGGAGCAGAAAAACAACAAACAAAAAAAGAGTTCAGGGGCTGCGTGTAACCTGGAGGAACACAGTGGGATGAGCCCCAGGATGAAACGGGTGATGTGAGGGAGCAGAGGTCTGATGAGGCAGCCTTGTCTTGAAAAGCTGAGAAGCCCAGCCTCGGGGACAGAGTGAGACTCTGTCTCCACAAAAAATTTCTTTCTTTTTTTTTTTTTTTTTAAGACAGAGTCTTGCTCTGTCGCCCAGGCTGGAGTGCAGTAATGCAGTCTCAGCTCACTGCAACCTCTGCCTCCCAGGTTTAAGGGATTCTCGTGCCTCAGCCTCCCAAGTAACTGGGATTACAGGTGCCCACCACCACGCCCAGCTAATATATGTTATTTTAGCAGAGATAGGGTTTCACTGTGTTGGCCAGGCTGGTCTCAAACTCCTGGCCTCAAGCACTCTGCCCGCCTTGGCTTCCCAAAGTGCTGGGATTACAGACATTAGCCACCACACCCAGCCTCTACAAAAATTTCTAAATGTTAGCCGGCCATGATGACACATGCCTGTAATCCCAGTTACTCGGAGGCTGAGGCAGGAGGATTCCTTGAGCTCAGGAGTTCAAGGCTGCAGTGAGCTATGATAGCACCACTGCACGCCAAAAAAAAAAAAAAAAAAAAGAAAGAAAAAAAAAGGAAAGAAAAGAAGCTGAGAAAGCATAGCCATTCGGAGCCTCGAGAACATTGGTGGGGGTGGTGCAGGGGGCGGGTGTGACACTTCTGCATTTGAACAAGCTGTCTTCACAGGCTCCTAATGTGTATTCAGTTACCATAGGAACAGGGAACTGAATATTTCTTCAATTAGATGCATAGGCTTTATTAAATAATATATATTTATTTAATTATTCATTTATTAAATACAAATTTTCATTAACTCAACCAATCAATACAAATCTGTCTACATGATTGTCATGTATATTATGTTCTTTTTCTCCGTAATAATAATGACTGGGTGCTGTGGCTCACGCCTGTAATCCTAACACTTTGGGAGTTGAGGAGGGAGGATCACTTGAGCACAGGAGTTTGGGACCAGCCTGGAAAACATAAGAAGACCCTGTCTCTAACAAAAAATTAGCTGGGCTTGGTGGTGCATGCCTTTAGTCCCAGCTACCTGGAATGCTGAGGTGGCGGATTGCTTGAGCCCAGGAGGTGGAGATTGCAGTGAGCTGAGATCGCATCACTGCACTCCCTGTCTCAAGTAATAATAATAGTAATAATAATAATTGACCCTTATTGAGCTCTCTACCTTCAAAATGTATCCAGAGTGTCTCTGCTCCTCACATGAATGTAAGCTCCATGAGGGCAGGAATTTTGATCTTTTCTGTTCACTGATGTATTTACAGTACCTAAAATAGTGCCCTGCACATAGAAAATGCTCATGAAATGTTTCATGAATTAATGAATGTATGAACAAATGCATGCTGACACTTTGCCAATGAATATGTATTTTATTGATTAATCTTCATCACAATTTCATGAGGTAGGTGTTTATTATTATTTCTGTTTTACAGATGAGCAAACTGAGTCCCAGCAAAGTTCACTGGTGTGGCCAAGGTCACATGGGTGTAAGTGGCAAAGACAGAATCAAACCCAGGTGGCCTGGCTCCAGGATCCACCTCTTGTAACTGCAGCTCTTCCTGAGAATACAACTGACCTTCCAGCCTCCTGTATTCACATTTAGTTTTTCCTCGATTTCCCTGTGTTTAGCTTCCTGTAATACTCTTCTAACAGGTCAAACTGTTTTATACTAAAGCCTTCTTTACATGCAAAAGAAAACTTTTATTTTAAAGCATACGTTATTCAATATTAATGCTCATGCCAAAGAACCTTAAATTAGTTTAGATTTTTTTTTTTAAAGGCAGGAGAGTAAAAAGATTACCTTCCGGAGAACTTCAAATTTACATTTTCTTTTAAGAGAGAATATAAGCTATTATGATATTTTTAATGAAAGTGTATTTATGCTTAAGTTTTCTCTATGCTATGATATTTTTAAAAATATTTTTCTGAGACTGACATGCTGCCTACTGCACTGACTCAACTTAACAATCATTTTTAAAAAGAAGGAAAGAAGGTAGTATGGGCTGGATGTGTTGGCTCACACCTGTAATTTGGGAGGCCGAGGTGGGTGGATCACCCAAGGTCAGGAGTTGGAGACCAGCCTGGCCAACATGATGAAACCCCATCTCTACTGAAATACAACAATTAGCCGGGTGTGGTGGCAGGCGCCTATAATCCCAGCTACTCTGGAGGCTGAGGCAGGAGAATCACTTGAACCAGGGAGGCGGAGCTTGCAGTGAGCTGAGATCGTGCCACTGCACTCCAGCCTGGGTGACAGAGCCAGCCTCTGTCTCGAAAAAAAAAAAAAAAAAAGGTTAGAAGATAGTATGAGGCAAAATTACCCAGGCCATAACATTACAAATATAAATTTTTAATTCTTAATTTTTATACAGCCTTAATTTTTCAGGGCAATTTTATGTATTTAAAACAATCAGAGGTCAGGCGCGGTGGCTTACGCCTGTAATCCCAGCACTTTGGGAGGCCAAGGTTGGGTGGATCACGAGGTCAGGAGTTTGAGACCAGCCTGGCCAATATGATGAAAACCCGTCTCTACTAAAAATACAAAATTAGCTGGGTGTGGTGGTGAGCACCTGTAGTCCCAGCTTCTCAGGAGGCTCAGGCGAGAGAATCGCTAGAACCCGGGAGGTGGAGGTTGCAGTGAGCCGAGATTGCACCACTGCACTCCAGCCTGGGTGACAGAGCAAGACTCCATCTGAAAAAACAAAAAAAAGATTAGATATATGTAAATGATAATGCGTTTAGAGATCTACAGGCTTAATAGTAAAGAGACAGATAAAAGCATATTATCTTGCCACAAATTGCAGCCTGTGATGTGCTATCCTTTTTTTTAAAAGACTTGTGGCGGGGTAAGGTGTCTCACGCCTTGTAATCCCAGCACTTTGGGAGGCCGAGGCAGGCGGACCACGAGGTCAGGAGATCGAAACCATCCTGGCTAACATGGTGAAACCCCATCTCTACTAAAAATACAAGAAAATTAGCCAGGCCTGGTGGCGGGCGCCTGTAGTCCCAGCTACTCGGGAGGCTGAGGCAGGAGAATGGCGTGAACCCGGGAGGCGGAGGTTGCAGTGAGCTGAGATTGTGCCACCGCACTCCAGCCTGGGCAGCAGAGCAAGACTCCGTCTCAAAAAAAAAAAAAAAAAAAATTCCTCAAAACAGCTCATAATTTTAGAGCCATAGACTCTTAATAATCATCTCAGACAACCTCCCGGGTAATTCAGAAATTGTATATTTGCTAGCTCATGGCTGAATTATATTAGTAGAAAACCAAAGTTACAATGGCATTCTTAGGTTCTTTATAAAAATGTTATTTTTCCTATTGGAAAATGTTTTATGATTAACATGGAAAAATGTGGCTGTATAATTTGTGTCTATCTCAAATTTAGCTGAGTTAGTGAAAATAATCCTTAGGGAATGAGATGAAGCCTCTTTTCATTTGGACATCACTCTATTTGATGAGAACTCTCACACAATGCAAATGTGAAATCTGAATCTGATTTGAACGTGTAGGGAAATACACCATGAAATTGTCATATCCCAAAGGCCTATTCCTGTGCCACATGTGAGTTTAGAAGGATCTATCACAGGAGAAAGCAGGTCATCTCGTACTTGAGTTTTTCAGATGATCATTTTATCATGACTCTGGCTAAATATTTTTGTGTACCTTTAGGAGGAGCCTCTTCAGCAGTTGCAGAAGGAAGGTTCTCCTTTTGTAAAAGTAGAAACTTCTGGAAAAAACAAAAACAAAAACATTTTCTCACCAATTTTCATAAGTTTTAATTCCATCAAGTTTTCTTAAGACATTAGATTGCTATCTTTTATTTATTTTATGTCCCCTTGATTGGTCTAAGGATATAGAAGTTCATGCAGACCTCAATTTTATTTTTTTCTTTCTTTTCTTTTCTTTTCCTTTCTTTCTTTTGTTCTTTCTTTCTTTCATTCTTTCTCTCTCTCTCTCTCTCCCTCTCTTTGTTTCTTTCTTTTTTTGAAGACACAATCTTGCTCTGTTGCCCAGGCTGGAGTGCAGTGGCATGATCTTGACTCACTGTAGCCTCTGGCTCCCTGGTTCAAGTGATTCTCATACCTCAGCTTCCCAAGTAGCTGGGATTACAGGTGCTCACTACCATGCCTGGCTAGTTTTTTGCATTTTTAATAGATACAGGCTTTTGCCATGTTGCCCAGGCTGATCTCAAACTCCTGAGGTCAGGCAATCTGCCCATCTTGGCCTCCCAAAGTCCCGAAGTGCTGGAATTATAGGCGTGAGCCAGCACACCTGGCCCCCAGACCTCAATTTTATAATCCAGATCTCTACATCTTTAATTTTAGGGGAAAGATCATATTCCTCTTTTATATTGCCAATTATAGTATCAAATCTTCCCCTGCTTTAAGGAACATTTCCGAATATCTGCTAAGATCTCTTCCCCTCCATGTGTTGGTCAACACAGTCTTCCCAAGGATGTCTTCCTGCAAACAGCATGTATTCTCTGATCTAACATTGGTTCTCTCCCAAGGATGTCTTCCTGCAAACAGCATGTATTCTCTGATCTAACATTGGTTCTCTCCCAATAGTATATTCCCAAATCTTTCAGGTTTTATTTCAAAAGGAGTAATTATTATTATTATTATTATTATTATTATTTGTGAAATGTGATCTCACTCTTGTTGCCTAGCCTGGAGTCTGATGGTGCTATCTCGGCTTACTGCAACCTCTGCCTCCTGGGTTCAAGCTATTCTCCTGCCTCAGTCTCCAGAATAGCTGGGATTACGGGCGACTGCCACCACGCCCAGCTAATTTTTATATTTTTAGTAGAGACAGGGTTTTACCATGTTGGGCAGGTTGGTCTCGAACTCCTGACCTCAGGTGATTCACCTGCCTTGGCATCCCAAAGTGCTGAGATTACAGGCATGAACCACTGCACCCAGCCAAGAGGAGTAATTTTTGAATGACTAAAAATTAAATAAAGGCTGGGCTCAGTGGCTCATGCCTCTAATCCTAGCATTTTAGGAGGTTGAGATGGGAGGATTGCTTGAGCCCAAGAGTTCGAGACCAGCATGAGCAACATAGGCAGACCCTATCTTTTAAAAAAAAATTAAAAAATTAGCTGGGCGTAGTGGTGTGTGCCTATAATCTCAGCTACTTGGTAGGCTGAGGTGGGAGGATCACTTGAGCCCAGGAGATTGAGGCTGGCTGTAGTGAGCCAAGATTGTGCCACTGCACTCTAGCCTGGGTGACAGAGCAAGACCCTGTCTCAAAAAAACCACCACCATAACCACAAAAGAAATACATTTTGTAAGGCTATAGCTACCATAGATAGTGATTCCTCTGATGGATCTGGGCAAAGTAAATTGAAAACCTTCTGGGAAGGATTCACTATTCTAAATGCCATTAAGAACATTCATTGGCTGGGTGTGGTGGCTCATATCTGTAATCCCAGCATGTTGGGAGGCCGAGGCAGGAGGATCGCTTGAGTCCAGGCATTCTAGACCAGCCTGGGCAACATAATGAAACCCTGTCTCTAAAAAAATAAAAACAACAACAACAAAAAAATTCATGAGTCATGGGAGGGGGTCAAACTATCAACATGAAAAGGAGTTTGGAAGAAGTTGATTTCAACCCTCATTGATGACTTAGGATCAAGGCTTCAGGGGAGGAAGTAACTGCTGATGTGGTAGAAATAGCAAGAGAACCAGAATGAGAATTAGAGCCTGAAGATGTAACTGAATTGCTGCAATCTCATGAGAAAACATGAATGGATGAGGAATTGCTTCTTGTGGATGAGCAAAGTGGTTTCTTGAGATGTAATCTCCTGAAGATGCTGTGAACATTGTTGAAATGATAACAAAGGATTTAAAATATTCCATAAATTTAGTTGATAAAGGAGTGGTAGGGTCTGAGAGGATTGAATACAATTTTTTTTTTTTTTTTGGCAGGATCTCGCTCTGTGTCCCAGGCTGGAGTGCAGTGATGTGATTGTAGCTCACTGAAGCATCAAACTTCTGGGCTCAAGTGATCCTCCTGCCTCAACCTCCCCAAGTGCTGGGATTATAGGTGTGAGCCACACTGCCCAGTCCAGACTCCAACTTTGAAAGAAGTCCTACTGTGGGTAAAATGGTATCCAACAGCATCACATGCTGCAGAGAAATCTTTTGTGAAAGGAAGAGTTGATCAATGTGCAAACTTAACTGCTGTCTTATTTTAAGAAATTGCCACGGCTAATGCTGTAAACAGACGTGCGGTCATCCAGGCTTTGTTGTTGTTATTTCTAAAGCATGAACAGAGTAGACTTAGCATAATTCTTAAGAGCCCTAGGATTTTCAGAATGATCAATGAACACTGGCTTGAACTTAAAGTCACCAGCTGCATTAGCCCCTAACTAGAGGGTCCGCTTATTTTTTGAAGCTTTGAAGCCAGGGATTGACTTCTCTCTAGCTATGAAAGTCTTAGATGGCATCATCTTCCTATGTAAGGCTGTTTCATCTACATTGAAAATCTCTTGTTTAGAGTGGCCACCTTCCTCAGTAATCTTAGCTAGATTTTCTTTTTTTTTTTTTTTTTCCTGAGATGGTATCTCACTCTGTCACCCAGGCTGGAGTATGGTGGCACAGTCTTGGCTCACTGCAATCTCCTCCTTCTGGGTTCAAGCGATTCTCGTGCTTCAGCCTCCCAAGTATCTGGGACTCCATGTGCACATCACCATGCCTTTTTGTAGTTTTAGTAGAGACAGGGTTCCAGCGTGTTGAACAGGCTGGTCTCAAACTCCTGACCTCAGGTGATCCACCCACCTTGGCCTCCCATAGTGCTGGGATTACAGGCACAAGCCACCATGCCCAGCCTTAGCCAGACTTTCTGGACAACTTGCTGTGGCTTCTAAATCAGCATTTGCTGCTTCACTTTGCATTTTTATGTTGTGGAAATATCTTATTCCTTAAACCTCATGAATCAACCATTGCTAGTTTCTTTTCTTCTTTTTTTTCTGCAGCATCCTCACCTTTCTCAGTCTTTACAGAAACGAAGAGAGTTAAGGTCTTGCTTTGATTAAGTTTTGGATTAAGAGAATGTTGTGGCTGGTTTGATCTTCTACCCAGTCCACTCAAACTTTCTCCATATCAGCAATAAGGCTGTTTAGCCTTCTTATCATTTGTGCGTTCACTGGAGTAGCATTTTCATTTAAAGTGAGAGATAGGCAACGCTTCCTTTCACTTGAACACTTAGAAGCCATTGTAGGGTTAATTGGCCTAATTTCAATATTGTTGTGCCTTAGAGAATAGGAAGGCCTGAGGAGAAGGAGAGAGACAGGGAACACACACATTTGGCTGGCCGTGGTGGCTCATGCCTGTAATCCCAGCGCTTTGGGAGGCCAAGGTGGGCGGATCACTTGAGGCCAGGAGTTCAAGACAATCCTGGCCAACATGGTGAAACCCTGTCTCTACTAAAAATACAAAAATTAGCCAGACGTGGTGGCTCACACCCGTAATCCCAACTACTTCGGAGGCTGAGGCAAGAGAATAGCTTGAACCCGGGAGACAAAGATTGCAGTGAGCTGAGATCCCGCCACTGTACTCCAGCCTGGGCAACAGAGCGAGACTCTGTCTCAAATAACAATAATAATAAAGTTTGAGATATTGCAAGAATTACCAAAATGTGACACAGAGACACAATGTTAGCAAAAATGATGCCAATAAACTTGCAGTGTTGCCACCAACTTTCAATTTGTATTTTAAAATGTGACACACGTGCAGAGCAATAAAACTAGACATGCCAGACCAGGCCGGTGGCTCACACCTGTAATCCCAGCACTTTCGGAGGACGAAGTGGACGGATCACCTGAAGTCAGGAGTTCGAGACCAGTCTGGCCAACATGGTGCAACCTGGTCTCTACTAAAAATATAAAATTTAGCCGGGCATGGTGGTGCGTGCCTGTAGTTCAAGCTACTCGGGAGGTTGAGGCAGGAGAATCGCTTGAACCTGGGAGTCAGAGGTTGCAGTGAGCCAAGATGGTGCTGCTGCACTTCAGCCTGGGTGACAAGACAAGAGTGAGACTCTGTCTCAAAAAAAAAAAAAAAGAAAGAAAGAAAGAAAAGAAAAAGAAAAGAAAACCACATGGCTACGGCCACCTAAGTATTTATAGTCTCAGGATGGGGGTTGGGGAGAGGGGAGGCACTCTCAGACAGTACTGGTTGATTCAGAGAGGACTTCAGAAATCACTGGCTTGACTCCTTCAGACATCAAGAGCAAAAATGAAGCTGAGGCCGGGCGCGGTGGCTCACGCCTGTAATCCCAGCACTTTGGGAGGCCAAGGTGGGCGGATCATGAGGTCAGGAGATCGAGACCATCCTGGCTAACACGGTGAAACCCCGTCTCTACTAAAAATACAAAAAAATTAGCCGGGCGTGGTGGCACGCGTCTGTAGTCCCAGCTACCTGGGAGGCTGAGGCAGGAGAATGGCATGAACCCAGGAGGCGAAACTTGCAGTGAGCCGAGATCGCGCCACTGCACTCCAGCCTGGGTGACAGAGTGAGACTCTGTCTCAAAACAAAACAAAACAAACAAAAAAAAACAAAAATGAAGCTGAGAAAAGTGCTGTGGTCTGAACAACAAACAAAACAACAAACAAAAAACAAAAGCTAGACATGCCTTCACCTCCAAATACACAAGTATAACCTCAATAGTGAATATTTTACAACATAATTCACAAGTTTTAAGTTGACTGAAGTAATTTAGTAAAATTCTAAAAGAAGACTGGTGGTATTGATGATGATGGATAATGATGGTGCTAATACTGCTCATTTACTTTTATTTTTATTTTAGTTTAGTTTAGTTTACTGTTTTGAGACAGAGTCTCACTCTGTCTTCCAGGCTGGAGTGCAGTAGCGCAATCTTGGCTCACTGCAACCTCCGTGTGAGCCACAGCATCTGGCCTGCTCATTTATTTTTCAAGACTCCTGGCAAAATAAATCTATGTGGTTACATTGAATAGATATTGTACTTTGCAAACATGTAATATAAAAGGTTGACATCATCAGTATCCTTCATAAAAGCTGGTGATGGTAAAAGTTACAGACATGATCCCATTCTATATAGGTTAACAAATCTATACCAGTTAAGACAAATTGACCAGTCTGTGTATGTTATTTGTTTTTATTTAATTAGTTTTTCCTTTTATAGTCTTTCGGGTGGGGACACTGTCTGCCACCATATGTAGAATATGACTGGGGAAATATCCTTGACTCTTCCTTTTCTCTCAGTAAAAGAAAACACTGTTTCTATGCTCTCTACATTTCTGAGAAATGTGTGGGTTTTTTTTTTATTCCACAGTAACAACTAATTCTCCAACTCTGCAGACACCAACTGGATGTTGCACAGTTTATTTCAATTCAATTCTGATGCTTTCTACCTGGAGTTAGCATTGTACCCCACAAGTTAAGGGCCTAGTCCCACAAGACTGTCCCCACTTCAGACGCCAATCTCAAGTCCAGGGCCTTCAGGACTTCTGATTGATGGCTACAAATTGGGGGTTCCCATGACAACCTCTGCATGCTTGATAATTCGCTATAACAGCTGTCAGAACTCAGAGAAACACTTTACTTGCTATGACGGGTTTATTATAAAGGATGTCATAAAGGAGACATATGCACAGCCCAATGGAGAGGTGCGCAGAGTGAGGTCTGGAAGGGTTCCGGGTGCAGGAGCTTCTGTCCCTGTGGAGGGAGGTACCACCCTCTTGGCACATGGATGCATTCACCAACCCAGAAGCTCTCCAAATCCTGTTTTTTAGGGTTTTTTAATGGAGGTTCCATTGCACTGACATAATCGATTAAATCATTAGCCATTGGGGATTGATCTCAATCTCCAGATGCCCTCTCCTCCCTGGAGATTAGGGAGTGGGGCTGAAAGCTCCAATCCTCTAACCACATGGTGGCTCCAGCAGCCAGACTCATCCTGAAGCTCTGGGTACCCCAGTCACCTCATGAGCATAGAAAAGGAAGCTCATCACTCTGGAGATTCCATATGGGTCTTAGAAGTTCTTGTGTCAGGAACCACGGACCAAGACCAAATATTATAACGAAAGCTGCTCTTGTCACCCCATCCTTCAGGAAGCTACAAGGGTCTTGGGGGCTCTGTGTCAGGAACTGGGGATAGACACCAAATACATATTTCTTATTATGTCACATTCACCCTTTTAACCCAGTACATCTCAAAACTTTCTGATTATAACTCCAAAATATTTTTCATCTATGTCCCGCAACACATTGGTCCTATAATCCCGGGTGATCAGGCTTTCACTAGCTCTTTCCTGGAATACTCAACAACTTCTGAGCTGGTGTTCATCCTTCCACTTTCATCTTCATTGAGTCAGCCTTCCACAGGGCCACCAAAGTAACTGGTATACTTAACATCGCAATCTGACCCATTATGCCACTGCTGAAAGGCTTTCTCTTGTTCCACGTCACTCGTAAGATAAAGTCCTGGCTCTTTCATACAGCGCATGGGGCTGGAGTGAGATAAAGCCCAGCTCTTTCACACAGCACACAGGGCTGGGGTGACATAAAGCCCCAGCTCTCTCACACAGCACACAGGGCTGGGGTGACATAAAGCCCAGCTCTTTCACACAGCACACAGGGCTGGGGTGACATAAAGCCCCAGCTCTCTCACACAGCACACAGGGCTGGGGTGACATAAAGCCCAGCTCTTTCACACAGCACACAGGGCTGGGGTGCAGTCACTGCTATTTCATCTCATTTCTCATCACACTTACAGAAGTAGATGTTTCTGGGCTGGGAGCGGTCCTGCAATCCTAGCACTTTGGGAGGCCAAGGCAGGCAGATCACTTGAGGTCAGTGGTTTGAGACCAGCCTGGCTAACATAGTGAACCCCCATCTCTACTAAAAATACAAAAATTAGCCGGGTGTGGTGCCAGGCGCCTGTCATCCCAGCTACTTGGGAGGCTGAGGCAGGAGAATCACTTGAACCCGGGAGGTGGAGGTTGCGGTGAGCCGGGGTTGAGCCACTGCACTCCAGCCTGAGCAACAGAATGAGACTCCATCACACACACACACACACACACACACACACACACACACACACACACAGAGGAATTAATTTTGCTCTACAAGCAACTTCCTTTCTACTTTCTATTCAGGTTTACTAAGAATCATCATGAATGGATGTTGAATTTTACAAATGAATTTTCTGCACCTATGCAGATGACCCTATGCTTTTTGTTCTTTAATTTGTTAATGTGGTGAATCACATTAATCAAAATAAATTTGTCTCACTCTGTCACTCTCAGACTCAAGTGATCCTCCTGCCTCAGAGACTACAGGCATGTGTCAGCACATCCAGCTTACTTTATTTCATTTTATTTATTTATTTTTAGACTGGGGCTCCCTATGTTGCCCAGGCTGGTCTTGAACTCTGGGGCTCAAGTGATCCTCCCACCTTGGCCTCAAATCAGTTTTCTAATGTTAAGTGAACTTTCAGGTAAACTCAACTTGGTCATGATGTACTTGCTCATTTATTGTTTAAGACTCTTTTCTTTCTTCCTTTTTCTTTTCTTTCTTTCTTTCTTTTTTTTTTTTTTTTTTTTTTTTGAGACGGGGTCTTGCTCTGTCGCCCAGGCTGGAGTGCAGTGGCGCAATCTTGGCTCACGGCAACCTCCGCCTCCCAGGTTCAAGCCATTCTCCTGTCTGAGCCTCCCGAATAGCTGGGATTACAGGCGCTTGTCACCACGGCCAGCTAATTTTTGTATTTTTAGTAGAGACAGGGTTTCACCATATTGATCAGGCTGGTCTGGAACTCCTGACTTCAGGCGATCCACCCGCCTCGGCCTCCTAAAGTGCTGGGATTACAGGTGTGAGCCATCACGCCCCACCTCTTCCTTTTTCTTTTAGAGACAGGGTCTCGCTCTGTCACCCAGCCTGGTATGCGGTGGGGTGATCATGGCTCACTGCACCTTCAACCTCCTGGGCTCAAGGGATCCTCCCACCTCAGCCTCCCAAGTAGCTGGGACCACAGACATGAGCTGTCGCACTCAGCAATGTTTAGGACTCTTGCATCCATGTTCACAGGTAAGACTGACGGGCAATTTTCCTGTTTCATACTATCCTTTCTGGTTTTGATATCAATATTTTGCTAACCTCAATACATGAGTAAGATGACTTCCAGCTTTTTTTCACCAGTAGAGTTGGTACAAGACTGGAATTATATATCCCTAAATGCCTGAGGGAACAGTGTCTCCCCCTCTCTGTATTCCTCTTTCTTTGCAAACAGCTCCCACTACAGCAATGACACCCACAGCTCCAACTTCCTCCAGGAGCAGCCCCTAGCAGAAGCAGGCTCACTTTCTCGTGGTCTAATAGCACAATCCTGAGTGAGAGAATATGATTAGAGGTGTATGCCTGTGTCACACAGATAGGAAGGGGTGGGCTGAGCTGCATAATACAAATGAAGATCCTGGCCAGAAGTATCTACTTTTTTTTTTTTTTTTTTTTTTGAGATGGAGTCTCACTCTGTCACCCAGGCTGGAGTGCAGTGGCATAATCCCAGCTCATTGCAACTTCCGCCTCCTGGGTTCAAGTGATTCTCCTGCCTCAGCCTCCCAAGTAGCTGGGACTACAGGCACCTGCCACCATGCCTGGCTACTTTTTGTAGTTTTAGCAGAGACAGGGTTTCACCATGTTGGCCAGGCTGGTCTTGAACTCCTGACCTTAAGTGATCCGCCCGCCTCAGCCTCTCAAAGTGCTGGGATTATAGGCATGAGCCACCGCGCCTGGCCGCAAAATTAATTCCTAATGGTGGAAGGTTTAAAACATTTCCTCCAAGACCAGGATCAAAACAAACATTTGCATTATCCTTCCTTCTATTCAACATCCTGCTAAAGGTCCTAGCCAGTGAGGAAAAGAAATAAAAAGGCACGGAGATTAGAAAGAAAATAATAAACATATTATTTATTGATGATATGATTATACACATAGAAAACCCAAAAGAATCTATAGAAAAATTATGAAAATCAATAAGAGAGTTTGGCTACATTGCTGAATACAAAATCAATGCATAAATGCCAATTGCATTTTTATACATTAGCAAAAGTAGTGAGAAAATGTAATTTTGAAAAAGACACCATTTGCAGTAGCAGCAAAACTATAGAATAACAAAAGAGAAATCTTTCAAAATGAGCAAGTTCTTTATGAAATTTAAAATTTTTATGGGTTGCATTAAGGAAGAGCAAAACAAATGGAAAGCTGTATCATATTCATAAATGGAAAGACAATATCAATTGTTCCTAAATTGATCAATTCATTTTATTTTCTCTTTAGAGGTGGGGTTTTGCTATGTTGCCCAGGTTGGAGTGCAGTGGGGTGATCATGGCCCACTACAACCTTGAACCCCTGGGCTCAAGTGATCCTCCTGCCTCAGCTTCCGGAGTAGCTGGGACTACCGGCGTGCACCACCACACCTGGCTCTAATCAATTCATTTTAAATCAAGGTCTCAAGAGGTCTCCCCTGCCTCTCCCTGTCTGGAACTTCATAAACCCATCCTAAAATGTGTGAAGAGCAAAGGGTGAAAAGTGGTCTAGAGACTACTGAAGCAGTGGATTGGTTTAGTGTATGAAAACTTATCATCATAAAGTTATTGTAATAAAGGCAGTTGGTGCTGGGCGCAGTAGCAATTTGGAGGCCGAGGTGGGTGGATCATTTGAGGCCAGGAGTTCAAGACCAGCCTGGCCAACATGGTGAAACCCCTGCCTCTACTAAAAATACAAAAATTAACTGGGCTTGGTGGCACATGCCTGTGATCTCAGCTACTTGGGAGGCTGAGGCAGGAGAATCACTTGAACCTGGGAGGTGGAGGTTGCAGTGAGCAGAGATTGCACCACTGCACTCCAGCCTGGGACAGAGTGAGGCTTCGTCTCAAGAGAGAAAAAAAAACAGCAACAGACTAATGAAAATATGGAACATCTATTTACACCTAAGCAGGCATTACACATCAATGCAAAAAGGGTGGAGAACTCAATAAATGCTATTGAATCAATCAGCTATCCAACAGGAAATGGTAAATTGGATTGCTCCCTTACACATCACAAATCTATTCTAGATTAATTAAAGACAACATTAAAAAGCAAAACTATGAAAAAATTCTGAAGACCATTAGGAGAATACATTTATGACCTCAAGGTAGGTACTGATTTTTTAAACAAGACACAACAAGCACTAAGTATAAAGGAAAATAATCAGTCAGGCCCAGTGGCTCGTGCCTATAATCCCAGCACTTTGGGAGGCCGAGGCAGGTGGATCAGCTGAGGTCAGGAGTTCAAGATCAGCCTGGCCAACATGGTGAAAACCCGTCTCTATGAAAAATACAAAAATTAGCTGGGCGCAGTGGCACATGCCTGTAATCCCAGCTACCTGAGGCTGAGGCAGGAGAATTGCTTGAACCCGGGAGGTGGAGGTTGCAATGAGCCAAGATCATGCCACTGCACTTCAGCCTGGGCAACAGAGCGAGGCTCCATTTAAAAAAAAAAAAAAAAAAAAAAAAAGAAAGCATATACTACCATACAATTTCACTTTTTATAAAATTGACAAAACTGAAGGAACATGTTGCTTAGGGATGTGTACTTATCACATAAAACAAAGGAAAAAGGGGAGACAGTTAACATGAAACTCAGGAAAGAGGATGAATGGAAGGGGCTTAGAATCACAGTGTTTCTGTGGCTTACTTAGAAACAATGTCTCTAAGGCCGGGTGTGGGGGCTCACACCTGTAATCCCAGCACTTTGGGAGGCTAAGGCAGGAGGATCACTTGAGCCTAGGAATTGGAGACCAGCTTGCCCTGGGCAACATAGACCCCATCTCTACAAAAAATTAACTAGGCATGGTGGTGTGTGCCTGTGGTCCCAGCTACTTAGGAGGCTGAGGTGGGAGGATCACTTGAGCCAGGGAGCTAGAGGCTGCAGTGAGCCGTGTAGCACCACTACACTGCAACCTGGGTGGCAGAGAAGACCCTGTCTGAAAAAAAAAAGAAAGAAAGAAAAAAACAAGATATGTAACTCTGTTAGTATTCTAACAGGTACTAGACGTATCTGTTTCTTACAGAAGAGTTATATAGATGGTTATTATCATTTTTTAACTGAATATCTATACAACTATATGAAAGAGAGAGAAGGAGAGATGTAAGAATGAGGGGGCCAGAGAGAGAGGAAAAAAGAGAGACAGAGAAAGGAAGAGAGACTTTTCACATGCTGAGCTGCTTTTTTTGTGTGACAGGGTCTGGCTTTGTCACCCGGGCCGGAGTGCAGCGGCATGATCTTGGCTCACTGCAACCTCTGTCTCCCAGATTCAAACTATCCTCCTGCCTCAGCCTCCCAGTAGCTGAGACTACAAGTGTGTGCCACCACGCCCGGCTAATTTTTGTATTTTTTGTAGAGATGGGGGTCTCACCATGTTGCCCAGTCTAGTCTCAAACTCCTGGGCTCAAGTGATCTTCCCGCCTTGGCCTCCCAAAGTGCTGGGATTCCAGGCGTGAGCCCCCTGTGCCTGGCCTCAGCGACATTCTTGTCATGTGATGTCTTGGCGTCTTTATGATAAAATGTTCTTCTTTGTTTACTAATTTTGTGTGCTGAGTTGTGCCCCAGCATCTCCCTGCCTCCACCCAATTCATCTGTTTAAATCTTAACCCCCTGTATCTCAGACTATATTTGGAGATACAGTCTTTAAAGAGGTAATTAAGTTAAAATGAGGTCATTCAGGCAGACCCTAATCTAATATGACTGGTGTCCTTATAAGAAGAGATTAGGACACAGACACACAGAGGGACGACCATGTGAAGACACAGGGAGAAGACAGTCATTAATTTCTGTGTCACTGTTTCTGTGGCCACAGCCACCCAGTCTGTGGCAGTTTGCAACAGCAGCCCTAGCAATCTAACACAAGTAGACTGAGCTCTTTTCTGTGATTTTTCTTTCTTTTCTGCAGTTCTTTCTGTTTGCCTGCTGTGCACTTTAATCTCCAGTGTTAGCCGTTGCTCCTGCTGTCCCCCTGTCTGGTTGGCCATCCCCAGCTCATGCCTTCAGAGTCAGCCTTGTGGTTCCACCTCCAGGAAAACTTTTTAAAACTGGGTATCCTGGCCCAGGACTTCCAAGCAATCCTGCCCTGTCTGGCATTACAAGGACCACTGCAGATTGCAACCATCTGTGTGTCTCTCTGTTCCCTAGAGTATGAGCTCCTTGGGGGCAGAGAGACGTTCATCTTTGCAGTCTCAGCAGTTGAGTTCCTGGTGCACAGTAGGGGCTCTGTGGCTGCTTGCCGGGTGCAGGCAACCGTACAATGCAGACCTCAGCCAGGGAAGGCAGTTCCAGGTCAGGCACGGTAGCTCACGCCTGTAATCCTAGCACTTTGGGGGGCCAAGGTGGGTGGATCACCTGAGGTCAGGAGTTCAAGGCCAGCCTGGCCAATGTACTGAAACCCTGTCTCCATTAAAAATACAAAAATTAGCTGGGTGTGGTGGCGGGCACCATGTTTCACCATGTTGGTCAGGCTGGTCTCGAACTCCCGACCTCAGGTGATCTGCCCACCTGGGCCTCCCAAAGTGCTGGGATTACAGGCGTGAGCCATCGCACCCAGCTACAAAAAATTTTAAAATTAGCTGGGTGTGGTGGTGTGCGCCTGTGGTCCCAGATACTCAGGAGGCTGAGGTGGGAGGATGGCTTGAGGCTACAATGAGGTATGACTGTGCTACTGCACTCCAGCTTGGGCAAAAGAGCATGACCTTTCTCAAAAAAAAAAAAAAAAAAAAAAAAACCTCTCTATATGTGTACATATATGTATATCAGACAGTAGTATGTGTGTGCAATGCAAATGATTAACAAGGTTGTGGGATAGGCAGTAACATGGGTTCCTTTAGAGTGAGTGGTCAGGGAAGCCTTGTCTGAGGAGCTAACAACTGTGCTGAGACCTAATGACAAGAAGCAGACATGTTGGGAAAATCCTTGGGAAGAACATTCCCAATAGAGGGAATAGAAAGTACAGAGGCTGGCCAGGTGTGGTGGCTCACACCTGTAATCCCAACACTTCGGGAGACCAGGCCGGTGGATCACTTGAGGTCAAGAGTTCGAGATCAGCTTGGCCAACATGGTGAAACCCCATCTCTACTAAAAATGCAAAAAATTAGCCAGGCATGGTGACATGCGCCTGTAAGTCCCAGCTACTTGGGAGGCTGAGGCAGGAGAATCACTTGAACCTGAGAGATGGAGGTTGCAGTGAGCTGCAGTGAACCAAGATCCTGCCACTGCACTCCAGTCTGGGCAACAGAGCAAGACTCCATCTCAAAGAAAAAAAAAAAAAAAAGAAGGCCAAGCATGGTGGCTCACACCTGTAATCCCAGCACTTTGGGAGGTCAAGGCCAGCGGATCACAAGGTCTGGAGTTTGAGACCAGCCTGGCCAATATGATGAAACGCTGTCTCTACTAAAAATACAAAAATTAGCTGGGCATGGTGGCAAGTGCCTGTAGTCCCAGATACTCAGGAGGCTGAGGCAGGAGAATCACTTGAACCCAGGAGGCAGAGGTTGCAGTGAGCCTAGATCACGCCACTGCACTCCAGCCTGGGCGACAGAGTGAGACTCTGTCTCAAAAAAAAAAAAAAAAAAGAAAGAAAGAAAGAAAAGAAAGAATGTACGGAGGCCCAAGGGTGAACAGAGGAACAGAAGGCCGGCCAGTGTGTCAGGGTGTAGGAGTTGGGAGAAGTGGGTGGGGAATAAATGTGGACAAGGCAGGGACCAAAACACCCAGGGTTTCCTGGGATCCTGCAAAGCTTTTATTCTGAGTGTGGTGGAAGGCCACCTACAGGTGTCAGAAGAGGAATGATCAAGATGAAGAGCGTGGTGCTTGCAAAGAACTTGGAGACAACTGGGCAGATTCAGGGGAAGGTTTGCAGATGGAGTCAATGAACCATGAGGTCAGGGGGAAGGGAAGACTTGGTGATTTTCAGGTTTATGACTTAAGCAGCTGGGTGAACAGTGGGGCCATTTACTGAGTTTCAGAAGTCTGGGGGAAGTGAAGGGATGGGGTATCAGGGAGTCTCTTTCGGCGTGTTCAATTTCAAACGCCTTTTCTGCATCCAGGAGTCGATGTCATGAGCAGACAGAAAGAGGAGCCTGGGATTCAGAGAGAAAGTGGGGGCTAGATAACTGTGCCCTTCCCTCTGCCCACGGACCTGTCTCTCTAGCAGAGACAAAGGCGTGGGTGCTGTTTAAGCCCATGTGACTTGGTGGGTTATCTAGGCAGCCAGGAGATATGGAGAAGACAATGGGGCTGATGAAGCCCTTCACAAAGTTTTGCTCTAAATGAGATAATGATAAAGATAATGGGGCTGATCCTTGTGGTACTCCAAAGTTTAGTGACTGTTTAGATTCCAGACATCCAGCCATGGTGAAGGAAAATGTGTAGGTAAGAAAGTAGAAGAAACATAGAAGAGTATGATATTATGGAAGCCAAGAGATGAAGAGATGCTTCAAGATGGGGGATATAGGCTGGGCATGGTGGCTCACGCCTGTAATCCCAGCACTTTGGGAGCCCAAGGTAGGTGGTCACTTGAGTTTAGGAGTTTGAGATCAGCCTGGCCAACATGGCAAAACCCCATCTCTACTAAAAATACAAAAATTAAAAAGAAAAAAATACCAAAATTAGCCAGGTGTGGTGGCACATGCCTGTAATCCCAGCTACTCCGGAGGCTGAGGCAGGAGAATCACTTGAACCTGGGTGGTGCAGGTTACAGTGAGCTGAGGTTGTGCTACTGCACTCCAACCTGGGCAAAAGAGTGAGACCCTTCTCAAAAAATAAAATAAAATAAAATAGGAAAAATAAAGAGTAACAGAAAAATGGCAGCATTTTTCTGGAGGAGGTGAAGGGAAGGTGTTTGCTCTTTTTGTTGTTGTTGTCGTTCAATCCATGAGATTTTAGAACTAGTTAGTATACTAATGGGAAAATTCAATAGAGTGAAATGTTGGCCGGGAGCAGTGACTCACACCTGAAATCCCAATGCTTTGGGAGGCCAAGGTGGGCAGATCGCTTGAGACCAGGAGTTTGAGACCAGCCTGATCAACATGATGAAACCCCATTTCTACTAAAAATACAAAAATTAGCCAGGCGTTGTGGTGGGCCCTTGTAATCCCAGCTTCTCGGGAGGCTGAGGCAGGAGAATCGCTTGGACCTGGGAGGTGGAGGTTGTGGTGAGCCGAGGTCGCACCATTGCACTCCAGCCTGGACAACAAGAGCGAAACTCTGTCTCAAAAAACAAAAACAAAAATGAAAACAAAAACAAAAAAAGCCAGGCATGGTGGCACCCACCTGTAGTCCTAGCTACTCAGGAGGCTGAGGTGGGAGGATCACTTGAGCCCAGGAGGTCAAGGCTTCAGTGAGCTATGATCACATCACTGCATTCCAGCCTGGGTAACAAGACTTTGTCCCCCCATGCACCGCCCCCAACAAAAAGTGACAAGAAACATAAAATTTGAGTTACTGTCAACAGAGTGTTGCCACAATTTTATTTTGAAAAAAATCAAAGTTCTTCTGTAACTCTGGAATGCAGAATAAATATTATTTTAAAAAGTGACAATGACCATGGTGCAATAATAGATACTGCTTAATAAAAATGGTTATAAGTCAGGTACTCTGCTGCTTTATTTACTTTATCACTCAGACTAAAAGAAATTACTATTTTTACAGATTCTTATGAATGAGGACGTTGAGATCTAGGATCTCAATTCGGACTGGTGGGTGCCAAGGTGCTTCGATTGCCCAATGATGCGCAGACTCAGGTTTCGCAAGCCCCCATTCCAATGCCTCTCCACCCTGTTTCCCACAACCCCACAGGCCCTGGGCTCCTACCAGAGAACCTCTTGGCTATGTTGCATCTGATGGTTGCCAAGACACTAGTCACCTGTCACACTGTTCTGTTTAGAAGCTGCTTCATTTTTTTCCCCATTTGAAATTATTAAATTTTTTCTCCCATGACTAAAATAGTCACCATTGTTAATGCAAGCACTATTTTCTTGTACCAACCATTGCCTGAAAACAAAAAGTCTCATGGGAATAGATGTGATCTGTTCAGGACAAGTTCTAGCAAGCTGTGTTTAAGGTTTTTATATTTTCTGAAGACTCTTTATTTGGAGTTCATAAATAACTGTGTGTGTTTGTATTGCAATCTGCTTGAGAACAAGAAATGTGTGGGGTTTTTTAAAATTACATTTTATTTCCTTTGTAATTCTCTAAGAGCTTGATATGCAGAAAAGATGCTCAATAGTGGAATTATTGCCTGGGTGATGGGAAGTGTTTATGGAAAGCTAAGACTGCTACTGGGTTTCCTCCTATCTAGGTCATGAAGAGCTCCAGGGAATGAGAACTTTATTGGCTTGGACCCTTGATTGAAAAAGCCTTCCTTCCATTTTTAACATCAACCTGGAGAATGATCCATTGCTAAGCTTTAAAAAATATGCCATTCTTTGTGCATGTATGCCACGTAAGAGGCCTTTATTATCTGAGGATAAAAAGCCACTTTCAGCTGGGCACAGTGGCTCACGCCTGTAATCCCAGCACTTTGGGAGGCCAAAGTGGGCGGATCACCTGAGGTCAGGAGTTCGAGACCAGACTGACCAATATGGTGAAACCCCATCTATACTAAAAATACAAAAAATTAGCCAGGCATGGTGGCTTGCACCTGTAGTCCCAGCTACTTGGGAGGCTGAGATAGGAGAATTGCTTGAACCCAAGTGGAGGTTGCAGTGAGCTGAGATTGTGACACTGTACTCCAGCCTGGGCGACAGAATGAAACTCCATCTCAAAAAAAAAAAAAAAAAAAAAAAAGACACTTTCCTGGAATCTACTTCCAATGGGGAATAAAATTTCATATGAATTTTTTTTTAAATATTTGATTGAAATTTATCTAGAAAAATGAAACAAAAAATGTGAGAAACTTTAAAATTTATGTTTAGGAAGAGTGAGGTTATATCATATTATAATGATTAACTAAGTCTTTTTCTTTTCTTCCTGTCACCCAGACTAGAGTGCACTGGCATGATCTTGGCTCACTGCAGCCTCAAATTCCCAGGTTCCTAGGCTCAGGGGATCCTACCACCTCAGCCTTCTGAGTAGCTGGGACTGCAAGCATGTGCCACCATGCCTAGCCAATTTTTGTTTTTGTTTTTATTTTTGTTTGGTAGGGATAGGGTTTCACAGTGTTGTCCAGGCTGGTCTTGAACTCCTGGCCTCAAGCAATCCACTTGCCTCGGCCTCCCAAAGTGCTGGGATTATAGGCATGAACCATGGCACCTGGCCTGAACTATGTCTTTTTTTCCCCATGGATAATGCTTGATTTATTAGTATTAAAAAACAGTTCTTATGTACAAAACAAGCTGATTTTTTAGGGTTAAAAGCACTCTTTAAAAATTTAAATAAAAGTTAAAGCATGGATTACATGGGGTTGTTTTTCCTGGAAGCACTTAAGTGATTGAATATGCTACAATGAAGATATCAAACACACAACAAGAGGGCAATGGACAGGAACTTGGACTACACAGCCCCTTGTCACAGCTTCTGCTTCTGCTGCTGCTGCTGCTTCTTGTTGTTGTTGTTGTTCTTCTTCTTCTTCTTCCTTCTTCTTCCTCTTCCTCTTCCTCTCCTCCTCCTCCTTCTCCTTCTTCTTCCACTTCTTCCTCTTCCTCCTCTTCTTCTTCTTTTTTTTTTTTTTGAGATAGAGTCTCACTCTGTCGTCCAGGCAGGAGTGCAGAGGTGCAATCTCGGCTCACTGCAACCTCCACCTCCTGGATTTAAGCAATTCTCCTGTCTCAGCCTCCCAAGTAGCTGGGATTACAGACACGTGCCACCACGCCCACCTAATTTTTTATATTTTTAGTAGAGACAGGATTTCACCATGTCTGTCAGGCTGGTCTTGATCTCCTCACCTCAAATGATCTGCCTGCCTCGGCCTGCAAAGTGCTGGGATTACAGGCGTGAGCCACCACACCCAGCCACCTTGTCACAGCTTCTGACCCAGCAGATGTTAACTGTGGATGGTACATGCCCATATTTGAAAGCAGAAGTGAATTACTGCTAAAGCCAGGGGTGCACAATGTGTAGACAATTCACTTGCATGTTGGAATATCAACAAAACCATAACATGGAGTTGTGACTCTCAGGTGATGGATGAAAGTTTGCTGGACAGTTACAATGTAAATGTCATGACCCATCAGTGCCCAACACTGATTCAGTCTCTACATTAGCCACAGGCACTGCAGTGGCCTCAGAGCAGAAGGCACAGGATACCAAGGCAGCATCCCGCGGCCTCAGCATGGAGGACCTGAAGCCACTACCTTTAACCAAACTGCAGTGCAGAAGAGGCAGGCCCACAGAAAGCCATCCAAAGCACTGGTGGTGTTGTTCAGGCGCACCTCTAATTGGGCTCCAGTTCCTGGAGGGTAGGTATGAGGAAGTCTTGTCCCCAGAACTAGGCTTTGAATGTCATCTGTGCCCAAGGTGTTTGGGGATCAAAAGTCTAAGCAGCGCTTATTGGTGTGCACAAATCAAGAAAAGAAAATGTAAAATGCAAACGTTGTGTTATCTTTTAGGACCATGATTAAAAATGAAGAAAAGGCTGGGCATGGTGGCTCACGCCTGTAATCCCAGCACTTTGAGGTGGGCGAATTACTTGAGGTGAGGAGTTCGAGACCAGCCTGGTCAACATGGTGAAACCTTGTCTCTAAAAAATACAACAATTGGCCGGGTGCGGTGGCTCATGCCTGTAATCCCAGCATCTTGGGAGGCCAAGGCAGGTGGATCACCTGAGGTCGGGAGTTCAAGACCAGCCTGACCAACATGGAGAAACCCCATCTCTACCAAAAATACAAAGTTAGCTGGGCGTGGTGGCGCATGCCTCTAATCCCAGCTACTCGGGAGACTGAGGAGGGGAATCACTTGAACCTGGGAGGAAGAGGTTTTGGTGAGCTGAGATTGCTCCATTGCACTCCAGCTTAGGCAATAAGAGTGAAACTCCATCTCAAAAAAAAAAAATTAGCCAGGCGTGGTGGTGAGCACCTGTAATCCCAGCTACTCGGGAGGCTGGGATCGCTTGAACC
This sequence comes from Pan paniscus, assembly GCF_029289425.2. NCBI lineage: Eukaryota > Metazoa > Chordata > Mammalia > Primates > Hominidae > Pan > Pan paniscus. The sequence goes on along the minus strand of NC_073257.2, from coordinate 47,469,626 downwards.
TGGGAGGTGGAGGTTGCAGTGAGCCAAAATTGTGCCACTGCACTCCAGCCTGGGCAACAGAGGAGACTCCATCTCAAAAAAATAAAAAATAAAACACAAAATAAAAATGAACAGTAGTCTCACATAAAAAGAGGTTTATTTACATGTAAAGACTAAGTGTTGAAATAAACCAAGAATGCATGATTGGAGAGGGAAGAAACTTTTCTGACACAACTGTACATTTGGTTTTTGCTTCCTGGTTGATTTTACAATCTTATAAAAAGAATTGTTTTTACAAAAATATCCCCTAGCTTGATTCGTTTTCCCAAAGGCCTTTTTTAATCCTTTGATGTTTAAACCATTCTTTGAAGCACCTACCTTGCATTGTGCTTGCAAATGTTCTCTTCAATTTTAACAGTCTAAAACTGATAGATTCTCCCTGCACAACGGCTCTGCCTGTGATGACAGCAGCTCTCCAACGTCGTTTCCATGAAAACCCCCCTATTTCAGGAGATTGCAATTTCACTCCGTGCATATTTGCACCAGATGTTTACAACCTCTGACAATCAGATGGTTAATGAATTATTATCACATTGATGAGTCGCGTCGGATAGAGCAAGAAATGGTCACGAACAGCGCTTTGTTAGTTTTTTTTCTTCCCTAAGGTATGCAATTTTGGAGCTAAGATAACTTTGCTCACGTCTCTTTGTAGTGGAGCGGAAGTAGGGGAAGAAAGACAGGAAAGAATGGGGATGATTTAGAGAGAAAGTGTTTGATCTTGCTTCCTTTCTCGCTGCATCTCATTCAGGCTTCTTGCTGCTTCGTATTTCTCTTGAATAGCACCCACCTTCCCCCTTCAATGGTAACTGCAATTATTAACATTTCCTACTCATCTTCTCTTCCCCTCAACCCCAAGCACTGAGGGGGAAAGAAAGGAAAGTGGAAGAGCCTGAATAATAGAAGTGCTTTTCCAAGATGCATTTGGACCATGCAACAAGGATGAGCTGGACCCAGGGCCTGGAAAAGGCAGGAGGGTTGCACTTTTACTCCCTACCCCATTATTATTATTTTAATTTAATTAATTCTTTTTTTTTTTTTTTTTTTGAGTTGGAGTCTTGCTCTGTCACCCAGGCTGGAGTTCAGTGGCATGATCTCGGCTCACCACAACCTCTGCCTCCTGGGTTCAAGCAATTCTGCCTCAGCCTCCTGAGTAGCTGGGATTACAGGTGCCCGCTACCACAGCCGGCTAATTTTTGTGTTTTTGGTAGAGACGGGATTTCACCATATTGGCCAGGCTGCTCTCAGACTCCTGACCTTGTGATCCGCCCACCTCAGCCTCCCAAAGTGCTGGATTACAGGCATGAGCCACCGTGCCTATTTTGTTTTTTTGAGACAGAGTCTCGCTCTGTCACCGAGGCTGGAGTGCAGTGGCACAATCTTGGCTCACTACAACCTTCACCTCCTGGGTTCAAGCGATTCTCCTGCCTCAGCCTCCCAAGTAGCTGGGATTACAGGCGCCTGCCACCACACCCGGCTTATTTTTGTATTTTTAGTAGAGACTGGGGTTTCACCATGTTGCCCAGGCTGGTCTCGAACTCCTGGCCTCAGTTGGTCCACCCACCTCGGCCTCCAAAAGTGCTGGGATTACAGGCATGAGCCACCGTGCCTGGCCGCCACCCCATTATTTAAATACTGAGCACACCCAGGGACCAGGATGTCACTCTGTGAAGCAGCTACTCTAACCACAGCCCTTCAGTGAATGCTGTCATACTACCCCAGCTTCCCGCCCCACCACCCATCACCCACCACCCACCACCTACCCATCACTGCTGCCCAGCCCAGGCCTATAGCCATCATCTTCCTTGCTGCTGTCGAGGCCAAAAGCTAGGTTAAATAACCATTTTCTTCCAGAAGCAGTTTTAAATCACAACAGAATTTCTTTACATTTACAGGGTCTGTGCTCTCCACAGTAATTATAACATTCTACATTCATTAGGTGGATCTCTTCGTACTGACATGAAAAGATGTCCAAGATATAAGTGGAAAACATTAAATTGCAAAACTTTCTTCATAATATAACATTTTATTTAAAAATATATTTACATATATAGTAATACATGGAACTGTCTGTTAAAATGTAACTTTCTACTGCACGATTAAGGTCTGATATCAGATATTAAATGACACAGTCCACCGTGGAGGCATCTTCAAAGTAAATACTGAAAACTGGGGTTCTGCGACTGTTTATCTTACCCCCCCACACTTTTTTTCTTTTGAGACAAGAGTCTTGCTCTGTCACCCAGGCTGGAGTGCAGTGGCGTGATCTCGGCTCACCGCAACCTCTGCCTCCCGGGTTCAAGCGATTCTTCTGCCTCAGCCTCCCAAGTAGCTGGGACTAAAGGCACGAGCCACCACGCCCAGCTAATTTTTTTGTATTTTTAGTAGAGATGGGATTTCACCATGTTGGCCCCGGCTGGTCTCAAACTCCTGACCTCAGGTGATCTGCCCGCCTCAGCCTCCCAAAGTGCTGAGATTACAGGTGTGAGCCACCAAGCCTGGCCTCCCTTCTCTTCTCCATCCCCCTTGACTTTGCCAATAAGCAAGAGGGAAAGAGGATAAAAGAGAAAGAAGACCAGACCACACCACCTTCAGGAAAGGAAACGTCTTTGAATCAAAGCTGAACTGATGAATGAAATCTCAAACCTCATTTCTGATTTGACACTGTATTTTGTGATTGCACGACAGTCTTCTGAGCAAGAAAATTGAGGGGACTGCCAAGTTTCCAGCTAGCAGGAGAGGAAAAGTTCACCACTAAATAATTTTTTTTTTCTTTTTTTTTTTTTGAGATGAGAGCCTCATTCTGTCGCCCAGGCTGGAGTGCAGTGGTGAGATCTCGGCTCACTGCAACCTCCACCTCCTGGGTTCAAGCGATTCTCCTGCCTCAGCCTCCCGAGTAGCTCAGACTCCAGGCACGCACCACCATGCCTGGCTAATTTTTATATTTTTAGTAGAGATGGGGTTTCACCATGTTGGCCAGGTTGGTCTTGAACTCCTGACCTCAGGTGATCCACCCACCTCGGCCTCCTAAAGTGCTGGGATTACAAGCATGAGCCACTGGGCCCAGCCTCCACTGAATAAACTTTAAAAAGGCAGAGGGAAACAAAAATGAAGTCGAATTTCTATGACATTTCCCTGTTGGGCTTAATGGAGAGACTAGGTTCATAAACAGAGGAAGATGTCTGGAAACAGGATGCAGCAAACTCCAGATATCTCTTGTGGGGGCGGGGGAGTGGTGGTTGCGGATGGGTGTTACTCACTTTTTCTCCTATTTACGTTATGTCTGAATTGTGTTAACAGAGCATGATTATTTTTGTAATCAGAAAAACCATAATGATAAACAAGCACCCCTAAAATATTAGTGGAAAAAATCACTGCCCTTGATGTTTCAAAGACATTTGTAAAATATTAGAAAGAGGGCAAGCTGAAAATGAAATAGGAACCATAATCACTGACATCTATAGAATGTATTACGTTTAAAAAAACATTTTCTTTTAAGAATCTTATTTGACGCCGGGCCTAGTGGCTCATGTCTGTAGCCCCAGCACTTTGGGAGGCTGAGGTGGGAGGATCACTTGAGCCCAGGAGCTTAAGAGCAGCCTGGGCAACATAGTGAGACCCTCTCTCTACAAAAAGTTAAAAAATTATCTGGGTGTGGTGGCGTGCACTTGCAGTCCCAGCTACTTGGGAGACTGAGGTAGGAACGATTGCATGAGCCCAGGAGGTGAAGGCTGCAGTGAGCCATGATCATGCCACTGCACTCCAGCCTGGGTGACAGAGCAAAACTCTGTTTCAAAAAGGCAAAAAGAAAACACCTCATTTGATTGTTACAGCAACCCCAGAGTTATGCACTTGAGTTTTTTACATTGTACAGAGGTAGAAATAGTGTCATAATTATTGGTTACTTAACGTGGCCAACGACACTGCCAGTGGAGAGAAGGCTCAAATTCAGGTCTTCTGGGTTTAAATCTCGTATTCTTTCCATTTCACAATACAGAGTGCTGTTCTACAATGATATTTACTTGCCAGAAAATATTCTCCCAGCCCACTCTCAATGGATGCACAAGATTCCCTAGTGCACATGATGTAATAAAGCCATACAATTACAGTCTGCAATAACAGTGTTCTTCTGAACTATATTCCACATTCCCCTATAAACTGTGGAATCTTTACATATTTAACACCGTTTTCCTCATCTTAAAACTGATACTCCTAAGCCAAGTGTGGTGACTCACGCCTGTAATCCCAGCACTTAGGGAGGTCGAGGCGGGTGGATCACCTGAGGTCAGGAGTTCGAGACCAGCCTGGCCAACACGGTGAAACCCCATCTGTACTAAAAATACAAAAATTAGCTGGGCGTGGTGGCGTGCATCTGTAATCCCAACAACTCTGGAGGCTGAGGCATGAGAATCACTTGAACCCGAGGCGAAGGTTGCAGTGAGCTGAGATCATGCCACTGCACTCCAGCCTGGGCAATAGAGCAAGATTTCATCTAAAAAAAACCAAACAAACAAACAAACAAAAAACCTGATAATCCTACTGAGTTCCATACCTGTCAATGACCCTATAATTTTCCTGTTATCACAGTATTGAACTTTAGTTATCTTTGTTCTCTTCATCCATTTTATTCTATATCTGCTCATTTTACAGTTGTGTGTGTGTGTGTGTGTGTGTTGTTTTTGAGACAGAGTTTCACTCTGCCGCCCAGGCTAGCATGCAGTGGCTTGATCTCGGCTGTAGTGGTGAAGGAGGCGCTGCAGTCCGGGGACCTGAACTTCTCCCACCCGAGCCTGCCTACTGCACACTATGCCCTGCCTCCAGGTGTACTCACCTTGCGTCTGGTCACCTGTGAAGCTGGACACTCACCCCAGAAATGCGGCCAGTCACAACAGCCCAGTCACACCACCATTAACATCTCATGCTACTGAACCTGAATAGGTGGAGTCCAGTTTGTATCTAGACCCTTATCTGCAGAAGAGCCTGGGAAACACAGCATTAGCCTTCCAGCCTCTGCAGCACAGGAAAACATGTTAGGAGAGCGCTGAGACGCTCATTGCCAATTAACCGCATCCACCTCATTGACGCAGTTTCATTTTAAAATTTTTATTTATTTATTTTTTGAGACAGGTTTTTGCTCTGTCGCCTAGGCTGGAGTGTAGTGGAGCTATCTCAAATCACTGCAGCCTCAACCTCCTGAGCTCAAGTGACCCGCCCATCTCAGCCTCCTGAGTACTGGGACTATAGGCACACACCACCACACCCAGTTAATTTTTGTATTTTTTGTAGAGATGGGTTTTTGCCATGTTGCCCAGGCTGGTTTCCAACTTCTGATCTCATGCAATCCTCCTGCCTTGGCCTCCTGAAGTGCTGGGATTACAGGTGTGAGCAACCATGCCCAGCCTGCAGTCTTTTTGATTCTTTCTTAGAGGAACTCCTCAATCTGTTTGTAATCCATTTCCATCCTGCCCCACAGAGGTTTCTAGACTTTGTTCCCGTAGTAAACTACATATTGTATTACAGTGGCCTATTTATATCAATCTCCAGCCCCCTCCTAGCAGGAAGAGAACATCCTTGAGGGCAGATACTATATCTTATCTTTTTATCACCATTAGTTAACATAGTGCTTGACAAAATACTAATTGCCCAGTAAAAGTTGAATGAAGGAATGAATTTTCTGCAGAAGACTGGAAGATCTACAAGGATGCCTTGGAGGCATGTGAAATCAGGGGTTGTGCTGCAGTGGAAAACAGGCTTGAAGGTGGCTGAGGCACCAGGATCCAGGGTTAGGACCCAGGTATTCAGAGAGAGGACATTGGGGAGGATGTGTGGCCTTAGGGCCGCAGCTTACAGACCCCAACTTATTTCTGACTCTGGGCAGCTTTAGGCCCCTGGGAAAGTTTCTGAGGGACTTAGGAGGAAGCATGGTGCCTTGGTCTCTAGCTGTGGCCAGTGAGGTGGGTGAACAAGCTTGGGGTTCAGCCTGGAGCTTGGGGAGCGGAAAGGTGTCCCAGCCTGGGGCAGGAGGGATAGGCTGCAGCAGTGCAGCGGAGAGTGTGGCAGTGGCCATGCCAAGGAGGGCAGCAGAGGGAGCTGGAGGCCCTAGCACCTCGGGGAGGGGAGCAGCTGTCCATTCAGGGGGAGCCCTGATTATCTCCAGCTTTAGCTGCAGGGGGCAGGGCACTCCCCACCCCAGAATGTCTGCTTGTTACCATTCTGCCAGGATGGTGAATTGGGTGCCACTTTAGCTGATGTGACTCTTTTCCAAGGCACTTTCCCAGTCCCAGTCTTGTACTCCAAATCCTTCAAAGACCCCTGTCTGAATAAACAGAGTAATTTGTGCACAAAAGGCCCACCACTTACCAGTTCCCCAGATATACTTTTTTTTTTTTTAAGACAGTCTCACTCTTTTGCCCAGATTGGGGCTCACTGCAATCTCTGCCTCCAGGGTTCAAGTAATTCTCATGCCTCAGCCTCCCGAGTAGCTGGATTACAGGCATGCGCCACTAATTTTTGTATTTTTTAAGTAGAGACTGAGTTTCATCATGTTGGCCAGGCTGGTCTCAAACTCCTGGGCTCAAGTCATCTGCCCACCTCAGCCTCCCAAGGTGCTAGGATGACAGGCATAAGCCACCGTGCCTTGCCCCGTAATATACTTTTCACCCTTTTCCTCCGGCCACTCACTTCCAAGAATCCTCCAATTCCACAAAGCTTCCTGGTCACCAGTGCTCCCGTTCCTGCTTCCTGCACTTGCTCCGTGGGACACCCTGCCTGAATTACCCTCAGCGCCAGCCTTAGGATGCAGGGAAGAAAGGCTATTGTTCTCAGCTCCACACCATTGCTGGGCTCATGAGGATCCAGAGCAGCAAAGGGAGGTTGTGCTGGCAGGCACACATGCACACATGCACACACACACACGTGTGCACTCACATATACACAGACACGTGCAGACACTAGTGTGTCCAAAGCAAAGAGGGCCACACTCTCCACTTTCATGGCCACCTCACACATTGCATTCCGTGTTCACTTTAAAGCTTTTGAGATACTTTCCTCTGCACTAAATGTTCTCTTGACATTAATTTTAATCCGATTTCAATTACATAAAACTAGAGGGGACCACGTAATTCATTTTCCAGTATTCTAGGCCCCATGTCACACTAGGAATGACCGTAAGTTCAAACATCCATAACATAATTTATTCAACCATTACATAATATATTCATCCATTACATAATTTATTCAACCCATGAATTAAGAACTTTTTATGAGCCGGGCGAGGTGGCTCATGCCTGTAATCTCAGCACTTTGGGAGGCCGAGGTGAGCGGATCACCTGAGGTCAGGAGTTCGAGACCAGCCTGACCAACATGGAGAAACCTTGTCTCTACTAAAAATACAAAATTAGCAGGGCATGGTGGCACATGCCTGTAATCTCAGCTACTTGGGAGGCTGAGGCAGGAGAATCATTTGAATCCAGGAGGTGGAGGTTGTGGTGAGCCAAGATCGCACCGTTGCACTCCAGCCTGGGCAATAAGAGTGAAACTCCATCTCAAAAAAAAAAAAATTATGTATTGATTTCTAGGGTCTCACATTGAATATATTATAATACCTTGGCTCTAACTGGTAGACAAGTTTGAGACAAGTAGTGGCTCTCAAACTTCACTGTGCATCAGAGTCACCAGGAGGTCATCCTAAAATATAGATGACCAGGCCAGGCATGATGGCTCATGCTTGTAATCACAGCATTTTGGGAAGCCATGGTGGGATGATGGCTTGAGGCCAAGAGTTCAAGACCAGAAAGGTAACATAGTGAGATCCTCGTCTTTATTTTTTTTTTTAATTAAATTTTTTTTTTGAGATGGAGTCTCCCTCTGTCACCAGGCTGGAGTGCAGTGGCGTGATGTCGGCTCACTGCAACCTCCACCTCCCAGGTTCAAGTGATTCTCTTGCCTCAGCCTCCTGAGTAGCTGGAACTACAGGTGTGCCACCACACCCAGCTCATATTTTTGTATTTTTAGTAGGGACGGGGTTTCACCATGTTGGCCAGGATGGTCTCGATCTCTTGACTTCATGATCTGCCTGCCTCAGCCTCCCAAAGTGCTGGGATTATGGGCGTGAGCCACCTCACCTGGCCTAGATCCCCATCTAGATAGATAGATAGATAGATAGATAGATAAAAGAAAGGCTGGACGCAGTGGCTCACACCTGTAATTCCAGCACTTGGGGAGGCTGAGGCAGGAGGACCACTTTACAACCAGCCAGGACAACATAGGAAAACCCTATCTCTACAAAAAAATTAAAAAAAAATTATCCATGCATGGTGGAACACACCTGAAGTCCTAGCTATTTTGGAGGCTGAGGCAGGAGGATTGCTTGAAGCTAGGAGTTCGAGGCTGCAGTGAGCTATGATTGTGACACTGCACTCTAGCTTGGGGTACAGAGCAAGATACTGCCTCGAAAAACAACAATAACAACAACAACGAAAGATTTCTGTGGGTTCTGGATCTACCACTGCAGATCTACTGCCTTGTGTTCCATCCAAGTAAACCTCCCCAGCTGGAACAAGCATGGTGCCTCTGCCACGACACTGAGCGAATGAAATTCCAAAGCACCACAGAGAGTTTTTGAAATTGAACTCCCGGCTTAATAGGGTGACTTGACAGAGTGGGGAGGGATGAGTCAGCCATTTAAAATCAGGTACAGGGGATTACTGGGGCTGGATGTGCACTGGTACAGCATACCAGAATTATTACACAGAATGTCAGGGGCCCGGGGCCCTGAGCCTCATCTGAAGCAGCCTCAAAGCCACTCGCCTCCTCTGACACCCGTAGGTCTGGTTCTGGAGAACCTATTGGGAAGAGGACTTTCCTGCTCCAGGTAGGTTGGAGGCAGTGCTGGAGAGGCTTGAGGCTGGAAACCCAGATAGGGCCATCCTTCCTGCCTGCCTTCCTTCCTTCCTCCCTCCCTCACTTCTTTTTCTTTTCTTTCTTTCTCTCCTCCCTCCCTTCCTCCCTCCCTTTTTTCTTTCCTTCCTTCCTTTTCCCTCCTTCCTCCCTCTCTCCCTCCCTTCCTTCCTCCCTCCCCTTTTCTTTCCTTATTTTTCTTTCTCTTTCTTTATTTTCCTCCCCTTCTTTCCTTTGCTTTCTTTTCCTTTCCTTTTTTCTCCTCCCTCCCCTCCCTCCCTCCTTTCCTTTTCTTTTTCCTTCCTTCCTCTCTCTCTCCTTCTTCCTTCCTCTTTATCTCTTCTTTCTTTCTCTTTCTTTTTCTTTTTTCTTTCTTTCTCCTTCCTTCCCTTTTCTCTCTCTCTCCTTCCTTCCTTCTTCCTTCCTCTCTCTTCTTTCTTTCTTTCTCTTTCCTTCTCTCTCCTTTCCTCTCTCTCTCTCTTTCTTTCTCTCTTTCTCTCTTTCTTCCTTTCTTTCAGATGGGTCTCACTCTGTTGCCCAGGCTACACTGCAGTGTGCCATCATAACTCACTGCAGCCTTGAACTCCTGGGTTCAAATAATTCTCCTGCCTCAGCCTCACCAGTAGCTGGGATTACAGGTGTCTGCCACAATGCCCAGCTAATTTTTTATATTTTTAGTAGAGATGAGGTTTCACCATGTTGGCCAGGCTAGTCTTGAACTCCCAACCTCAGGTGATCCACCTGCCTTGGCCTCCCAAAGTGCTGGGATTATAGGCGTGAGCCACTGTGCCTGGCCCTATTTTATTTTTTGAGACAGTGTGTCACTCTGTTGCCCAGATTGGAGTGAAGGGACACGATCATGGCTCACTGCAGCCTCAAACTCCTGGGTTCAAGTGATCCTTCAGCCTCATAGCTGGAACCACAGGTTTGCCACTATACCCAGCTAATTTTTAACTTTCGTATAGATAGAGTCTCACTATGTTACCCAGGCTGGTCTCAAACTCCTGGGCTCAAGTGATCCTCCTACCTCAGCCTCCCAAAGTCTGCAATTACAGGCATGAGCCACCATGCTCAGCTAGAACTGGCATTTATAAAGCATCACCAGGAAGCACCTCTTCATATCACTGGACTTTCCAAATCCTGCCTCCAGTCAAGGTGGCCCGCCAGAAAGTGAGTGGCTTAGGTGGCTTTATTCCACTCTGCTGCAGATTTGTCTTTAACAGAGTTGAATGTTAATATCACCAGCTCTGCCAGCCTCCACCTTGTTCTGCCAACTTTTATGGACTTCACCAACAAGCTACTTCATTCTTCAGCTCTGGGACCTGGGAAGGAGGGAGATATTTGACTAGGGACTTGGGCTCTGAGTGGTGGGTCATGGCAAACACGGGTGCTTACTTTCTGCAGGGATGGGCCTTTTCTGGCATTCTGAGGCTGGGTGACACCGGGGCTTCTAGAAGTGGTGATCTCAGCCTGGACTCAAGCTTTTGCAAAGTGGGCTCTCTCAGCAGGGCAGTGCTGACATACCTTCCAGCAGTGTCTGGGAACCAGAACAGGAGAACGAAAATGCAGAGAAGGGCCAGGCATGGTGGCTCACACCCGTAATCCCAGCACTTTGGGAGGCTGAGGTGGGTGGATCATTTGAGGTCAGGAGTTTGAGACCAGCTTGGCCAACATGGTGAGACCCTGTCTCTACTATAAAGTATAAAAATTAGCCGGGCGTGGTGGTGCACGCCTGTAATCCCAGCTACTTGGGAGGCTGAGGTGGGAGAATCCCTTGAACCCGGAAGGCAGAGGTTGCAGTGAGCCAAGATCGTGCTACTGCACTTCAGCCTAGGCAACAGCAAGACTGCATCTCAAAAAAAAAAAAAAAAAAAAAAAAAAAAAAGGCAGTGGATACTTTGGTGATGGTTGCTGATGGACTGGTTGAGGGCAACCCTGGAATATTTTGAAGGGGGCTCTATTTGGGCAGGTGAGGACTTGGATATGTATTCCCAATGTGTCATGAAATTTTATGAATTACAAAAAAATTTTCATGAATTTTGACTCAAGACACCAAAGGCTCTGGCATCTAGAATTATACAGTACTAGTTTTTCATCCATTATTAATATAAAGGGAATCACTGCATCTAGATAAACTAGGTAGATTTAAATACAGCTGTAAGGCTTTATCTGGTTGGTGGAATCAGTGTTATTAATCCTCTGGATCATATTTTTTAAAAACATCCATATCCTTATTAGGTATTGAATAGTTAAAGGAATTGATGTACATAAAATGGTACCCACATATCCTGATGTCATCTCTGTTATGAAAGCTTCCCCCTTCTCTAGTACTGCCATAAACACTTTGCTGGCACTGAATATTTAATGTCTTGAATTATAGTTATTGGAATAGCTATCTTATTCTGACCTCTAGATTGTCCTTCTTTTACTCACCTTTATAATTCTGTAATATTTAGCCAGTGCTTCCTGCAAGGAAGGTCTTTACTAACTGCATGTGGAATCAAATTTAAGTGAATTGAGTGCAGGCCTGAGAGTCAGAGCTGGAGTTTTTGGTTGTAGTCCTAGCCCAGTCACTGGAAAGTTGTATCACCTGGCTAGTCATTTCTTTGAGCCTTGGTCTTCTCCTGTCCTCCTCATCTCTCCTGCCTCCTCCACTGCCATCATTTGCTATCCTGTGCTGGACTTTGTTACACTCTGCCTTCATTACGGTAACTGGACTGTACTACGCTATACATTCCCATGTGGCAGCGTGGCAGCATGTACTGTTTTTTTTTTTTTTCGTTTGAGACAGAGTTTCATTCTTGTTGCCCTCGGCTCACCGCAACCTCGGCCTCCTGGGTTCAAGCGATTCTCCTGCTTCAGCCTCCCGAGTAGCTGGGATTACAGGCATGTGCCACCATGCCCGGCTAATTTTGTATTTTTAGTAGAAACGGGGTTTCTCCATGTTGGTCAGGCTGGTCTCGAACTCCCGAGCTCAGGTGATCTGCCCACTTCGGCCTCCCAAAATGCTGGGATTACAGGCGTGAGCCACCATACCCAGCCGTACTGTTTTCTGATATATTATTTTATTTAACATTCATAACTTATGACCAGGTGCCATGGCTCACACCTGTAATCCCAGCACTATGGGAGGCTGAAGCAGGAGAATCGCTTGAGGACAGGAGTTCAAGACCAGCCTGGGCCACATAGTGAGACCTTATCTCTACAAACAATTTAAAAATTAGCTGGGCATAGTGGTATTTGTCTGTAGTCTTAGCTGCTCTAGAGGCTGAGGAAGGATTGCTTGAGCCTGGGAGTCTGAGGCAGCAGTGAGCTAAGATTGTGCCATTGCCCTTTAGCCTGAACAACAGAGCAAGACTCTATCTCAAAAAAAAAAAAAAAAAAAAAAAAAAAGAAAGACTGACTCATAACCTATGAGATCTATGAGATGGATATGGATATGATAAGCTCTACTTCTCTACTTTTCAGCTGATACAACGGGCTGGAGAAAGAGTGACTGTTGTGTCTAAGGCACTAGTAAGTGGCCAAATATGGATCTGAACCTAGATCAGTGTGATGTCCTATGTACTCTGGTTATTACTGAAAAATGACTTTCGATTAGAATTATTTTGAGAAAGCCCCACTCTAATTTATTATACTCAAGCTAGTATACCCCTCTGAACTAGTGTAGCATGAAAACTAGTATACATTCTCTGCCGCGCGGTGGCTCACGCTGCAATCCCAGCACTTTGGGAGGCTGAGGCGGGCGGATTGACCAGCCTGGCCAGCATGGTGAGACCCTGTCTCTAACTGAAAATACAATAATTAGCTGGGCGTGGTGGCGGGCACCTATAATCCCAGCTACTCGGGAGGCGGAGGCAGGAGAATCATTTGAATCCAGAAGGCGGAGGTTGCACTGAGCCGAAATCACGCCACTGCGCTCCAGCCTGGGCAACAGAGCGAGACTTGGTCTCAAAATAAATAAATAAATAATTAAATAAATAAATAAATATAAATAAATTTAAAAAACACAAAATAAAATAAAGTAGTATACATTCTAAACTAGTAGTATACTCTCCCAATGCATGAAAACAGAAACAACACCTATAATTATCAGTAATTGTTGTTGTGGATCCAAGTATCTATGTAAGAAGCAAAAAACCCACAGCAACAGTTGTTGTCATCGTTATCACAAACTTAATTACTGGCTAGAAATGTCTAGTGCTGCAGCCAAACAGCAGTAGGAGGAGCCTTTCCCATGGCTGACTGGAAGGAGGGAAACCTAGACTATTTCTGGGTCTGCCTTGAGCTTTCTCTGCCGCCTTGGGCAAGTGACTTTGGCCCTGGGTCAATGTCCTGGAGTAAGATGGGGCTAACACCACTGCACTGATTTGCTGGGACCGGTGGTGGAAAGTGGTGGTCCAGGGCTGGGAGAGGAGAGGAAGGGCAATGTTTCCTAGAAGAAACTGCACTATGCTGGGGCAGCTGTGGTGCTGCAAAGCGCAGGGAGTGTGGCAAGCGGACGAACCTCGTGTCTTGTTTCCTTGTTTTAAGATTGGAGGTGGAGTGGGATGGATGGTCGATCGCCAGCTCTTCCAGCTCTTAAGTGCTCAAGTTCTGCGCCAACCCAGGGGAGCTTGATTGCTTTCACGTCCCTTGGAAACAACTGGCAAAAAAGAATTTCACATAGTCTGGAAAGGGCTTGGGACAGGGACCACTCTTTGCAGACATTTGTCATTCTTTAAACATAATGACACACATTTATTAAGGACTCGTAGTCCATAACTAAGACAAAATGAGCTTCAGTTACGTTCCCTAACTCGGTCCACGTTCCTTTAGAACGTCTCAAGCCCGCATGTCACTCATCGCGGAGTCGCAGCCTTCCCCTGGGTTCGGGCGTCTGCGTTAAGCGCCGGCACATCGTGGGGATCCCCGCGTGAGATTTCTCTGCGGCGTCGGAATAGACTGTTCACGGATTCGCGTTAGGATTGCTTATGCTGCAGAACTTCAAAGAAATAAATGTATCAGAATTGCGATGTTTAAGTTCTAATCTATTTAAACGGGTGGGTCAGCAGAGGGTCAACAGGAAACTTCAAGGTAAATAGTGGCCTCTGGAAAAGGCCCGGTCGCTCACGGCTTCCCCACTGTCTCCCCAGAGCAGACTATTAATTCTTGCGTTTCAGGCAGAACTGCCGCTGCCGGCCCTGCAGCAGAGCTAGGGAGCGGGCAGGGCAGAAACCCAGCCGAGCAAGCTGCAGGCTCGAGTCCCCGCGAGCGGAGAGGCTCGGGCTGGAGCCTCCGGGGCGGTGAGGAGGGGACTCACCGCACTGAGCACAAACTGCTTTCCCCGGGAGCGCCTGCACCCAAAACCCTCCAGTTCGAGGAATGGGATTAAAAGTGACAAAGGAAGGGGAAGGGGGGCTCCGTGGAGACCTCTGGAGGCGTGGAAGGGGCGTCCCCGAGGAGGGGCGACGCAGCCCTGCAGGGTGCTGGGCGGGCGGGGTGAAGGGGGCTGGGGGGCGCCTGGGCCAGGGCTGGTGGGGGCAGACGGCCGCCTGCCCGTGCTGGCACTGGGGCGAGGGGTCCCGCGCCCCCGGAGGGAGGGAAGGAGGTCGGCCCCCGAGGGCGGTGGCGGGGGCGCGAGCTGCGGTCCTGCGCTCCGCCCCGCGCGGGTAGCCGGCCGCGCCTCCCCCTGCCGCATGTGCGCGGTGTTGTGTGCCCTGCCCTGCTCCTCCCCCTCCCCTCCCCTCCCCTCCCCTCCCGCCGTCCCCTCCCCCAGCGGCCCCGAGCGAGCGCCAGCGCCACACAGCCCCGGGCAGCCGCCGGCGAGCGCGCCGAGACGCCGAACAGGTGGCCGGAGGCTGCGGGCGCCGCGGCGGGGAGAGACGAGGCAAGCCCCGGGCGAAGCGAGGCGAGGCGAGGGCGGCCGGGCCGGGCATGCGAGCTGAGCGGCCCCCCGGCGTCGCCGCCGCCTGCCCGCGCCCCTAGCCGCCCGCGCGCCCGAGTCCCCAGCGACTCCTCCGCGCCCAGCGTCCCCGGTCCCGGCTGCTCCGGCTGCGCTCGGCGAGGGGCGCGGGCCCGCCCGCGGCGGCGGCGGCATGAAAGTGACCGTGTGCTTCGGACGGACCCGGGTGGTCGTGCCGTGCGGGGACGGCCACATGAAAGTTTTCAGCCTCATCCAGCAGGCGGTGACCCGCTACCGGAAGGCCATCGCCAAGGTGAGGGGCCGGGGGCGCGGGCGGGGAGGGGGCGGCGGCGGGGACGGCGCCGGGATCAATATGGCGCTTCCTGGAAGGGGGAGGAGAGGCGCAGGGAGGCGGGGAAAGGGAAAGTGCGGCCGGGCGGGCCTCGCGGGCGCCCCCCGCCCCGGACTGCGGGCGCCAAAGTTCTCCGCGCGGGCCGGGGCGCAGCCTCTGGGGCACCCAGCCGGGTCCCGCGGCCCCCGCCCTCACCCTCCGCCCGGGAGCTCCGGCCTCGGTAGCGCGGGGCGAGCCGGGCAGCGGCGCATAGGCCGGCCCTGGGCGCCTCCCCGGAGTCTGCAGACCCAGCCAAGCCCCGAGCCAGCGCGCGGGGGGCGCAGGCCGGGAAATCCAGCCCCAGGCCTCTCCCGGCTCCCAGGCCCCGGGGGCACAGGCCGGGGACTGGGAACTTTTGGTGTGAGGAGAGTTTCGTGACTGCCCTCCCGACGGAGGCGGGTTGTGAGCCTTCTGTCTCCTCTCCCTTCCTCGAGCGGGGGCGGAACAGCGGCGGGGGGTCTTTTCCTCCATGTCCCCTGCTGGTAGGGGCCGGCAGGGGCGGCCCGGCGCGTCCGGGGGCTGCAGGGTTTGGGGAGTCGCCGGCTTGGGGTCGGGGAGGCGTTCCCGGGAGGGCCACCGCTGGCACTTGGCACTCGCTTGCGAGCATTTACTGAGCTGATCCCACTTGCTGGGCTCTGGAAAGCACAACCTTGGAAGAGTCGCGAAATGAAAAGTTTTCCTGCGAGGACCTCAGCTCCTACCTATCCCGGGCTGGTTCCATGTGGCTGGGCTGCGGGGCCGGGCCTGACTTGGGAGTTGAGTGGATTTCCCTTTTTCCTGGTGGACTGATAACATTGTCTCCACTTCACAGCATTCCTCTACTATGTGTCAGAAGTGAAAAGGCGTTTTGTTAAATTGTTTTACCGACTGTGTCTGTGTTTGACAACAGCCCACGCTGAAGTTTCTCCCAAGCACCCGGGGATATATTTCCTTTGTAGTAGAGTCCTCTTTGGTGGGGAGCGCATTCGTTTGGGTGCAGTATTTCCCATTTGTTCCCGACAGTGGCCTGGCCCCTGTGGGCTTGGGGGCTGCAAATGACGTTGGAAAGTGGCTTGGTCAGCCCTATTGAGCGTACACAGGGTACTCCGGTGGCATCTTCAGTTCTCTCAGAAATTAAGAAGTAAAAGCTTTTTAGACTTTTGTTTTGCTTTTAGTATATATTGGAAAAAATAGCATAAATTTGGCCTTTTAAAGACAATTTTGGGGGAGTTTGGAGACCCGACACAAGGGTGGAAGACGTTGGCTTTAGTAGCTCTGTTATGTTCCTTACAGTTGAACTCTTTTATTGAAAATCAAATAAAATTAGTGGGAATTGGGCACCTGTTTATCTTGCAAAGCTGACAAAGGGAAAGAAAACCATCTAAATGGACATTTAGCATTTTTAAGTGTTGTTTATGTGTGACAGTTTATGCTTTAAATGTTCCAAAAGAGTACTCAAATTGTTCAGGCACTCTGGAAACCAACAAAATAAATTGTGCAAGGAAAGAGAAATAAAGTAATATGCACTCTGCAGTACGTCTAGGCTCCTGAATAGGAAGAGGGTGGTCAACATTTTCTTTCACTGTACTAATTTTATGTGATTAAAATTGTTTTACCTACTGTGTCCCATGTTTCATCCTGCACAAAATAGACATAGGCTGAACTGCCTGTTTGGCAGTAGTTCAAATGTAGTTGTTCCAGGCATTCGTTCCACAGAAATTCTGAAGCTTTGACTGTGTCCATGGCACTGTTCTGGGTGCTGGACATCTAAGGGACCCACTGGCTGTGAGAGGCTGAGCAAGAGGCTGCGGGGTCCTCCAGGTGAAGGAGCTGGTGATGACATGGGGAGAAGAGGTGGCCTCTGGGATGCTGGGTGGCTAGAGTGCAGGGCCTTGGTCACGGACCTGGTCCTTATTAACGATTAGCAGTGGTTGTTTCACAGGGCGTAGAAAAGGGAGTGCAGTTTTCTTAAGGGTGTCTGGGAAGGTGTCACAAAGAGAAAAGGGGCCTATGAGCTGAAGGAAGGGAGGGTGATAGTGACATGGGAGTTGGAGATGAGAGGGAGGGTCAGAGATGGGTCAGGGGTTCCAACACTTACATGCTCTTTAAGTACAACTTAGAGTTCTGTAGGTGAATTTTAACGGGGGCTTTGCAGTATACCAAGTTCAGTCATTGGATCCCAAGATTGTTGACCCTCAAATGTTGCCAGAGCTGGAGTGTCTTCTAGGTCTCCTTTTTCTCGTTTTTCTTCTGAAATTGCTAGACAATGATTAAGATTAATTTTTAGTCTTTCTTACTACTTTTCCCATTCTATATTAAGTGATGAGGAAGTGTTAATATGTATTTAACACTGTTTTAACTTTTATTCTCTATCTGTTCCTTACCCGTATTGCCTAATAGAACAAGAGAAATTCTGTGTGAAGAATTGGGTGGCTGGATAGTTGTGGAGTGGTGTTTAGGTTGCTAGGTGACATGTGGCTTGATGAACTCCCATCTGGTGGGGAAAAATGTGGGCAGATCATGTTTATGGCTTTGGATAATAACCAACCAAGCCAAAAATAAAAAATAAAAAGGAAAAGAGAAAGGTCCCAACTCTCAAATCACCAAGGCTTTCTCTGCAGTAAACATTTTCTGGTGTGGTGGGGCTAATTTTCTGGCATTGCATGTGAGCTGTTTTCTCTTCAGGTTACACAAATCAATTTTTCTGGATAGTGAAGTGTCATGATTTAATACTAGACATGTCCTCAGTGAGTAGATATTTGAAGGCTTATGCTTAGTCATGTGTGACATTTCTTTTTTCCTCTCCTGAAAGATGGTTTTGTGGTTGTGATCACTGATGGGTGGGAATAGCTGTTCATCCTCATCCACCCATCTGCATTAGGAGCCTCGCTGAGGACAGTGCGGTGCTAGACATTGGGAACCGCGTTACATGGACCGTTCTCATGAGGGCGCAGGATGGGAGGATGGACTGTGTCTGCATCTGTTCTTCTGTGCTTGCGACCTGACACGCGTGATTCCAGGTGGACATGGTGCTGAGCTGCAGCGCTGTGTGGGGTTGGTTGAAGGGCTGCTGTGTATAAAAAGTCATGCTCTATGAAAAAAATATAAGACTGAATTCGTGCAATTTTCAAAAAAAGTATAATCTAGGAGACAGGAAGAATATATAACAGTATAAATAACAGTAGGTGGTAGCATTAATTGGCACCACTGTGATACAGTCAGTAATCGCTTCTGGATTTTGGAGGTGGGTGCTATCATTATGGGGTGTGTGTGGGAGTCTCATTTAGTCACTAGGATTTGAACTGGGCTTGGTTGGTGGGAAGGCTGACCTTGATATAGGGCAGTGCTTGCTAACTGGGTAAGGCACCTGCCTGCAGGGGCAGATGGGCTCTGGGTCTGAGGTCTGCAGTTGGGGTCTAGG
Organism: Pan paniscus; assembly: GCF_029289425.2. Lineage (NCBI taxonomy): Eukaryota > Metazoa > Chordata > Mammalia > Primates > Hominidae > Pan > Pan paniscus. Next base: position 47,451,017 of record NC_073257.2, on the reverse strand, counting down.
TGCGTGAATCTGCAGAATGTCTGCTACGATTCTGAGAAGTGAAAGGGAGGGCATTCCAGGAAGGCAGTATGGACAAAGGCGATTCAGGCATTCAGCCCAGGGGGTCAGGATCAAACTGAGGAGGACGGAATGCCAGGGCAAGACCCTGAGACTTCTTGCAGTAGGAAGGACTGTGGTGTTTAGCTAAGAGTCAGGGTAACAAGTAGTTCTAGGAGGATGACCTGAGCAACCTTAGATGAGGTTTGGATGGATAATTCACCTTAGCATTTCATTCTAAATAAAGGTTGCTGAGTGACCAAAAGGGGAAGGAGAGAGTGAAGGGCAAAAGTGAGGGCAAGGAGGTGCTGGAGCCCCTTTGCTCACTGTTCCCACCTCCTTCATAGCCCTCCTCTCAGCCTGTAGGGGAGCTTTGTATTGGGTTTGGTGACTTAGGTTTACAGGCCATTTAACCTTGGGTACACCAACCCTACGGAGCCCCATTATCTCAAGTGGAATATTCCCTGGCAGGGTTAATGTAAGTATTAAACAGGATGATGAGAGGGAAACTCTAAAGTCCTGGGCCTGGCCCATACTAGCTGCTCCATAAAGATGAATGGAATCACCAATATGTTTTATCCACCAAGCAGTTTTACACCCAGGGAACTTTCCCAAGTGTCCCACTATTGCGGCTTGGATTTTTCCTCTTTACTTAAAGACGCAGCATGTAATTTCATTGAAGGATAGGTAAGAATGTGAGATTGAATGACGTGCAGCACCACAATCAGGAGAACAAAATTGTGTGTTGCATGTGTGTATGGGCTGGGGCAGTAAAAGCTGCAGGTGTTGGCTTGATTACAGGTTGATTATTGGGGCCTCTGGCTTCTGTCCCCAAGCACATCACTTTAGAGTGATTTAATAGCAACCTGTTGTTATTACAGGTTGAGCATCCTTTATCCAAAATACTTGGGACCACACAAGTATTTTGGATTTTTCTGGACTTTGGGATATTTTTGTATATATAATGAGATAGGTTGAAGATGGAACCCAAGTCTAATGTATTGTTAGAATTTATGTTTCCTACGTACCTTATACACATAGCCTGAAGGTAATTTTATGCAGTATTTTTGTGCTTGAAAATAAGTCTGTGGTAAGTACTTACATGTGGAATTTTCCAGGTGTGGCGTCATGTGGGTGCTCAGTAAGTTTCAGATTTTGGAGTATTTTGGATTTTGGATTTTTCAATTAGGGATGCTTGACCTGTATTTTTTAAAAAGTTGAGCTCATGGACAGAAACTTTTGAAAATGTGCTTTTTTGGTGGCGGGAGACTGTTGATTAGTAACATAATGACAGTCATGGTTTTTATGAAAAATCTTGTGGTTGGTATGGAATTTTTCTGTGAATAAATGTATGACTGCATGTTATTCATTTACAAGCGTATTGAAACTTTTAAGAAAATAGTTGTACTGTTGCAGAGATTGAAAGAAAATAGAGGCAAGCATAAAAATAGTGAAATGAAAGCAGCTTTATTTATTTATTTATTTTAACATTTTCTGCCTTCCCTCTAAAAAGGAAAAAGAAACTAAACATTTTTGAAAGGCTGATTTTTCCAGAATTCAAGTCACATTGTCCTCTGGTGCTGAAGCGCCTTTGTCCCGCGTTCTCCAAGTCCTGCCTTCTGAGCACAGCCTGTCCCTGTAGGGACCCCTCTTGCCTTCCAGCCACTCCCTCTGCAGCTGCTCCACCCCCTGGGACTCACATACACTTTGCTGCCTCTGTTCTGGCATTTTCTGTTTCTTCTGCCTGGGACATTTGCTCCTTCCTTGCACTCATTCGTGAGTCTTAGCCCAGACAGCCATCTCCAGGAGGCTGGCTCTCCATCCCAAGCTGCTAGAGGATCTTTCTCCCTGCCTGCTGCCTCTCCTGGGGACGTCCTGGGTGTAGCTCCTGTACCGACTCAGATGCTTGGGCTGTGCTGTGTGGTTTTCAAGTGTATCCGTGCACCCTTCCTCCCTCCGGGTGAAATGCTTGAAGCGGTGGCTGAGCTTCAGTCTTGGTGAATAGCCCGTGTCTGTCACATTGCAGTCAGAATGTTGAGTAAATAGAAAGTTGAGAATCGACATGTTACACTGGTCTCACACAAAAAATACACTTCTGCTGAGAGGACTATCATCAGCACTCGTGAATTTAAAGGACTTTAAGGTTTGGTGTGTTTGACATACTGGCACAAACAGCTTGTAATGGAAACTAAGATTTAATGAGGTTTGGAGTACTTAGAAGTTACTCTTTCATATCAGCTGTCTTGAGGGAGTTCAGTTTGTTTTTCAGCTCAAGCAGAGGACCCTCCTGGGATTCGCATTGGGCGAGGTTCAAGGCAGGTGGCCAGGGCTGTGTGAGAATCTGGCCCTGGAACACACCTATGCTTGGTCTGGCGCCTCTGATTCCGTCAGTTGAGATGCTTGGCTGAGTGCCAGGACTAAGTAGGAATGTTTAGGATCTGAGATTCTCAGAGAGAATCTGGCGGGTGTGAAGCGCTTCTTGGCTTGTGGTAGACATGGATAAATTGGTTGTGGAGGGAATATTTAAAGTCTCACTTGGATGCAAACCCACAGACGGATCCTCCGTCTGTCCTGGGAGGTTCTACCTCCCCACAGAGTTGGGTGCAAGTTGGTGATGTTGAGCTCCCCATAGATGATTAGAGCCCTCGGTATTTTTTTTCAAGGATGGAAATAAACATGTAAGATTGGGCCAGAAGGCGCTTTCTATAGGTAATTTTCCATCGGGGGAGATGGCATGCTAAGCCCACACAGCATGCTTTCATCCTGCTTGGCCACTCGCTCAGCATTCCTGGCTGGGACCAAGGTCAATGGCAGTAGAGCTGGACATCAGTAAATGTATACAGTTTTACCTGTTTTGGGTACCTTTTCTGTACAAAAGCAAATCTTTATCAAAATAAGTGCCGAGTTCAGTGAATAAAGTAGAAAGGTGACTGATTTTTTTTGTCTTTTAGTCATTATTTACAAGTTTTTTCTTTCTTTCTTTTGTTTTTTTTGAGACAGGGTCTTTGTCACCCAGGCTGGAGTGAAGTGGCGTGATCTCTGCTCACTGCAGCCTCAACCTCCCAGGCTCAAGCGATCCTCCTGCCTCAGTCCCCCAAGTAGCTGGGACTACAGTTGTGTGCCGCCACACCTGGCTAATTTTTGTAGTTTTTGTAGAGACGGCATCTCGCCATGTTGGCTAGGCTGATCTCAAACACCTGAGCTCAAGCAATCCACCTGCCTTGGTCCTCCAGAGTGCTGGGATTACAGGCACGAGCCACCATGCCTGGCCTAAATTTTAGCAAATAAGTAAAAATAACTTTGTTTTAACTTATTTAGTAAATAAGTAAACATTTTAGTAAATAAAGTTAAAATAACTTTCGTGTATAGGTCTGTGCCTTCTTGCATCTGGCCTGCTATCTTTACGTGGTTTTTGCCATTTAAATATTACTTTTGTGTATTCCTTTTTTCTCCATCAACTCATATTGGTCCTTGCAAGTAAAATTTCAAGCTCCACATCCAAGTGACTTTAAATATCAATTATTTATTTTTTTCACCTAAACAGAGTGTATTTTGTATATAGTCTCTGTACTCTATTCTGTATATATTTTATATATACTCTTTATATATATACACACACACAAACACACAAGAGAAATGAAAATGTGTACACAAAAACTGTACATCAGTGTTCATAGCAGCAAGCCCACATATTGTATAATTCTGTTCCTATAATGTGACCAGAGTGGGTAGCTCTATAGAGACAGTAGAGTGGTGTTTCGCTAGGACTGGGAGTTTGGAGTCATGGAGACTGTGAATGGGTATGAGGTTTCTTTTTGGGATGATGAAAATATTCTAAGATCATGGTGATGGTTGCACAGTTCTATTCAAGTGTATACTTTCAATGGATGGAGTTTATGGTTATGTGATTATATGTCAATAAAGATGTTAGAAAAATAGACTGCATAAGCCACTATGAACAACGCTCCATTTTTAGGTATTTTGTAGTTCTGAGCATTTCATAAAATGACATATATATGTGTATCAGAGATGCTCAAAACACTTCAAATGAAAACTGGCTGTCTTTAGGAGTTTTCCATATAGTGTGGAATCCTTGCTTTCTCAGGCCTGTCCAATGTGTCCTGTTTACTGTCTGGTAAGCTCCTGGCTGCTGAGCCTCCAGGTCCCCTGGTCTCTGTGTGCTACCCCCTACCCCCTCTAAGGGCTTCACCAATTGTTCTTTAGCCAGAGACTCCTTCTACCCAGCTCGCCAGCTACCTTTGTGCAGTGGAGGTTGAGAATGCCCCAAGGATGCACGTAATGGACCAGCCTTTCCAGCATTTGGCTTTGGCTCCCAGAAATTTTGAGCTTTGGCAAATCTTACAAGCTCTGAGAGCCTCTCTTTCCCCATGTTCTCATATTCAGAGGTGCTGGGCTGGACTCCCACTGCCAGTTCCCTGAGCTGTGCAGGGACTCCTGCTCTGCATGGTTTGTTTTGGTGCTCATGGGACCATAAGTGATGTGCAGTGGCTTTTCAGATGGTTATACAGGTTCCAGGACCTCTTACTGCTCCCATCCATGCTGTGAGAATATTTTGCCTCACCCCGACCCCCCCAACTTTGAAATGACGGGGCTTGCTCTCCAGGTCAAATGGATGCTATTGAGAGTTAGGGTAAATTTTGCTTAGGGTTGGCTGGGTGAGACGGCTCACGCCTGTAATCCCACTGCTTTGGGAAGCTGAGGTGGGAGGATTGCTTGAGGCCAGGAGTTCAAGACCCAGCCTGGGCAACATAGTGAGACCCCGTCTCTTTTTAAAAAAATTAGCCAGGCATAGGCCGGGTGTGGTGGCTCACGCCTGTAATCCCAGTACTTTGGGAGGCCGAGGTGGGTGGATCACGAGGTCAGGAGTTCGAGCCTGGCCAAAGTAGTGAAACCCCATCTCTACTTAAAGTACAAAAAATAGCTGGGCATGGTGGTGCACACCTATAATCACAGCTACTTGGGAGGCTGAGGCAAGAGAATCACTTGAATCCTGGGAGGCAGAGGTTGCAGTGAGCCAAGATAGCGACACTGTACTCCAGCCTGGGCGATGGGGAGATTCATATCAAAAAAAAAAAAAAAAATTAGCCAGACATGGTTGTGTGCATCTTTAGTCCCAGCTGCTCAGGAGGCTGAAGTGGGAGGATTGCTTGAGCTCAGGAGTTTGAGATTGCAGTGAACTATGATGGTGTCACTGCACTCCAGCTTGGGTGACACAGAGAGACTGTGTCTCTAACAGAAAAAAAAAAATTTGTCTAGGATATCCTTCAGAATTTCCTTCTTTCTTTCTTTTTTTTTGTCTTTTTGAGACGGAGTCTCGCTCTGTCGCCCAGGCTGGAGTGCAGTGACGTGATTTCGGCTCACTGCAAGCTCCACCTCCTAGGTTCACGCCATTCTCCTGCCTCAGCCTCCCGAGTAGCTGGGACTACAGGTGCCCACCACCACGCCTGGCTAATTTTTTTGTATTTTTAGTAGAGGTGGGGTTTCACCGTGTTAGCCAGGATGGTCTCGATCTCCTGACCTCGTGATCCGCCCGTCTCAGCCTCCCAAAGTGCTGGGATTACAGGCATGAGCCACCGCGCCCGGCCCCAGAATTTCTTATTGTCTCAAGATAAGTATCTTTTAATGTAAATCACATCATGCTCAGAAGTGACTAAGACAATTCCCTTTGTGAATTACAGATGTATGATATTGCATGATACGAACTGTACGGTGTATATATATATATATATATGCACATACGTGTGTATTTCTGGGGTGATCTTTTATGGTGGTATAAATTTAAGTCATTTTAGAGATGATAGTCAAGTCAACATTCTCCCAATCTTGGTGTTTTTAACTATTCAGACACTGTAAGATTTAAGGTTTTGGAACTCAGATGTATATTTTTCTAGTGTCTGGTTTTTCCCTTCTTGTATTTGAGACTGAGTCTCACTTTGTTGCCCAGGCTGCAGTGCAGTGGCACAGTCTTGGCTCACTGCAACCTCTGCCTCCTGGGTTCAAGCGATTCTCCTGTCTCAGCCTTCCGAGTAGCTGAGATTACAGGCGCCTGCCACCACACCTGGCTAATTTTTTGTATTTTTAGTAGAGACAGGGTTTCACAATGTTGGCCAGGCTGGTCTTGAACTCCTGACCTCATGATCCGCCCGCCTCAGCCTTGCAAAGTGCTGGGATTACAGGCTTGAGCCACCGCGCCCGGCCTTTCCCTTTTTGTTGATTGTACCGCATCCCTTTAGATTAGAAAACTAATCTATGTTATAGGGTTTATATGTTTCAAAAAGCCTCTTTGAGATAGACTACACTAAAAATCAGTGTTTCCTTCTTCAACACTTAAGAAATCAACTTGATATTATGTCTCAAAAACCTAAAATTGCTAACCAATCAAAAGATGTGTATTAATATTAAAAACACAAAGAAAGGAGTGTTGTTTTTGTGTTGGTGGTATATATGAGACTAGATTTTTTTGTTCAATTTCTTTTACATAGACAATACAAATTGGAAAAAAGTTTTTATGTCTGTGTTTTAATTTTCTTCTCGAAGTCCAATGTTAAGTCCAAAGTTAAAAAATAAACCTTTAGAAGTATGAGGGACAAAGGAAAAAAGAAAACTCTTCCAGGAAACGTATTTTCTTATACCACAAAGGCATTTAACATGTGTCATTTATAATGCTGAAACCCAGTGTGCAAAACCATATGTGAATAATGGTTAGCCAGATTCCTGCCCAGCAGGGTTATACTCTAAACTTGGATTTCTTTTATTACACACAGCAGCACCTGCAGAAGAAGGAGGTAAAATGTGCAGGATATTGGTTCCTGATGTACTACAACACAGGATATGACTAATCACTAAATTCATTAATGTTGAACATAGGATTTGGTACCTTTACCACTTTGTTAGAGATCTGGAAAAAAAATCTTCTAGACAAATCAAGTTGATCTTGGCCAAGTGCAGTGGCTCATGCCTGTAATCCCAGCACTTTGGGAGGCCAAGGTGGGCGGATCACTTGAGGCCAGGAGTTCAAGACCAGCATGGCCAACATGACAAAACCCCATCTCTATTAAAAATACAAAAAAATTTAGCTGAGTGTGATGGCAGGTGCCTGTAATACCAGCAACTTGGGAGTCTGAGTAGTGAGAATCGCTTGAACCCGGGAGGCAGAGGTTGCATTGAGCTGAGATCGTGCCACTGCACTCCAGCCTTGGCGATAGAGCGAGACTTCATCTCAAAAAAAACAAAAACAAAAACAAATCAAGTAGATCCCTAAGTGCATCATTTGGATTGATAACTATTTTTTACTGCATCTGGAAGGTGGTGGCATTTTAGCGGTTGTCATGTTGAGGAATATGAAATAAATATATTTTAAATTATGAAAGCACATCCTATCAGGAATATTTTTTCCAAGGAAACTTGCAATGCTAACAAACTCCTGAACTTTATTATTGTTATTTTTTATTTTTATTTTTTATTTTCCGAGATGGAGTCTTGCTGTGTCACCCAGGCTGGAGTGCAATGGCGTGATCTCGGCTCACTGCGACCTCCACCTCCTGGGTTCAAGCAATTCTACAACCTCAGCCTCCCAAGTAGCTGGGATTATAGGTTCCAGCCACCACACCTGGCTAAATTTTTGTATTTTTAGTAGAGATGGGGTTTCACCATGTTCATCAGGCTGGTCTTGATGGAGTCTTGAACTTCTGACCTAAAGTCATCCGCCTGCCTTGGCCTCCCAAAGTGCTGAGACGACAGGCATGAGCCACCGCGCCCGGCCAACTCCTGAACTTTCTATGGTGGAGTCATTTTTGTCTTTTACGTTTTAAGACTCACACAGATGTTTGCAAAAACACCGTTAGCTGAAAGTGGAAAGTTTGGTGATGGGTATTTTGCTTCTAGGAAGCAAAAACATCAGAGTGACACATCATGGATCAGGATTCTGAAGAGGAATCTCTCCCAGACACTTATGGAGAGTTAAGAGAAGTACCTTTGTGAGCACGTGATTCCTGCCTTCTATTTTTTTTTTTTTTTTGGTTATTTATTTATTTATTTTTTTGAGACGGAGTCTCACTCTGTTGCCCAGGCTGGAGTGCAGTGGTTTGATCTCGGCTCACTGCAACCTCCGTCTCCTGGGTTCAACTGATTCTCTCACCTCAGCCTCCCAAGTAGCTGGGATTACAGGCATGCACCACCACGCCCAGCTAATTTTTTTTTTTTTTTTCATTTTTAGTAGAGACGGGGTTTCACCTTGTTGGCCAGGCTGGTCTTGAATTCCTGACCTCAAGTGATCCACCCACCTCAGCTTCCCAGAGTGCTGGGATTACAGGTGTGAGTCACTGTGCCTGGTCGGGAGTCCTGCCTTTTAATACCACCTGCTTTGTGGGGTTGTTGTCTGGGTTCAAAGAGAGAATGTGAAAAGGTATTGTAGGAGACCAGGTGGACTACATGTTAGCTGTACTGTCCCTTTGTTTTTACCAGGAGTGTTTGCCAGTGATTAAGTCTCACTAGAATAGGCTTTTCTAAATTGTTTTATCTCATCCTCATTAGAACTTCACCACATGTGGGAAATCATGTGGCAAAACTGTCTCTCTTAAAAAAAAAAGTCACCAAGGAAACCTCCTTCTGCAATTTAAGAAATAAAATCCCAGTGACATTGATTTGGATGCTCCAAACATGTCCATAATGGAAGAGCTTTTCCAGGTTTTGGTTTGGGCCCCCCAGACCAAAGCTTTGACACATAATACAAGCTCTGTAAGTCTGTTTTCCTGTCTGTAATTTGGGATTGTCATCTTTGTAGGGTGTCATGGAGATTAAGTTATTCACTGTAGACAATGCCCCTTTCATGTAATAGATTCTGTTAGTATTAGATCTTTTTCTTTCTCTTCAAGTTTCAAACATAGATTAGGCAAAATTTTAATGGCTATTTCACAAAATCAGCTTGATTCTTGTTTATGACATCAAGTGTTGTTTTTCCAGGTTGTCTGTTAAAGGGCTACTTTTTTTTTTTTTTTCTAAAAGTGCTTTAGAAATTCCAGTGTTAGTATGTATGCATCATTTAGCTAAGAATGAAGATATAAAGATCACCCAACAGTTTAAGCTGATTCTTTTACAGGTCAAGGAGAATTGTGTTTGTCTAGCTATCTTAGCTGTGTAGGACTTTCTACTTGTTACTTCCTAAATAATTGCCGCCGCAACACTGCTACTTCAAAGGAAATTACATAAATTTTATTTGCTGTATTTAAAGTACATTAAAAGGCGTCACTTACACATTTTTCATTAAAAATACTTTTAAAACTTGGAAAGGATAAAAGTATAAAATGTAAATACTGTCTGTATTAATAAAATGCAGAGATGTTTTAAAGGCCTTTAGTGTTTATTAACTAGTAATAGCTCTGAGAATACCCTGGAGCTCAAATAGATAATCTGTGTTATAAAATAAGTGGGAAAGTTGACATTTTTGTGACTTTTCTAATCCTTATTATATAGGCCTCTATAATTCATGTGCCCATAACACTTCTTAAGATGTGATTTTGGGCATCTTAAGATGGTGATTTCGGGCAGCTAAATCAGCAACAAAGGAACACAGAACATCTTTTGCTTAGGTAGGTAGTTGTAAGGGTTGACAGATTGATGCAACTTTTAATACTTTAGTTTGGCTAAAGGCACCCAGTGCCAATCACCTGAAGACTTCACCCAGGAGTTGACCTATTTATCATACTAAATAGGGAGTGGCGTCTTGAAGGCTCATTCACATTCTGGGCTTGGCAGGCAGTGCGATGAAGTCAGACTTGCAGTTATCAGCACCCTGGCTTTGTATTCAAGAGGACTACCTCCTCTCATCCGTCTTTTTCATACCACAGTATTGAAGGGGTTGTTTTCCTCTTTGAAGACCTTAAACATCTCATTAATTAAAGTAATGCTTCTTCCCTCTCCCCATATGCATTTAGGGAAGTCGCTAAGCAGTGATTGAAGTAGTAAAGCTTATCTATGGCACAGCACTCCTATTTTGACTCTGATCCCTTCCTGTATTTATTTGTAAACATTTTTTCATGTGAGTGTGTTTGAAATTCCAAGTTTTAGTTTCCTACAGGATGTGAAAAAGACCTAGCAGCACGGGAGATAGGAATGTGTTTTTGTGCGTCTGTCTCTTGCCTTCATGCTTCCCCTTTGTTTTTGTGCTTTGCTAATGAAAGCGATGAATGGTGCTTTCAAAAACTTTCCAGAATACTCAAGTGTTTTATAACAAAATTGCAGAGAAATAATTCGGGGAATTTTTGACAGATCTTAGAGTGTTTTGATAGGGGGGATTTTAGTCCGAGGCAGAAGAGTTTTGGCCCTGCATTGTTTCTTTACCGATGAGAAGTGAAGCTGCTTTCTTTATAGATTCCGGGGAGTGGTATTTTCAGCTCAGTCTCTGCTTTTGGTGTTAGAAAGCTTTTTAGGTCAGGACTCATGATCGAAAGCTCTTGCATAAGAGGTGCTTTTACCAGGGGCATTATTTATCTGCCTATTAGTTTAGGAGGTTGTTGGGAAGGTACCGTTTTAACAACAGTGAAACCTGTCACTTTTTTTTCATTCCTAACTTACTGTGAAGGAGTTTCAGACAGCAAGGAGGAGATCCAGGAGACAGTGGTATCAGAAAATGGTAGTATTACCATTATTATTTTTTATTTTTTGTTTTTTTGAGATGGAGTCTCGCTCTGTCACCCAGGCTGGAGTGCAGTGGCATGATCGCGGCTCACTGCAAGCTCTGCCTCCCGGGTTCAAGCAATTCTCCTGCCTCAGCCTCCCGAGTAGCTGGGATTACAGGTGCCCACTACCACGCCTGGCTAATTTTTTGTATTTTTAGTAGAGATGGGGTTTCACCTGGTTTATCAGGCTGGTCTTGAACTCCTGACCGCAGGTGATTCGCCTGCCTCAACCTCCCAAAGTGCTGGGATTTACAGGCCTGAGCCACCGTGCCTGGCCAGTATTAACATTATTATCAAGAGTAATGGTAAGCACTCATGGCGCATGTTGTATCAGGCCCTATGTGCTGGGGTCAGTGCTTTATGTGTATATGTTAATCTCATGGAGTTGTGATATTGGTGTAATCCAGAGTTTACAGATGAGTAAGCTTGGGCTAGAGAGGATAAGAAACTTTTTTTTTTTTGGGGAAGTTGCACAACTGAGGGTCTTGCTCTGTCACCCAGACTGGAGTGCAGTGGCATGATCATGGCTCACTGTAGCCTCAACCTCCTGGGCTCAAGCAGTCTTCCTGCCTCAGCCTCCCGAGTAGCTGGGACTACAGGTATGTACCACCTATGCCTAGTTAATTTATTTTTATGTTTGTAGAGATGGAGTCTCACTGTATTGCCCAGGCTGGTCTTGAACTTCTGGGCTCAAGTGATCTTCCTGCCTCAGCTTCACAAGTAGCTGGGACTACAGGCATGCACCACCACACTTGGCTAACTTGTTTTTTTTTTTTTGTAGAGACGAGGTTTTACTTTTCTGCACAAGCTGATCTTCAACTCCTGGGCTCAAGTGACCCTCCCACTTTGGCTCCCCAAAGTGCTGGGATTGCAAGTGTCAGCCACCGTACCCAGCCGGCTTGGCTGCCTTTGGCAGACTCTAACTTCAGAGCCTGCACAGTGAGTTGCTATACCATGACAAACTGATGTGCATTTTAAGATGCTGCAATTCCATAAGAAAGAGTAAGTGATCCCGCGGGAGAAGAACAGGGTTTTTTCCTGACTTGGGTTTGTTTGAATGGCTTATGGGTTCAGGGAAGAAGTGCACCTTTGGGATCAGCTTCAGGCTAGTGAGGGTAAAAAAGGTGCATGGCTAGCTGTCAAAGACCCTTGCTTCTCTGGTGTGGCCTCTGGGCCAGCAGCACTGGCATCTCTTGGGAACTTGCTGGAAATGTACAATCTCGGGACCCATTCTAGACACCTCCGTATAGGAATCTGTATTGAGGCTGGGCATGGTGGCTCCCGCTTGTAATCCCAGCACTTTGGGAGGCCGAGGCAGGTGGATCACCTGAGGTCAGGAGTTCGAGACCAGCCTGGCCAACATGGTGAAACCCCATCTCTACTAAAAATACAAAAATTACCTGGGTGTGGTGGCAGGCACCTGTAGTCCCAGCTACTTGGGAGGCTGAGGCAGGAGAATCGCTTGATCCCGGGAGGTGGAGGTTGCAGTGAGCCGAGATCGCGCCACTGCACTTCAGCCTGAGTGACATCCCCAGTTGGTGCTAGAGCAACTGCTCTTAACTTGGCAGCAAAGGTTTTAGAATGTTGATACCTAAGCTCCATATAAACCAAGGGGGTGAGGTCTCTGGGTCACGTTTGGAGATTGGTGTTTCTGTAAAACTCTTCAGGAAGCTCTTCAGGTGGTTGTCTGTGCAGCCAGTTTGGAGGACTCCTGGCCCAGGCCAACCTCCAGACCTTTTGGAGTTGTTGCATTATGTGATTTGCAACCCTGCTCGCCTTTGGACTGTGCATGGAAATTTCCAAAACACAAGTTGAGATGATCAGCCAGCATGCTCAAGGGCTGGTCACTTGTGTGACAGTGGATCAGCCTGTATGTGTGGGTTTTTTTTTTTTTTTGGAGACAGAGTCTCACTCTGTTCCCCAGTCTGGAGTGCAATGGCGACATCTCGGCTCACTGCAACCTCCACCTCCCGGGTTCTAGTGACTCTCCTGCCTCAGCTTCCCGAGCGGCTCGGATTACAGGCACCCACCACCACATCTGGCTAATTTTTGTATTTTTAGTAGAGATGTGGTTTCACCATGTTGGTCAGGGTGGTCTCGAACTCCTGACCTCAGGTGATCCACCTGCCTCAGCCTCCCAAAGTGCTGGAATTACAGTTGTGAGCCACTGCGCCCGGCATGTTTTTTTTTTTTTTTTCTTCCTCTTCTCCTCCTCCTCCTTTCTTCTCATTTCTTCTTCTCCTTTCTCCTTCTCCTTCTCCTTCTTCATGGGACAGGGTTTTGCACTTGCTGTGTTCCCCAGGTTGGAGTATAGTGGTGCCATCAATAGCTCACTGCAGCCTCAAACTGCTGGGCTTAGGTGATCTTCCTGCCTCAGCCTCCTGAGTAGCTAGGACTACAGGTACATGCTACCATGCCCAGCTCATTAAGCATTTTTTTTTTTTCTTTTTGTAGAGATGGGTTCTTGCTAAGTTGCCCAGGCTGATCTTGAACTTTTGGTCTCAAGTGATCCTCTTGCCTCAGCCTCCCATAACACTGGGGTTATAGGGGTGAGCTACCATATCCAGTCTGTATATTTTCTTTGTGTCTTTGTGTGTTTTCTTTTTTGAGACCGAGTCTTGTGCTGTTGCCCAGGCTGGATATATTTTCATTTTTGACTTTTGAAGTCATTCAATTCTCCTGCCTGTTAATTTTGTTGAGTTTTATTTGTAGAAACAGAGACAACACATGTGCAAGGTCATCCTTAGGTTTTAGCTGTTGACTCTAAATGATGTCTAGTCTAATAGCCACTTCTACTAAACAGAAATTGGTTAAGGAAGGGCAGTGAGAGACAGCACGGGGGAGTTGTAATGAGATGGGGGAAGGAAAGGCCAGTTTGGGTAAAATATATGAGTTATCCTTTGAGCCAGGTTATGTCCTCTGGGTGTTTGTATATATAGAAACCGGTCAACTATGGTATTTGGTTTTGGGTAAAGCAGAGATGAGGGCTTCTGAGTAGTGGACAGAATACTTCTCTTGCAAGAGTTGCTTTTCGAGCTTGTTTATGGATACACATCCATTTTTGTTGGATGGAGCAGTAGTATTAGAGAAGACTGTTGGCACACTTTCACAAAGTAGGTAAGGAATTCCTTTTCTACATGTTTAGACTTTACTTTGGCCAGGTGCGGTGGCTCACGCCTGTAATCCCAGCACGTTGGGAGACTGAAGTGGGAGGATTGCTTGAGGCCAGGAGTTGAGACCAGCCTGGGCAACACAGTGAGACCCTGTCTCTACAAAGAATAAACATAAATTAGCCAGGCGGGATGGCATGCACCTGTAGTCTCAGCTACTCGGGAGGCTGAGGTGGGAGAATCGCTTGAGCCCAAGAGTTCAAGGATATAGTCAGTTATGGTTGTGCCCCTGCACTGCAGCCTGGGTGACAGAGCAAGACCTTGTTAACCACTTACTTAGCTCCTTGGAACAGTCCCACTGAACAAGTCCCCTCATGACACCAGATTGCCAGTGGGCCTGGCTGTTGTTGGCAAATATAAGCTCCTGGTTGTGCTGCCTCATGAACCTAACCATGGGTCTGACAATTTGTATGTCCATGGATTGATTTTATTTCATTTATTTTATTTTTTTTGAGATGGAATCTCGCCCTGCCATCCAGGCTGGAGTGCAGTGGCACAATCTCAGTTCATAGCAACCTCCGTCTCCTGGGTTCAAGTGATTCTCCTGCATCAGCCTCCCGAGTAGCTGGGATTACAGGCATGCACCACCATGCCTGGCTAATTTTTGTATTTTTAGTAGAGATGGGGTTTTGCCATTTTGGCCAGGCTGGCCTTGAACTCCTAACCTCAGGTGATCCACTCTCCTCGGCCTCCCAGAGTGCTGGGATTACAAGCGTGAACCACTACATCTGGCCAGGAAATAATTTCTTCAAGGGTACTTTCAGGGCTGCAAAGTGCAGTTCTTTGAAATACTATTTTAAAATATTTTCTTCAAATCTACTGCAACTATGGGAACTGACTAGTACTGAATTTTATAGACCTGATAGAAATTACTCTAAAGACGTAATGTGTCTGATAGTAATGTCCATGTAAGAATTTTAAAAATAATATTCAGCAGTTTCAAATAGCACTTAACCCCAAGTTGATAGTAAAAATGTTTTTTGAACCCTAGTTTATATTTAGGTGTTGCTGCATAACCAACCCAAAACTTAATGGCTTAAATAAACAACGATTTAATTATATCTCATGATTTTGTGGGCCAGGAATTTGGGCAGGGCTCAGCTGGGTTATTCTTCCGTGCCACTTGGGGTTACTTGCATGTATTTACCAGGCAGATGATGACCTGGCCTGGAAAGTCCTAGATGGCTCCATTCATATATCTGGTGTTTGGTGGGGGTAACTAACTAGAATGTTGGGCTCAGCTGGGACTTTTTTTTGTTTTTGTTTTTTCAGGTTCATAGTTTATTGTACAAATTGAATTATCACATGATGAGTTGACATTAGCTTTTCCGTGGAACTTGGATTAGCATGGGAATTTAACAGATGAGGCACAGTTTGGAACCCATGTATACTGCTTTCACAGCTGGAGTTTTTAAAGATCTTAACTTGAAGTGTAAGATCATGAAAGCAATGTCTCTATATGTCAATTCATCCCACCTGTGTGAGTATAAGAGTTGACTTTTTAATTTTTTTATTTATGTTATGTTGTTATTTTTGAGATGGAGTTTCGCTCTTGTTGCCCAGGCTGGAGTGCAATGGCACGATCTCAGCTCACTACAACCTCCACCTCCTGGGTTCAAGCGATTCTCCTGCCTCAGCCTCCTGAGTAGCTGGGATTACAGGCATGAACCACCACGCCCGACTGATTTTGTATTTTTAGCAGAGATGGAGTTTCTCCATGTTGGTCAGGCTGGTCTTGAACTCCCTACCTCAGGTGATCCGCCCACCTTGGCCAAAGTGCTGGGATTGCAGGCATGAGCCACCACGCCCGGTTTTTTTTTGAGACAGGGTCTTGCTTTGTTGCCCAGGCTGGAGTACAGTGGTGCAGTCAGCTCACTACAGCCTCAAAATGCTGGGCTCAAGTGATTCTCCCACCTCTCAGCCTCCCGAGTAGCAGGGACTACAGATGCGTGCCACCATGCCTGGCTAATTTTTGAATTTATGTAGAGACAGGGTCATACTATGTTGCCCAGGCTGGTCACAAATTCCTGGGCTTAAGTGAGGCTCTTCCTTTGGCCTCTCAAAGTGCTGAGATTATAGGCATGAACTACCATGCCCGCTCTGAAATATGTTTTACTACCAGTGAACTGGAATTGGGCATCTCCCTCCGGACCTGCGTGATTTTAATCTTGCCAAAGCCACAGTCAATCCCACAGCCAGTGTCCTTCAGTGCAAGCAACCCTCAGGTGGGACTTGTTGACTGGAGCACCTGCATGTGGTGTCTCCAGCATAGAGGCCTCCGGATGGTTGGACTTCTTGTACTGTGGCTCAGGGCTCCTGGACAGTATCCCAAGAGTCAGGAAGAAGCAGCTGTCACTCTCTCAAGTTTTAGACCTGGAAGACAGCACAGCTTTATTGTCCCTGTATTCTATTTGCCAAATTAGTCAGTAAGCCTGCCTAGGTTCAGGGCAGGGCATGCAGACTCCGCTTGTCAGTGTGAGGAGTGTCCAAGGCCTTGTGGTCATCTTTATTCTGCCATAGATATGTGTGTGTGTGTGCATATGCGTGTGTATCACATATAACATCAAACATTTTTTTTTATTGTTATGTGTCATGTTTCAAAGTCATCTTTTTCTTGATCTGGGCAAGGGCAATAAAATGTATGTCCTGAACTTTTGAAGCTGACAAACTTAAGAAGTAGTTTGTGTTCATATTTCATGAGCCCAAAGATCTAACAGCTTTCCCAGGCTATGTGGTAGAAAGAGATAATGATAATAACATCTTAGGTTTATGTGGCATCTTCTAAGAGGTTCAAAGTGGTGGTTCCACTCATTTCTTTATGGGAATATACTGTGAAGTCCATAAGCAGTAGTACCCCCAAGTTCATACACAGAGGTGGGAATGCAGTAATTTCATCATTCTACTAATGAACAGCGTTCAGAAGGCAGTTCTTGTAGTGATCTGTTTACTGATAGAACTTCTGTGAATCTGCCTTTCTTAGATAAGATTTTGGAAAATGATAGAAATTAACTTTTGTGTGCCTGGTAATAAATAATATACTATTTATCAAAGAGATGTCATATTTGAAGAAGAGTCAGTTATTTTTCTGAAGTGAAATTTTTTGGGGGAGAAGTTTTAGAGGTATGGCATTGCAGGGATGTCTGTAATAGATTAAAAAGTCTACATCCTCAGCAGAGGCAGAAACATACAGTGGAAAGGATATAGGTGGTTATGTGGCCATCCCTGTACTGAGTATGTGACCAGGACTGAGGGTGACATTGCAAGTGGAAACCCTTGTCCCCTGTGTGATATCTGTTCATGAGTCCCCCCAACCCCCACCCCCTGCTGACTGTGGGAGTGTCTCTTTGTACTTACGGGAGATTGAATGGAGTTTTCAAGTATAATTCAACCATATGTTGAGTTTGCTTACCTTTGCTGTTTAGAGCTTATCCTTTGAGTAAGGTGCAAGTCCACTGTAAATGTGGTATTACTTAAATACATTCCATTTTTCTTAAAATGAGATACTTTACCTCTAATTGATGGTATCAGGCTTTGGGAATAAACAGTTTTTCAGGCACCATTTGTTACGGATTATCTCCTGGTTCATGAATATTGCATTCTTATGTGAAGTGATCCACCCTTCACGTTTCCCCAGAGTAAAATTTTTTTTTTTTTGAGATGGAGTTTCACTCTTGTTGCCCAGGCAATGGCGCAGTCTTGGCTCACTGCAACCTCCGCCTCCCAGGTTCAAGCAGTTCTCCTGCCTCAGACTCCCAAGTAGCAGGGATTATAGGCGTGTGCCACCACGCCCAGCTAATTTTGCATTTTTAGTAGAGATGGGGTTTCTCCATGTTGGTCAGGCTGGTCTCAAACTCCTGACCTCAGGTGATCTGGCTGCCTTGGCCTCCCAAAGTGCCGGGATTACAGGCGTGAGGCACCGTGCCCAGCCTTGCCAGAGTAAACTTTCTAAGGATGGCTTTTATATCCCTGACTAGTACAGAGAACTCCATGGGTTCTGTGTGGTTTTCCAAGTAGAATTCAGATTTATCAGCCTGAAAACTGACCCCAGCCTGCCCTCTTCCCTTTACCGCTACGACCCCTTCCTTCCCTCTCCCTGATCATGGCAGAACTGACTCTCACTGCTGCCCTGGAGTCCTACTGCCCTCCAGCTCCCTTGTGTTCGTGAGTTGTCCCTGGCCTGGGATACTCTGCCCCTCCTTTTCCCTCTCCTCTTGGCTCTCCCATTTTTTCATCTGCACTGCTGCCAGAGCTGTGCTTTTTGTTCAGAAAGCTCTTTGTGGCCTCTGCGACGACCCCCCGGCTCCCCAGGTGGGCTCAAGGCTGTCTGCACCACCCTGGGCTTCTCAGTGCCACACCGAGTGCCACTGCTGGAGCCCACACCTGCAGTCCCTGCTGCAGCCCCAGGCATTGTCCAGATGGTGCCTTTGCGGATTCTCCACCCACAACCCAGGGAGATGCAAAAGTAGATTATGTTGAGTTCAAGGTATATAAAGAATCACTGTACAAACATGTGCTTTTTGAAAGGAAGTTACTCCGATAATTTTGACCGTGTTATTACATGTTTTATTAGTTGTAAATAATTAAAAGTGGATGAACATTTAAGAGAGAGTGAGCTGATACCATCAAGGAGGATTTCTGCAGTCTCCTTCTTTGGCGAGGGTGTTCACCCAGCAGCCTGTAGGCATGAGCAGTGCCTGGAGTCCTCTGCTTTCTGCTGCCAAATTTGCTGCTGCACAGGTCACTGTAGACCTCCTGGGTGCAGGTGCAGCTCCAGCGGGTGGCGACTTGTTCCTAGGTAGACAGAACAGGGGGACATGTATCCTTGTGGGAAAACAGTGTACTTGAGAACTGCAGGGCAGTCACGACTAATGCTGTTATTAAGAAATACTCCTGGCTTTGTGACTCTGGGTGTTTTTAATCTTTTATAATTAAACATAAGTGAATATTGAGATGTATTTTAGCATTTGCTGTACTCTGCTAAGTAGAGTTTGTGACGTGTTGATAATGGGAGAATGGGTGCTACTATAGTAAAGAAAAACAGAGAGCTGGTGCTGGGTGTGGTACCTGTGCCTGCGGTCCCAGTGCTTTGGGAGGCTGAGGCAGGCGCGTCGCTTGAGGCCAGGAGTGTGAGACCTGCCTGGGCAACATAGCGAGACCTTGTACTTTTCTTCCTACAGGGAAGAGCCTGTAGACTCTATTCTGTCTCCACAGGTCTTCTCCCACCCAGCGTTGGGTGGAGCCAGAGAGCTCTGCAAAGAGCACGTGGGCACACGTCCGGGGAGAGCTAGGGGTGCACAGGTCCGGGGCAAGCCCGTGGGCGCGCATCCTGAGGCGGGAACAGGGCGCATATCTGAGCAAGCGAGCACGTGGGCGCATGTCACGAGGTGAGCACGTGATGCATCCTGGGAGGTGGCCGAGGGAGGCTCAGGAGAGGTTGGAGTGGAGTTGAAAAAGCAGGAAGCAGAGAGGGAAGTCCGTGTGTAACAAAACATTCAGTTTGTAGGCCCTTGGGTCAGAGGAGGTGACAGCCATAATTTTGGCTCCCTGGGAAGGGTCTCAGGCAGTGTCCTGATTTTTTTTTTTTTTTAAACGAGGCAGGGTCTGACTGTGTCTCCCTAGCTAGGGTGCAGTGGTGCAATCACAGCTCACTGTAGCCTCGACCTCCTGGACTCCAGTGGTCCTCCCACTTCTGCCACTCGAAGTGCTAGGACTACAGTGACTAATTTAAACAATTTTTTTTTTGTAGAGATGGGGTTTTGAATCCCTGGCCTCAGGCGATTGTCACGGCTGGGCCTCCCAAGGCACTGGGACTCTAGGCGCTCACTACCACGCCTGGCTCTGACGGGTTGAGGCTGTGGGGACCCGGCTCTTTCACTGTCCTTCTTTGCCACATGTCCCCGCGTCTTGTCTCTTCTCGTGAGGGCTGAAGCCATCCTTTGGAGGAGCTCAGGAGCTTGTCCTCTTTATCCAGGGCTCGGTGGTGGCTTCGAGCCGGCTTCCTGGGGAGGAGGCCCCGGCCTGGTCCTGGGCTTGGTGATGACGCTGCCCACAGTGGGATGCTGGGGAGCTTTGGAGCCTTGGTTTTGCGGCTGCCAGCAGTGTGGTGGAGCATCGAGAGGGACGCAGGTGATGAGACTCAGGCCAGTGGCTTCTGCCTGGGACTGTCAGGGTTGCCTGCGTTGGCTGTTGGCTTCCTATGTAGCTGCTGCTCGTTGGTGACGGGTACAAGCGTCAGTGCTTCTCACTCAGGGCAGTGTAGAATGTTACACAGTGATAGTTTATGTCTAGCCAGGTTTTGAATGCTCTTACTGGAAACAGTCATATTTCCTATTATCTAACTGAATAGAGAAGTAAGCAGTTGAGAATACAGTTGGGCTACACTTGTCTTTTTTTCCAAGTGAGTTATTTTGTATTTTTTGATACTCTGAAATGATCAGTAAGTGTGTGTGTCTGTGTGTGAGCCCATGTGCGTGCCATGCGTGTGCATCCCTGTGCATGCGTGTAGGAGGCTGGGATGGAAGGGATGGCCATAACTGACTGTTGGAATTTCCAGGAAAGGCTTGGAATTTATTTTTGGGTCACAGGCCATTTTTTTGGTTTCTTTCAAGCGCTAAATGATTTTTTTATGTAACTTCACAGATTAAAGAAATGCAGTCAGTTTTTGTATGACTTAGTAAATCTTAAGGAAAAAACCCTACTTACTTTAGGATACATTTGCTGGAATATTTACACAAATCTTACAATAAAACTTTTCATCTTTTAAAATTTTTTATCAACTCAGCCATAACTTATTTATTTTTTGCTTCATTTTAAAGGGAATACTCATTCTTTTTTTCCTCTTTCCTGGTACTTCAGCTTCTCATTTGCTTGCAGCCTCTGCATTGCATGGATGCTGGTTTTTCAGCAGTTCTGGCCCTAACAGAAGCATCCTAAGGATAGGAGGATTTCAGTCTGGGCTTGCTAGCCTTATCAGGGGGAGAGCAGAGTTGCTAAGTTTCCATTCTCTGTCACTTTCAGTTACTCTGCTGTGGCTGCTCAGTGCTGTTCCCAGTGAAATAATTTTAACATATTTTTTCCTCTTGTTTCTGCATCAGCGTCATTACTGTTCATTCCTCCCTGGGGATCAGACTGATTGGTAAATTAGTGCCAGCAGAGGAAGTAGAAGACAATGTGTGAGCGTGTTTTATTTAAACAAATACACTCTACAATTTGTTTTATTGGATTTTGTCCTTTGAGAACACCACAAGTAATCCCATTACAGTCTAGAAACTGCTTGCTCACCACGCCTCCACCTTCGAAAGCACATAAGTCTTTAACAAATGAGGCAATTTCCACATTCATCAATAATTAACCCAGAATATGACAAGTTTTATCCCAACTCAAAGCTTTCCCATGATTCAAACGGTCTGCTCCTGCCACTGAATTGTCTGTATAGTTTCTGGTTCAGCTTCCCAGAGCTCAGGATTCTGCCATGGAGACACTGGTTTGAGCAAGCATACTGGATGTTTTCTTGAAAAATGTTAAGCTTTAATTGTTTATAATAAAATAAATTCATACTTATTGTAGGAAATGTGGCCAGCACAGATGATTTTAAAGAAGATAGTAAACACCCATATTCTCACCACCCAGAATAATCTACAAAAGAGCATTTCTTTCATTTCTTTGCATTCTTTCTGTTTGTTTGTGTATATATAAATACAAATGCTTATTTTTTTTGCGGGGTGGGGGAGCGTTAACAGGATCTTGCTCTGTTGCCCAGGTTAGAGTGCAGTGGTGCGATCACAGCTCATGGTGGACTTGACCTCCTGGGCTCCAGTGATCCTCTTGCCTCAGCCTACTGAGTAGCTGGAACTACAGACACATGCCATCATGCCTGGCTAATTTTTTGTATTTTTTTTTGTAGAGACAGGGTCTCACCATGCTGCCCAGGCTGATCTTGAACTCCTGGCCTCAGACGATCCTCCTGTCTTGGCCAGCCAAAGTGTTTCAATTACAGGTGTGAGTCATGGCACCTGACCAAATGCTTTTAAAAATATTGATAATTGAAATCATAATGCATACACAGTTGTTCCTACTTACTTTACTTAATTTATCGGTGTCTTCCCATGTCTCGCAAAAATTTTGGTAATTTTTTTCCTTTTTGAGACAAAGTCTCTGTTGCCCAGGCTGGAGTGCTGGGGCACAATTCTTAGATGGCTCACTGCGGCCTCAGCCTCCTGGGCTCCAGCCATTTTCCTGCGTTGGCCTCCAGTAGTGCTGGGATTATAGGCATGAGCCACTGTGCCCAGCCCATAATACTTTTTAAAGGTCGTATAGCACTTCATTATGTGGATATACAAGTATTAACCTAGTTAACTATTGTTGGGAAGTTAATTTTCTCATTTTTCATCATTTAAAATATTGTAATAATCTTAGTGTATATTATTGACTTAAGTTTTCTGAAGTATAATTATTGGATAGGAAATTATGAACATTTCAAGGCCCTCAGTTTCTGCACTTGGCCAGTTTGCTTTCCAGATGGGGTGTGCCAGTGTACACCTGGCCTGCATGGGAGAGTGCTCTCTGCCTCTGCCAAGGAGGGGGACCTCCTGGGTCAGTAGGTGATGGTGCTGCCACTGTTTTTGCAGCCGTTGTTGAGTGGCTGGGCCCAGGACTGCAGTCTCCAGTCTCATTTTGATCATATGTTAGTGGAGCTGTAATACCCTCTTCTCCTTGAAGATTGTATGAGAGATACATGTGTAAAGAACCAGACCTACAAGAGATCGAGACCATCCTGGCCAACATGGTGAAACCTTGTCTCTACTGAAAATACAAAAATTAGCTGGGCATGGTGGTGCATGCCTGTAGTCCCAGCTACTCGGGAGGCCAAGGCAGGAGAATCACTTGAACCCAGGAGGCGGAGTTTGCAGTGAGCCGCGATTGTGCCACTGCACTCCAGCTTGGGTGACAGTGCAAGACTCTGTCTCAAAAAAAAAAAAAAAAAACTGGACCTAGAGCTTGGCCCCAGGTAGGCAGTGGCTGCATGGTAGATGCGGTGGTGGTGGTGGCTGATCTTATATCTGGTGTTTAGAGTCGTCCATGTTAATGGAGCAGAGTGCTGAGTTGGGAGATGACATCAACTGGTCCTACGCTTTCTGGGTGACACACAAAGTGCTTCTTTAAACTGGGGTTCTGTAGAAAATAGTTTGGAAAGCAATTTGTAATATTAATTTTTTTCTTTGCTGAGAATGTTACATGGAGTGAAATTCAGAAGTTTCCTGATGTCTAGATAACTTCCTGTCTGTCCACGTGGTCTTGTAAGAGCCTTGCATGAGCCTGTCCCATTTGTGCTTTATAAATGCATGCTGGGGCTGGGGCGAGGTTACTTATACCTGTAGTCCCAACACTTTGGGAGGCCAAAGCAGGAGGATTGCTTGAAGCCAGGAATTCGCTAGCCAGCTGGATGGCATAACAAGACCCTGTCTCTACAAAAAAAAAAATTAGCTGGGCATGGTTGTTGTGTGCCTTCAGTCCTAGCTACTCAGGAGGCTGAGGTGGGAGAATTGCTTGAGCCTAGGAGTTCGAGGCTGCAGAGAGCTCTGGTTGCGCCACTGTACACCAGCCTGGGCAACAGAGTGACACGCTGTCTCAAAAGTAAAAAAAAAAAAAAAAAGGAGGTTGGTTGCCCATTTGCTGTGTGCCTTGGGTGTGGACATTTTTCATATATTTTGTGCTAGGCTGACTGGATTATGACTATGACGGTTATCTTTTCTCCCCTTCAAGACATACACATGTAATTTGCTTTTTCAGTCTTCAGGGATTGCTTCCATCTTTAACGAGATATAAAAATGCTGAGTACCTCTCTGCAGCATTGTTTGTGCTGCTGCTCAAATGCTCTCCAGCCTTACTGAGACCAGCTGTAAAGAGCATCTGCCCTTAGCATTTTCCTTGACAAGTCTTGCTTGGCTGCTCACCTTCTTACGGACGTGGGTAACTTCATCTGGTTATCTGATTAGTACTTTGTCTTTCCTTAAGACTCTGCCATTTTGGAATTATTATTATTGTTTTTGAGATGGAGTCTCACTCTGTTGCCCAGGCTGGAGTGCAGTGGCGCGATCTTGGCTCACTGCAACCTTCGCCTCCTGGGTTCAAGCAATTCTCCTGCCTCAGCCTCCTGAGTAGCTGGGATTACAGGCGCCCGCCACCACACCCAGCTAATTTCTGTATTGTTAGTAGAGTTGGGGTTTTTCCACGTTGGTCAGCTGGTCTCCAACTCCTGACCTCGTGATCCGCCCGCCTCGGCCTCCCAAAGTGCTGGGATTACAGGCGTGAGCCACTGCGCCTGGCCTATCTTTATATTCTTGGTGTATAGTAGATTCATAGGGATTTTTGCTAAGTCTCTAAGGATTGATAAAAGATGTAAAAGATCTATCAGTTTTCTGGTTACTTGACTTTTGAGCTGGATGTGGTGCTAATTTTTAGACTAGTCGTTTTAGATAACATGTATTTAGAGCATTGCAACTGTCTATCTACCAGTTTTTTTGTTTGATCTACCTAAAATAATGATCTCTTTGAACTCTGCATGCCATTTTTGGTCTTCCAAAAACCAAATCTATATATGTATATTGGAAAAGAAATATATGTAGGATCCTAAAACTCATTTTTCAGTTTTTAAAAGGCCCCTAGTAAGCAGTAAGTGTCAGGAGTGGATAAATTTTAAGTGGCTTTTTACAGAGTACTTAAATAGAAACATTAATTGGATCAGTGTGTGGATCTCATGGAGATCTGTCCCTGTCATACGCTGGCAGGCACATTCCATTTCTTTCTAATCCCCAGATGTAATAAGATGCCTGGGTCTGTGGTTACTTGCATTTGCCATTCATAAAATTGCTGATCGGTTCTCCCAGGTGGCACTGTTGTTTATAAGGCTGTTCAAAATGTCAGCGGACTTCTGCCATCCCTAAGAGCCTCCTTGTTATTTCTCTTATGGGGCCTAGATGCTGTAAAATATGTATTTTAACATCTAGTGGGATATATTTCTTTGTTTCTTTGGGCTATTCCTTCATCATCTGTTGACCAATTTTAGTCAATAGTTATGGGTCAAAGCTTTGGCCAGAACACAAAATACTTGATAGGAAGAGTCATTGTGAGAATAAATAACATGTAGTGGAAACTCTGACATTGGGATGGGACATTGAGTGGGCTCATCAGCTGAGAATATTTGCAAGATGGAGCTTCCACAGAGCCTCATGGGCAAAGCCTAAAGAGATGAGTTAGCTGGGTGAGAGGGAAAAAGTAAATTGTCAGAGTTCTGTATTTCATATGTGATTTCGTTTGTATGTCTGCCTCTGTTGACATTACGTCACTGATTATTGGCTTTACCACACACATGAGTAAAGAAGAGGAAGATGCGCAGGGTGGGGAGAAATGCAGGGAAGACACAGTTCCTTTTTTTTGAGACAGGGTCTTACTCTGTCACCCAGGAGATGACACGTAACTACATCAACTGGTCCTACACTTTCAGGGGGACATACAAAGTGCTTCTTTGAACTAGGGTTCTGTATAAAATAGTTTGAAGAGCAATGTATAATATTAATTTTTTTTTCTTCTCTGGAATGTTACGTGGAGTGAAATTCAAAAGTTTCCTAATGTCTAGATAAATTCCTCTCTGTCCACACGGTCCGCCCATGTCTTATAAGACCTTCACATGAGCCTGTCCCATTTGTGCCTTATAAATGCACATTAGTGATGTGATCTCTGCTCACTGCAGCTTTGAAATCCTGGGCTCAGGCAATCCTCCCACCTCAGCCTCTCGAATAGCTGGGACTACAGGCATGCACCACCATGCCTGGCTAATTTTTTTGTAGACATGGTCTCGCCGTGTTACCCAGGCTGGTCTCTAACTCTTGGGCTCAAGCAATCTGCCTGCCTCAGCCTCCCAAAGTGCTGGGATTACAGACGTGAGCCACTGTGCCTGGACTCCTTTTTCTTTCTAAAAAAAAAAAAGTATGATGCAAAAAATGCTTTTACTTCAAGAAGGTTATTCTGTACTTCAAGAGTATAAGTTGCAAAATGCAAAATTAAGGATATAAAATTGTGGATTTATATTTCTGGGGTTTCAAAAGCATAAATGTGTGATACATGTGCGGGTTTTTGGATATTGAGGTTTTTTGAGATTTGAAAAACCATTTTTTAAAAGATAAAGTTATATCTCATTTGTGTGTTTAAACAAAAAGTATAACATCTCAGATAGCTTTGCATAGACAGAAAGATTAATGACATTCCTGCATGAGGCATTAGCAATTATTTTCCCTGTAACCGTCCTTAGAACTCTTTGTCTAGTAGTCCACGTGTAGAATTTTTCTGCAGCACATATATTAAGTAATCAGTTTAATATTTGTTCCTATAAATTAAATAAATTCCAGTATCCTTTTTAGCCATTTCCAGCAGTCTAAGGCAGGGAGGAAACTTAGTGATGAGATTTCTGGCACTAACTTTTCAAAGAGGACATTAAGAGGTGAAAATGGGAATGAATGCTAGAAAAATGACTGTTGTACATCACAGCAGGGAGGTTTTGCGCTGATGGACAGTGATGTTTCCGCTTGACAGTGTGAGGATATTTAACTTTCCCAGCCTTCCACAAGATGAGAAGAGATGAAGAGACGGGGAAAAAAAGGGGAAGAAAATCCTTAAAAAAGTATATTGGGGCCGGGCACGGTGGCTCACGCCTGCAATCCCAGCACTTTAGGAGGCTGTGGCGGGCGGATCGCTTGAGGTCAGGAGTTCGAGACCAGCCTGGCCAACATGGCAAAACCCTGTCTCTACTAAAAATACAAAAATTAGCCTGGCATGGTGGCGTGTGCCTGTAATCCCAACTTGGGAGGCTGAGGCAGGAGAATCGCTTGAAGCTGGGAGGCAGAGGTTGCAGTGAGCCAAGATTGCACCGCTGCACTCCAGCCTGGGCTACAGAGCCAGACTCCGTCTCAAAAAAAAAAAAAAGTATGTTGGAAAATACCAGGAGAGTGTTTATCTCCGCTTTGCCCTACTCTTGTTGGTATTCACATCTTCAGTGGGGAATGTAAAAGATCCTAAAACATGTGGGTCTTTTTTTTCTCCTTCT
This sequence comes from Pan paniscus, assembly GCF_029289425.2. Classification (NCBI taxonomy): domain Eukaryota; kingdom Metazoa; phylum Chordata; class Mammalia; order Primates; family Hominidae; genus Pan; species Pan paniscus. Next base: position 47,424,015 of record NC_073257.2, on the reverse strand, counting down.
GTCTCACATGGGGCTGCAGTTTTCTTTCTTTACTCTTTTATATATTGCTATTTATATTTTATGACTTGGAATACTATTAACTTTTTAAAATACTGATGTTTTTATTTTATTTTTTGAGACAAGGTCTCTCCATCACCCAGGATGGAGTACAGTGGCGTGGTCACAGCTCACTGCAGCCTCCACCACCCCAGCTCAAGCAATTCTCCTGCCTCAGCCTCCCAAGTAGCTGGGACTACAGGCGTGTATCACCAAGCCTGGCTAATTTTTAGAAAGTTTTTTGTAGAGACATGGTCTCTTTATGTTGCCCAGGCTCATCTCAAACTCTTGGACTCAAATGATTCTCCTGCTCAGCCTGTTAAAGTACTGGGTCTACAGCCGTGAGCCACTGTGCCTGGCCTAGAATACTGGTTTTAAATGACAGAATGATAGTTATAAAAACTGTGAAAGTTTGGAAAACCACTTAATGAGATGCTGTTACATATATAGTCTGCTTCCAAGTAGTGAGAAAAAAAAAATGCACTAAGTGATTTGGCAACGTACTAAGCCAATAATAGTATTTGCTTTGGAGTAATGGGATTATGGGTTGTTCTCCCTTTTTTTCTTTCTAAAGTTTTTATGATGTGGTTGATTATATTTTTGTGACAAAACTGTATAATCACTTGTTTTTATTATAAATGTGCAAGAGGACTTACATTCTTTTTTTTTTTTTTTTTTTGAGACGGAGTCTCCTTCTGTCGCCCAGGCTGGAGCGCAGTAACGTGATCTCAACTCACTGCAAGCTCTGCCTCCCGGGTTCACGCCATTCTCCTGCCTCAGCCTCCTGAGTAGCTGGGATTACAGACGCCCGCCACCACGCCCAGCTACTTTTTTGTATTTTCAGTGAAGACGGGGTTTCACCGTGTTAACCAGGATGGTCTCGATCTCCTGACCTCATGATCTGCCCGCCTCGGCCTCCCAAAGTGCTGGCATTACAGGCGTGAGCCACTGTGCCTGGCCGAGGACTTATATCCTTAAATGATTAAAATATATCCTGAGGCAAAACTATTCCAAATAAAAATGGAGGCCAATCAGAAATATTTAAAAATTCAGATAAATGTATTTTAGAGAGTGTATTTAGAAACCCAGTTTCTAGATGAGAGTGGCATCATTCAGTGTGTTATACTCCCAAATTAATGCTTTTTACCTATTGTCCCTTGGATTAAATAAATTCAACTTGACTCAACTAAATCTTAAGGTTTGACACCCTGACAAACATGTCTTAAAATGTTTTAAAGTACATAAGATTTAAAACCTTGGCCAGGCGTGGTGGCTCACACCTGTAATCCTAGCACTTTGAGAGGTCGAGGCAGGTGGATCATCTGAGGTCAGGAGTTCGAGACCAGCCTGGCCAACATGGTGAAACCCGTTTCTACTAAAAATACAAAAATCAACTGGGTGTGGTGGTGCATGCCTGTAATCCCAGCTGCCTGGGAGGCTGGGGCAGGAGAATTGCTGGAACCCGGGAGGCAGAGGCTGCAGTGAGCCAAGATCATGCCACTGCACTCTAGCCTGGGTGACAGAGCAAGACTCAGTCTCAAAAAAAAAAGAAAAAAAAAAACTTTCCTAATGTTTGTATATTCTCACGTTAAGTTCTTCTTGGAATAAAGTTGGTGTAGAGTGGGGAAGGGAGAAAAATTAATCTCTGTAAGTTGCTGGGGTAGAGGTAACAGTGTTTTATGTGTAGAGGAAATAATGTCTACTGTTAAGTCTTTTGATCAGCCAAAAGTGGAGTGGATAGTGCTTAAAATGTTTTGATGTCGTTGTGAGGATTACAGTTATTTAAAAAGAATGGATGTGGAGTTGATTTTTAACATTTTGGGATTAAGAAGGGTGGAGAGTTCTCACTGGAGATTGTTTGATGTGCCCTAAGGCTGGTTGAGCACTTCTGGCTGCCTCTGAGCATGTTGCAGTCCCCTGTCAAGATTCCCTGGGTAACCTTTCTAAAATTTTGCTCCAGCGCCCAATGGAGGAGGCTGGATTCAGCCTCTGCTGTCTTAGAACTTCAGTCTTTCCTTACAGGTATAGCTCTCTTCATACACACTGCTTGACTGCAATGTGTTTAGGTTACATGTTGTCCTTAAATCAGGCCTCCATAATTTGTTGGCAGCTTTCCTTTTGCAATCATATTAGCACTTGGGTCTAAAAGCCAGTTAGGATGATTGGAAGAAAAAAAATTACAGATGGTTAAAATTGGGTCAAAGTGCACTTCCTTACTCTGTTCTCTTTGCAAGTTAAAAATATCTAAAAAATCATTGCAGCTGTGTCAGCATTTCTCAGTAGGTGCCAGATTTAGGTACTACCTTTCAGAATGTTTATGTACTGTGAAGGGGAAAATCCATTAATTACACAGTTCTGTTTGTCTAAAACGTTCAAGAACATTTCCACTGCCCTCTGCATGTTTGTGATTATTTGGGCCATTCAGTTCAGTCTGGATTATCCGATAGAGCACAGTGTTCTGTCATTGGTTCAGGCGTTTGGCTGTCTTACCCCACAGAACTGTGTATTCTAGGTCGGGGGCAATATTTTATATCTTTTACACTCTGTGTATAGTGCTGAGCATGTTACAGTTGGAAATTGTTAATTAATTTTTGTTGTTTTCCTGCCCTCAACTTTTCCTCCCAGAGGCCCCACCTGAATTTAAGAACAAATAAGTTATTATAAAGTCTTGTAGGAAAAGGCCTGGTATATTTAGAGAATCAGATCCAGCTGTCACCTACCATTCATACAGAACCATACTAACCTTTTCCTAAAAGTACCATCAGGCTGTTGGTTTTGTAAGTTTTCTTGTGTTCATTTTCCTTTTAAACCAAGCCTCATCTGTGAAAGGAGGCTGAAATCTGGCAGACCTCTTTATTATGCTCTATTTGTCCACATGTGGAAACCACCAGAAACCAGTAAAAAAGAATGGGAAGTGACCAAAGAGCAGACAGAAAATACCAGTTGCCCTAGGGAGCACCCAGCTCTTCCAAGGACTGCATGGGTCCTGGTCAGAGGGGCAAGTGAAATACCGCAGCTGCCTCCTGCAGAGGGGTATCTCTTTTACTTGTGAGCAGCGTCTGCAGCTGTGCAGGCTCTCAGCAATGCTTAGTGTCAGCCATGTCCCTTGATTTATGCTCGTGTGAGCCTCTGCACATGTGGGTGCTCCAGCAGGCTAGAGGGCGGAGGGGTGCCCCAGGTCCCCAGAGGCACAGAGCTTTTTTTGGATACCGAGCCTGAGCTGAGAAGCGTGGGATGCAAGAGTGATGTCCTGCCCCAAGTTCAAGGAAAGTACAAAGTAAGCGGAAATGCATCCCTTCAAATAGAGGAAATCCCAAGTTGCTTTTATGTTTCCCGTTATAGCTGTGTGAAGTCATATCTTGAGGTTTAGCTTTCACGTTGAGTTTCAGCTGCTTTTTATGTGTGGCATGGTGAATGTTAGTTTTCAGCATTTCCTTATTTCAGTGTATGTTGCCTCCGCACTGATTATTATCCTTTGTTAGTTTAGAAGTCTTGTTTTATCCAGAGAAACAGAATAGGAAAATAACAGCAATTTTGAATGGCAGCTTCCCCTCCTTTTATGATAAAAAATACAGCTTCTGTAAAAAACTGCGGCAAGAGAAAAGAAAGGGCGTACTGTTGTCCCTGGGGATAAAATAGACAGGAGACCAAAGACTATATTTCTACTGAGCAGTGCTTTTATTAATGAATTCTGGTAGAGTTTTAACAGCAGGGCACGATTTCCTCCTATTGTGACTCCTGATGACCTCCAAGAAATAATTCCTGAATGTCACGCTCATAAGACATTTTTCTGATTATGGGCTTGTAATAATTAGATGTTTATCCCTAGAAAATATTGCCAACAAAAATTTATTAATAGTGCAAAGGAGGTGCTTATGCACCTTATTATGTAAATTGTTATTTTATATTCAACATCATTACAAACGTGTTTTGAGAGGGCTATTGAGATAGATCTCCAAGACATCTGCCGTAAACCAGTACTTGGACTTACAGCCAGTGCTCTCCACATCTCCATGGTAAGGAGCATTCAGGTCAGGAGGTAGAAATGGAAAACCAGGAAGGTATTTGGTGATTAGTTTTTGAAGTTAGTTGTGTCAAGAGCAAATTAATTTTTTTAATAAAATAAGTCTCAGCAATTTAAAAACCATTCATAGAAAAGAAGCAGAGTTAAAATGGACTTCACAGTAGTTTCCATGGGGATTACCGGCAGGTGTAATGCCTCTTCCGGGGAAAGAAGAAGATTGAGGGAAGTAGAATAGGATGGGGAATGGTAGAGAGTCACAGTTGATTTCAGGTGCCACTCAGTGGCATTACTGTCATTGTTTACTTCCGAGCATTTAGATCCACAGCTAGAAGGGACTCAGAGAAGACAGACCCAAGAAAATCACCAAGGAATTCGCCTGTGTATAGGACTTTGAAATGGACACGTCTCCTTGAAAGTGCCACGTTGGATGTCTCCAGGCATGGATCTTGTCTAGATGACATTTGCAGTTTTGCATGCTTTGCTATTGAAATGTTCTAGCTAATGAATGTCTTCCACTGCCTGCCTCTGTGTGTCAGGTAATGCATCTTTCTTCACAGAAGGACTGAATTCAGAGGGTTTCTTGAAGAAAATTTAAAAGCTGGTGATATCTGCATAGTTGCTTTATTTTATTTTATTTTTGAGATGGAGTCACGCTGTGTCGCCCAGGCTGGAGTGCAGTGGCGCGATCTCAGCCCACTGCAAGCTCTGCCTCCCGGGTTCATGCCATTCTTCTGCCTCAGCCTCCCGAGTAGTTAGGACTACAGGAGCCCGCCACCATGCCTGGCTAATTTTTTTAATTTTTTTTTTATTTTTAGTAGAGACGGGGTTTCACCGTGTTAGCCAGGATGGTCTCGATCGCCTGATGTCGTGATCTGCTGGGCCTCGGCCTCCCAAAGTGCTGGGATTACAGGCGTGAGCCACCGCGCCCAGCTGCTTTATTTTATTTTATTTTTTGTTTTATTTTATTTTATTTTTTGAGATGGAGTCTAGCTCTTTCACCCGGGCCGGAGTGCAGTGGCATGATCTTGGCTCACTGCAGCCTTTGCCTCCCAGGTTCAAGCGATTCTCCTGCCTCAGCCTCCCAAGTACCTGGGATTACAGGTGTGCACCACCTGGCTAATTTTTATATTTTCAGTAGAGACAGGGTTTCGCCATGTTGGCCAGGCTGGTCTTGAGCTCCTGACCCCAAGTGATCCGCCCACCTCGGCCTCCCAAAGTGCTGGGATTACAGGTATGAGTCACTGTGCCCAGCCTGCTTTAGTTTATTTGGATGGTGACTGTAACTTTAAACATATTAATACTGAACAACTAAATATACTATGTATGCTGAAGGATGCTAGATTTTTCTAAGTCAGAATCTGACAGCTTTCTCAGTTAGCTGCTGTTTGTCAGTCCTTTGTGAACAAAAATACTGGTCTACCTCACGTTAAGGAAACGATAAGTGAAATGAGATTTATTTAATCATACCAGGTATTTTAAACAGCCAGCTCTTTTTTTTGGCAAGCTCTTAATGTTATTAAAAACATAATTTGTCACTTACATCTTTTCAGCATACATATAGTTTCTTAGTCATGTAATTCATAAAATAGAATTTAGAGTTGAAAGGAACCTAAGAAGTCCCTTCTAAATGTGTAGATCTTCTGAACAGTGTGGAAATTTTCCTCCACCATGTCTCTGCTGGAGGATATTGTCTGTGGCCATGCACTTGGCACCTTTCAAGGCAGCCAATTCTAGGGAATAACATTTCTTATTGGAAAATGCTCTGTTGGCCTGATTGTTGCTGCATTTTCCCCCTTGTTAATTCATGTTTGCCATTTAGCAACACAAACGATGTCTGTTCCCCTTCATTCATGATGCTCAGTTCTTAAAGCTGAGAACATGATGGTTAAGGCAGCACAGTGAAATTGCCAACTACTTGCCAAACAAGTGGATTTGAACCAGCCTTTGCCTCATTTCTGTCCTTGGCCCGAGGGATTTAGAATCCAGCAGACCGCAACCTTCCTCCCTATTTCCCCTGTCCATTTACAGATGAACACCTGGAGATACCACAAGCTTAAATGTCTTGCCTAAAGCCACACACATTGGCTTGGAGCTTAGTGAGTTTGTATTAGGTATTATAAGTGATTTAGAGCTGATTTAGAGTATACAAGAGGTTATATGCAAATGCTGTGCCATTTCGTATCAGGGAGTTAAGCATCCTTGGATTTTGGTATCCACAGGGATCCTGTAACTAATCCCTTACGGATATGGAGGGACAGTGGTACCTCTGAAGGCTGCTGGAGGATAAAGCTGTAACTCAAGAGCCGTGGATGTGGTGGTAACTTGGCAGCAGTCTCTTTCCCAAAGGCCTCCTTGCGGGAGGGAGGGCAGTGCTCATCTTAATTTTCTGGTCTCTTTCCTAGACTCACCATCATTCCTCAGGTAATCAGTTGATTAATTAACAAATGCTTGGCTGGGTGAGGTGGCTCACACCTGTAATCCCAACACTTTGAGAGGCTGAGGCAGGAGGATCATTTGAGCCCAGGAGTTCAAGACCAGCCTGGGCAACAAAGCAAAACCCCCATCTCTAAAAAAAAAAAAAAAAAAATTAGCTGACTGTTGTAGTGCATGCTGTAGTTCCAGCTTCTCAGGAGGCTGAGGTGGGAGGATTGCTTGAGCTTGAGAGTTCGAGGCTGCAGCGATTGCACCACTGTATTCCAGCCTGGGTGACAGAGTGAGACCCTGTCTCTAAAAAATAAAAATTATCCAAATGTCTAATGAGCATCTACTGTATACCTGGTGCTGCACTGTGAGGATGCCCTCTAAGAGCCTCCTGTGCAGGGAGAGAGAGGTTGTGTAAAATGTTTGCAAAGGTGGAAATGGGGTAGGAGACACATATGTGAGGACATGGGGCTGCAGGGAAGGCCTTCTCAACTCCTCTCAGGCTGATGGTGAGTTAGAGACCAGCCAGGGAAATTGACATCTGAGGCAGATCTGGCTGAGTCCACCAGGGGAAGAGGGTGGGATGGTGGAGGGAAGGGGCTTGAAGGACTGAGTATAGAGTCCTTTGTCACATAGGAAGATGTCCCTGCTTTGTGAGCAGGCAGGAGTCTTCGAAGGTTCCAAAGCAGGGAAATGACATAAGACTACTGAAGGCCAGGCATGGTGGCTCACGCCTGTAATCCCAGCACTTTGGGAGGCCGAAGTGGGTGGGTCACGAGGTCAGGAGTTTGAGACCAGCCTGGCCAACATGGTGAAACCGTGTCTCTACTAAAGATACAAAAAAAAAAAAAAAAAAAAAAAATTAGCCAGACGTGGTGGCACATGCCTGTAAGTCCAGCTACTCAGGAGGCTGAGGCAGGAGAATCGCTTGAACTTGGGAGGCAGAGGTTGCAGTGAGCCGAGATTGTGCCATTGCACTCCAGCCTGGGCGACAGAGTGAGACTCCATCCCCCACCCCCCCCCCAAAAAAAAAACACTACTGAAAATACTTGGAAATAGCCTCCTTAATTTGTTGTTTTTTTTCCTTTTTCCACTAATGGTGGAATTCGGATGGGAAGAGGCTTCTAATTTTCTGCTCACAATGTTGTTCCTTCACTAGTTTGAAGATTCTTCTGTTGTGAAAGACCAAGAGAACATATGATTAGTTAATAGGAGCTGTATTCTATCTGTAGCTTATCTCTTCCTGGCCCCAAATATAGCTTAAAACCTTGCTGTCCTTCCTCTGCTTACTAAAAAAAAAAAAAAAAATTGTTCAAGAACTTCAGCTAATTCTGGATTTGTCTTCTGACAAAGTTCCCTGTGGTTCATACCACATTTTTGTTTCCTCCCTGGCCGTGTGCTGGCCCCTGAAGTGTTTAGATCTGCTGTTTTAAAAACTGAGCTCCCTAGCCAGTCAGATTAATTGCTTTGGATCATGCCATTCTGTCTTTCTCAGATCGTCGTATGTTAGTGTCTCCTGTGCCACATAAATAGTAATCTCTTATAGGTGTCTGAGGTATATTTTTCTTGGACTTGTCAAAATTAGTTCTCTAGAGCTTAGAGATGGTGTCCTGCTGGGTTTATTGTTCCCTTGTCTTCTTGTTACTAGTTCCAAAATTATATTCTCACTTTCTTCCAGGGTTCTTGGCTGCCTAACTGATCAATTCTTTTTTGGTCAGAGTTATGGATGAATTTTATTGGCTTCGTGCTTTTCCAAAATTTCAACCATGAGCCTATAGGATTGTATGTATAAATTTTTAGTAGAGACAAGGTCTTACTGTGTTGCCCAGGCTAATCTCGAACTCCTGAGCTCAATCAGTCCTTCTGCCTTGGCCTCCCGAAGTGCTGGGATTACAGGTGTAAGCCACCATGCCTGGCCATATATTACTTTGGAAAATGAACTAAGTTATTAATTGAAAAGCATGAAGGTGGTGAGGATGATAGCTTTGCTTATTGCTTCTTCAGAGGTGGGTCAAGAGTTCTTATGATATGTCTTTTAAATTCTAGAATAATACCTACAGATTTCTCTTTACATCTTGATTCTGTACAAATTTGTGTGGTTTAAAAAAATGAGAGAGTTCTCTCCACTTCTTTGGTTTCTTTAGGCAGTAAGTGACAAACTCTCATAGCAATACTTCATCTACTTTGCTTTCCTTTATATTTGCACCCAAATTTCTTCATTCTCTCACGCATATATCTCTGGTAGTAGATTGTTTGGACAAAGGGCACCTTGAACTGGCAGCCTTGCATTCTGCTTGCCTGCCCAGGCTTGGTCCTGTAAGGAGACTTGTCCTTTCTTTTTGTTTGTTTTTTGAGATAGGGTCTTGCTGTGATGTCCAGGCTGGAGTGCAGTCGTGCATCACAGCTCACTGCAGCCTCAAACTCCTGGGCTAAAGTGATCCTCCTGTCTCAGCCTCTCAAGTAGCTGGGACTGCAGGCACACACCACCATGCCTGGCTAGTTTTTTTGCAGAGATGAGGTCTTGCTTTGTTGCCCAGGCTGGTCTCAACTCCTGACCTCAAGCGATCCTCCTGCTTCAGCCTCCGAAACTGTTGGGATTACAGGTGTGAGCCACCATGCCTGACTGATTTGTTCCTTTTGGTGGTCAGTCTTGGTTCAGTAGCATATAAATTTAGAGTGCTGCTGTATTTTGAGCAGCTGCTCTGTCATATGAGCTTGAAATGTTGGGTTCTATGCTGCTTCTATGTTGTGTAAGTCTCCAAATTGAAAGGATTTGTGACTTTAAAAAATGCCCACTCTTGCTCATATTTTTTGTTTCCTTTATTTGTTTGGCACTTGTTTTCACAGCAGTGACTTTCAGAGCACAATTACTGAGAAACCTTGAGTGTTGATGTAAATCCTCCACTGGGTTCTACTATTCCATACATCTTCATAACTAGGTAAACTTCCAGGAGTCACTGAAATTTGGTATTTGTAAATGAAAAATTATATCAAATACAGATACCAGTGAAATTGCTAGATTTCACTGATGATTTCAGTTCAGTATTCTAAAGTCTGGATGTCACTTAGTACTTGGCAGGATTGCAAAGCAATGACATATGTGCATGCAGGTAGTTTTAATTCAAGCCAATTGTGAGAAGGATGTTTTATCGGTATCAGTGTAGTGTTGAGTTGGTTGTGGTTTTCAATTGCTGCTTTTGTTTTGGTTTTAAATTATAAATTAGTTCATTTGTCTTTATCATCAGTTTAGTTGCGTTGTGTCATGTGCATTTAACTTATACTAATTCAAGTCTCAATGTTTGCTTAAAAATAATTAACAATACGTATTTTTTTCATGCAACATCTCCTTAAATACAGGCCAGATGCGTTTCTTCTGGTATTCAACCATAGAAACAGCAATCCCTTCCAATGCTGCAGGAAAATTGGCAGGGTTAGGGTTTGTGAAAGGTAATGCAGCACTCAGAAAACCACATGTGCTTACTGTGTGTGCTATTTAAGTAATTTTCAAGGATAATTTTGTCTTAACCTTAGCCTTGATTTTAGAAGCCAAGCCTTGCCTAAAAGGTGACTCCATGCAGTTTGTGGAGAGTTCTTTGGCCAGATCTATAGGATGTAGTGCTGTGTTTTTAGCATCAACAGTGCTTTGGAGTTATAATTTCCTAATAATGAGAATTGAAGTCAGGTATGTTTTGCTGTTAAAATATGACTCATTTGTGACTCTGTTTCTAAATAGGTGTGTATTTTCTCCCCTCTGTTTACGTGCTGATAGTCCATTTTTATCACTGAGTTTGTTCTCGTGGAAAGTAGTAATGGGCGAGAAATGTGGACTGTGTTTAGTAACTTGGAAAGCCACTGGCTTAAAGTAAAGCACATTTTATTTTCCAGAGGTGGGAGTCCTTGGGGGTAGTGATAATGTTGGTTTACTTCTGAACATTTATCCAACCAATCAGTGATGGAATTAAGTATCTATTATTCTTTCATATTATGAAAGCTTCTAATTGAAAATGCAAAACACTTATGAGGCACTTTAACCCCATCAAGTTTATGAGAAGAACATTAAGTGCCTAGTGGATGTTTGCCCAAAGGACCCAAGTGGGCAATTCACAAAGGAGGGAATTAACCAGTAAAAAGCCACAGAAAAGCACCGAATAAACCTAGTCTTCAGAGACTCAAAAGTTAAAATATTATCCTATATCCTGTTAAATTGGCAAAACCAAAAATGATTAACATACCTGACGCTGCAAAGTCACAGTGGCCTGGTGCATTTGGACGTTGTTGGTGATGTTGTGTAAAAGACTGCATCTTCTCGGAACAGCAATTTGGCATGATTATCAAGATCTACAAAGATGTTCATGCCCTTGCAGTCCTCTGTAATACTAGTTATCCCTAGGGAACTGAAATTATGGGTAAGGATATTCAGTCCCACATTATTTAATTTCCGAAACCATTAGAATAGCTTCAGAAGTTCAACAACAGGAAAATGGTGAAGTCAGCCACGGTTATTCATTAGAAGAAACAACATAGAGACTATATAGCAGAATGAAACATGCTTGTACTAGGCCAAGTGAAAAAAGGTAAAACATTAAATGAACACTGATGAGAACAAGGTTAAACATGTTATAACTAACATAAAATCTAAGTGTTATTAGTTGTGGGGCAAACGTTTATAGATGTATTTTCTCTTTTTTTGTTTGTAATTAAATTCCTCATCAAAGTAAAGAGAACATTAAAGAATTAGATAAGGCTATGGTAGGATGAAAATGAGATGCTGGGATGACTTTGTTTTAAATCCAAGGAGATGTGTCAGCTGTTTTTGGTGTGCCGTGTGGTTCTACAAACTGCTCATTTGCTGTGTAAATGGATGTAGCTTTCCAAGATGCCTGGGTATGAATGAGAAGTAATTTTGGTAAAGTGACATGTTAAGGGCATATTTTAAAGTTCACATTCCATCTGCTGAGTGTTCTGTATTTGCAAAGGTATTTATTACAGGCTTTCTTGCTCCATTGAGAATACAAGCTATAGAACCATGTAGAAATAGTTTTTTTTTTTTTTTTTTAGATGGAGTCTTGCTGTCACCCAGGCTGGAGTGCAGTGGTGCGATCTCGGCTCACTGCAACCTCTGCCTCCCGGTTTCAAGCAATTCTCCTGCCTCAGCCTCCCGAGTAGCTGGAGTTACAGGCGCCCACCACCACGCTTGGCTAATTTTTTTGTATTTTTAGTAGAGACAGGGTTTCTCTATGTTGGCCAGGCTGCTCTCGAACTCCTGAGCTCAAGTAATCCACCCGCCTCAGCCTCCCTAAGTGCTGGGATTATAGGCGTGAGCCACCATGCCCGGCGTATATTCCTCATTTTAAAGCTTTAGATCATTTTTATTTACTTTGATTTCAAAGATACTGTCTTATATTTGATATTGTCAGTTGGTATCAACATTTAAAAACAGGTTTACAATTGATAATGAGAAAATAACTTTTATTTGAGGAATGCAAGTCCTTTTATTTTTTATTTGTTTTTGAGATGGAGTCTTGCTCTGTCACCCAGGCTGAAGTAGCTGGGATTACAGGGGGCCTTGCTAATTTTTTGTATTTTTAGTAGAGACGGGCTTTCACTATGTTGGCCAGGCTGGTCTCGAACTCCTGAGCTCAAGTGATCCACCCGCCTCAGCCTCCCAAAGTGCGGGGATTACAGGTGTGAGCCACCACGCCCAGTGAGCTTGGGTTTTCTGCTATAGAACTGACCAGGGCATTCTGGATTTGTGAGTGAAAGCAGGAACCCATGGAGGGGTGCATCTTGCATTCTGCTTGTCGGGCGAGATGAATGTAGGCCACTCTACCTTCCAGACTGCAGAACTTCCTTGGTATTTACCTTTGTGAAAGGGGTCCACAAATGACTTTTTACCCCTGCCAGGGGTTGATGGAAGTTGTTTCCAGGTGTGACCCATCTTCATTGGCTTATCCTGGCGAGCTGTTAGGAAAAAGTGTCATTTTAACTTGCTGTATTCCTCTGAAGCTCCAGAATACAAAGTCTGAGCTCACTCTGTTGAAAAACTCCTTTGTTTCTACCTAAAAGCACAGGATGTTCATTTCTATTAGATCAGTTCTTTTCTGTATACCAGCCTGCACATGTGTGTGCTCTTGCTTCATAAGATGCACCACCAAATTGAAAAGAGTTAGTGACAACTGTTCCTTGGCTGGCATCAAAACCAGACACCAAAGAAAAGCCAGCAAGTAATTTTGTAAGACTAGGTCGGGCTGACCGACGTTATTTTTCTTTCTCAGTTTTGTGTAACTTTTCTGTTTTAAAAAATTGTTTTGCATTAACACGCTGACAGAAATATGCTGCTAATGACATAGTCATGATCTTGATGATGGTGATAATAACTGTAGCCAGCCTTCCTTCACTCTTCACTCCCCATGTGCCAGGCACTATGCTACATGTGGGACCACTTTAATCTCACAGTGATCCTGTGTGGGGGGCATAGTTGTTGCTCTTACCTCAGATGAAGAGGGGAGGCTGAGCAATGTCGAGTCAAACCACAGGGACAGGCAGAGCCACGTTCTGAGCTGCACCGTCTTTCTTCCTGCTGTAACCATTGTGCCCAGCACATTTAGCATCACCATTTGCTTTCAAAAGCCAGAACATTTTAATCAGAGGAATGCAAACTTTTAAAAGACATTATGAATTTACTTTTTGTGCAGTTTCCTGGTGAAAATCACAGGGCTTGCATGTTTTCAAGTGACCCAATTTTAATACTAGGTTGGTATTCTTCCTTCCCTCCTTCCTCTTGTCTCTCCGTCTTTCCCTTTCTGTCTTCCGTCACAGGGAGTTCTGCATCTCCGTTGCAGAACAACCCTATAGACTTTTAGGGTTTTGAGTTCCCAGAGGAGCATCTCAAAGCCTTTCCAAATCCAATGATGTCAGACCTTAAAGATCACGGGGCCCAGGGCTGGCAAATCCATGGCCTCACTTTGCTGCCCACCTTTCCGGGTCTGTCATGGAAACTGAGAACAGGGCACATCCCTGTCTGGAGTCTTGGAATCTCTACATCATTGCAGGTGATACCCCTAGGAAACTGGAACTTAAGATACAATTTATCTCCCTTTCCTAATTTACTCTCAAAGCAGAAGTTCTAGATTAGATTCCTGTGGTCCGTGGTGGGAGAGTCATCTGTCCAAGGCCACGTACCTTGTAAGTGGCAGGTGAGTCTTGACTGCAAGGCTAGCGTTTTCTGCTCTGCCGGGACACCTTGATTTTCTCAGAATGCAGGTCCAGCGCAAGAGTTTCCTGCTCAGAAATGCCCATGGCTCCCTTTCACTTACAGTTCTTCTTGACCCTCAGGGCCTCTAGGATGAAAAGTCTGGGAGCAAGTTACTTCATCACATCCAGATAACCCTTTTATGTGCAGGGTGTTTGGTTGGAGGTGCTGCCCTCAAGGCGTTTACAGGCTAGCCAAGGGCTCGAGGTGTCATCTCCGTTTAAGAATGCTTAGAATACCAGGCAAAAAGTGATAGTTTTAATCAGCAGTAGAAAGTGCTTTTGCAGTTCAAAGGTGTGAGATGATCATGGATTGGCCATAACCAGGAAAGACTTTTGGGAGAAGATGGCATTGACTAGATCTTCATAGAAGGACAGATGTGTGGGCATGGTGACTGAAACAGCATGAAGGGTGACTTGTGTCTAAGGAGCAGGAAACATTTGGCTGGGTGATGTGGTCTGCAGGCAGAAGATAAGGCTAGGAAATGACTGTCCTGGAGGGTCTTGGATGAAGGGCCATCAGCGAATACTGAGGAAGTCATTGGGAGCCAGTGAAAATTTTTGAGCAGGGAAATTGGGGCTGTATTTTAACCAGATGGAGCTGGTTTGATGGTAAGGGTGTACTAGAGAAGGGGACCCCCACATTCTGAATTAATGTCACTTAGGAAAGGACCCCTTGTAAGTATGAAATGGTTATAATTGTGTGTGTGTGTGCATGAATTTGAGAAAAGTGTATAACTGAAGAACACTAGGTATGGTTTTCTTGTTTTTTTTTTTTTGTTTGTTTTTTTAAAGACATGGTCTCTCTCTCCCTCTGTTGCCCAGGCTGGTGTGCAGTGGCATGATCACGGTCACTGAAGCCTTGACCTCCCGGGCTCAAGCGATCCTCCCGCTTCAGCCTCCTGAGTAGCTGTGACTACAGGAACGTGCCACTCTGTGCCAGGCTAATTTTTGTATTTTTTAATGGAGACAGGGTTTTGCCGTGTTTCCCAAGCTGGTGTCGGACTCCTGGACTCAAGTGATCCACCTGCCTCAGCCTCCCAAAGTGCTGGGAGGTATGGTTTTAGACAAAGAAAAAAAAATTACAGTAATGATTTTCACCTGGAGAGGATAAGTGGGAGGAGGTGGGCTGAATTCAGGGCTGACTGCGTTTTTTGGCAGTGTTGATTTGGTGTTCAGTTTTCAGAGGCATTCCGTTAAGCCATTTGGAGGCAGTATTTTAAGTGAGAATGTGGCTATAGGGGTGGGCAGATAAGCTTGTGACTGATTCGGTCAGGGTGTTGGTAGGCAGGCCTAGCCCTGGTGGTCGCCATACCGGTGGTGCTCGGTATCTGTGGAGGTCTGCCAGCATCCTAGAAGCCCTGGGGGTTGGCTGTGCCATCAGCCCTGTGCAGACAGCTGCAAAGCATGACTTGGGGCAGAAGGGGCCACCTTGTTTATGTGGAGGGTGAAGGTTTGCTGACAGTGACACCAGCTTGAGATTGAGAGACGGTGGGATAATGTAATTCATTCAGTTTTGGCAGGAGGCAGAAGTCAAGGGAGTTTATTGATCCGAGCCTTGAGAGGGCGGGTAATGAGCAGTGTATCTTAGGTGGGCTGAGCGGTAAAGTTTGGGCACCGAGGGTGACGTGAACAGGAGTTCGGCTCTGGGAACTGGATATTCACCTCCCATCAGAGCTCTGTCACCATGCCTGGGGTGGAGCCGCACCCTGAGTGTGCTCAGCAGGGAGTGGCATGTGTGCAGGGCTTCAGCCAGGGCTGGCAGCCAAGGACCAAGCCATTTGCCTGGCTCCACCATCCAGAGTGCAGAGAAGAAAAGTGGGCCAGAGCCAAGTAAGTTTTCCCTTCTCTTTTTCACTCTGCTGTGACACCCTCAGAGTGTTGAGTAATAGGGCTTGTGAAAGGAAAATAAATCTTGGGGGCCCCAAAATCACTAAGCAGGGAAAAGGCAAGCTGGGAACTGCTCAGGGCAAACCTGCCGCCCATTCTATTCAAAGTCACCCCTCTGCTCACAGAGATAAATGTGTATCTGATTGCCTCCTTTGGAGAAGCTAATCAGAAACTCAAAAGAATGCAACCATTTGTCTCTTATCTTTTATCTACCTGTGACTTGGAAGCCCCTTCCCAACTTCCAGTTGTCCCGCCTTTGCTTCGAGTTGTCCCACCTTTGCTTCGCGTTGTCCCACCTTTCCAGACCGAACCAATGTTCATCTTACATATATTGATTGATGTCTCATGTCTCCCTAAAATGTTTAAAACCAAGTTGTGCTTTGACCACCTTGGGCACTTGTCATCAGGACCTCCCGAGGCTGTGTCACAGGCGTGCATCCTTAACTTTGACAAAATAAACTTCCTAAATTGACCGAGACCTGTCTCAGATTTTTGGAGTTCACAGGCTCATGTATGGAGAACTTGGACAGTAGAATATCCTTAGAGCACTGAAGTCTAGTTAAGTGAGGACTGACAACATAAGGAGATGGTGAAAAATAGTTTCAAAGAAGAAAAAATTGCACATGTTTTTGAAAACAAACTCATGCTTCTTATAGAAAGATTAGAATCTCATTGCTTAACATTTTATATTTTCATCCCTTTAAAAATCTCTTTTTTTTTGAGACAGAGTCTCACTGTTACCCAGGCTGGGGTGCAGTGTCACAATCTCGGCCCACTGCCACCACAGCCTCCCAAGTAGCTGGGATTACAAGCGTGCGCCACCATGTCCAGACAATATTTTTGTATTTTACCGTCTGTACTAAAAATACAAAAATATTAGCCCAGTGTGGTGGCGCGTGCCTGTAATCCCAGCTACTGAGGAGGCTGAGGCAGGAGAATCGCATGAACCCAGGAGGCAGAGGCTGCAGTGAGCCCAGATTACGCCACTGCTCTCCAGTCTGGGTGACAGAGCAAGACTCCATCTCAAAAAACAAACAGACAAACAAACAGAAGAAAGGCTGTAATTGTATAGTCCCACCAGCATACCAAAGTCATTTTGGAAGTAACCTCTCATTAGTTCAATTAATGAGGTTGAATTAAAAAGTCACGGAGTCTGCCAGGCTGCTGAGTGTTCTGGGCACTCTGTGAGGGCCAGTTAATAGGATGTGCACCTCCTGAGCTGTGTTCCTTTCTCCCCTGCCCTGAGCACACGTTTCAGAGGAACATGGCGAGTTCTCAGGTAGCGACGCTTCCCAGCTGCTGTGCCGTCAGGTGGCACTCCACCTGCCCCTCTCTATCTCATGATCTTGTTTTATTTTCTTCAGCGTGTTTCTTACTAACTGAAATTATCTTACATGTTTGACTTTGTCTCATTGCCTAGAATCCCAGCTCTGTTATAACAAGCACTTTGTTTTTCTAGTTCATGCTGAATCCCCAGCCTTGGGCCCATAGTGGGTGCTGAATATATGTTCATTGCTTGAACTCCAGAGGGTATCTGTAGCCTCTGTCTCCAGTTTGCCCCAAGCCACTGTCTCAGGCCATCTTTATGAATGACACTGCAGGAGTCCTGGGCGCTGCAGCTCCTGTTTAGGGATGTGCTGCTTGTGGGACCTCTTCTCCCTGGGATGCCTCCTTTCTCGCTGAGTCTAGGTCTGAGGACATGCGGATTCTTTAGGACCTAACTCAATTGCTGGTTTCTTCCACAAAACCTTTCCTAACATCCTAACAGACTCTAGCGCTTGCCTGTTTGAGCCTCCGAAAGTCACTGTAATTATATTAAAGATGCCTTACACCACGTTCCTGCGTTGTAATTGTGTGCATAGTTGTCTGACGGTAGGTCCTTTTGAGTCAGGGAGTCCCTTGAATTTTTTCCTCAAAGGCCTTTGTTTTCTATACCCCTGCTTTTTTTCCTCCTCTGAAAATTTTCTCAACATCTCTCATCTTAGATCTTGTGGGTCTTTTTTTTTTTTTTTTTTTTGTCAATTAAGTATTTTTAAAATATTAGAGCTGGTAGGAATCTTGGCTGATGTCTAGTCTCATTAGAATGTGTATCTGTACTGTGATTTTTCCGTTAACTTTTGCCTCAGGAGTTTCGAATCAGCTTTGGGGCTAGTAGCAAATGTAGATAATTGTTTCCTGATTAGGAGTCAGATTTGACACTTCCTTATTGAAATGTTTTGCTGTCTGGGATATGAAGCAGATGGTAGCTTCTGGCAGAGCAGATGTCTGTGTTGAATCAGAGTATTTTAAATCTGCTCTTGTACCTTGAAGTGTTTCCCTTGGCAAATACCCACTTCTGACCTGCTAGTGTCAGCTTTGGGTGATCCCCCCGCGTCGCCCATACAGGATTACACAGATCCTTACTAAGAAGTCTGATAAAATACAAGTAATAAAACATAATTTAGTATCGGTTAATCCATGATGCTTTATTCTGATGCAAGTACAACGTGTTGATTGACTTGGTAACCAGTGAATCATTAATAAATGCACTGTTAACTTGCACTGTTGATTCATAACACTAAAAGGAGTAATTTCAATAAAAGATAGTTTGATTCTTCAGATTCCCTATTGGGGTGGTTCAGAGCACAGACTGTAGGTAGGCTGTCTGGATTTGAAATTCAGCTCTGTGTAATCTTTAGGCAAATTACCTAACATTGCAGTATCTCAGTTTCCTCATCTGTGGAATGGGGTATGTGTGTAATAATAGTACTTACTTTTAGGATTAAATGAGGATCACATGAGTTAATAAATGAAAATTGTTGAGAATGTTCTGTGGCTCACAATCCCTGCAGAGATGTTAGCCACTTTAATACTACCATTAAGATCTCTTCTTCCTTCTCCTCTGAGAAATAAGTGCTTAACGATATCACTGCTCCTGTTTTTAGTACAAAGGCTGGATGAAGCCCAAATCTTTTTTTTTTTTTTTTTTTGAGTCTTACTCTGTTGCCCAGGCTGGAGTGAAGTGGTGTGATCTCAGCTCACTGCAATTTCTGCCTCCTAGGTTCAAGTGATTCTCCTGTGTCAGCCTCCCGAGTAGCTGGGATGACAGGTATGCACCACTATGCCTGGCTAATTTTTGTATTTTTAGTAGAGACGGGGTTTCACCATGTGGGCCAGGGTGGTCTCAAATTCCTGACCTCAGGTGATCTACCCGCCTCAGCCTCCCAAAGTGCTGGGATTACAGGTGTGAGCCACTGCACCCGGCCGAAGAAGCCCAAATCTTAAGAAGAAATGCTCTACTCAAAACCATGCCTGGTTTATGTAGTGTGGCTTTCTTTCTCCTGAGCTGGGGGTTGCACTGGCTGTTACCTGGGACACAAATAGTATGGATGGAATGCTTTAAATTGGAAGTATGGGTTTTTGGACATCTTGCTTAGATTTGAGCTTTCACCCTTAAACTTTGTATTTTTCTTTGGATGGAAGTATTGGATAAAGGTACCAGAAAACCAGTGCGTTGAATTTGAACTGTAGCTTTTTGGGGGAAGGGGCAGGTGTGTCTTTCTCTCAATACTATGTTTACTTTTGGCTCTCGTATACCAAAAGGAAGGGAGGATGCTAAAGTCTAATAGTTGGCAAATAGCTGTCTTTCCTGCTGTGGGTGGCACTGAGAAGGACGAGACCTAATCCTAACTTCGTAAACTTTTCATCTTATAGGAAGGTGAAGTACATAGATTATGGACAGTGCCGGCTGTTTATGAAGATAAATGTTTTCATCTTACAGTACTTTGAGCACTGTGTGCTGGGCTAATGAGAAACACAAGACAGCCAGGTGCTTATCTATAAGAGCTGTCTCAGAAAAGGTGGTTCAGAGCCAACTTGAGAGAGAAACCCTGCTCCCACTCCTGGGCTCAGTTTTGCCTTCATTTTCTTTCCAGTCAACAGTTCCCACCATTTACCTCTTAGCACACTACCCTTAACACACACCAAGCTATTTTTTTTTTTTTAGTAATGTTTCATTATGGAAATTTTCAAAGTAAACAGAGAGTAGAATAATGAGCACTCAGGCACCCACCACTCAGCTCCAGCAGCTGCCGGCACAGACATATGGCGGGTCTTGTTTATCTGTAACTCCCTTCCCCACTTCCTCCAGTACCTGCTGGATTAGTTCAAAGCAAATCCCCCAAAATATATCGTTTTTCCTATAGATTCTTCTACATGTATCACTCAAAGATGAGGAAGGACTCTTAAGGAATTCTATTTTAAACTGTATTTTCCAACCACCATTTTTTATTCAAGGAGATTGCATTCATTGGCTAAAGTACGTAGGCTGGCCATAACATGTCAGGTGAGTGTATAATTAGTAGATCTTATATTTAATGAGCACCCTGCATTTAGAATGCCTTCCTTCAGAAGTTTCAAAGAAATCCCAGGTTGCCCATTTTCCTTAAGGTCTTGCAGACAAACTCTTGTTGATTAAGAAATTTCTATTGGGTTTCTTGAGAATCATAAACCTGCAATAATATATGACCAGTGCTTGGGTCAGCTTCCCAACTAGCATGCAGGAGGGTGATGCACCTTAGTCCTTGAGGAAGCCAGGTATGAGTAGTCCTATGGTGTTGTACAAATTCCATTTTCTTTTTATGCCATTGAGTATAAAAGCTTGGGAACCAGTGCCTATTTATTGGTAAACTAAGTGAAAATCCAGTGACTTCACTGACATATTTGGATCTTATTAGTATATGGCTGGGAGGAGATTAAGTCATTTGAATTTATTTCAATTCTGAAAAGAAAGTGCTGCCTAAAAATTATTATAGTATTTGGGAATATTTCTACCCAGTATACATGGTGGCAGAAAATCACATAATCTGTGTTGTGGCAAAAGCATTGAATAGGAAGCCAGGAGATGTGGGTTCCAGTACCCACATGCCGTCTCTCCTGAGTACCCAGGTGGCCGTGGGCTAGACACAGCTGCAGGTGTCTAGTTTGTAGGTGATGGGTTAGAAATGGGCTGTAAATGAGATGAAGATTGCTTTGGCCTTGGTGGGGTGGAGTGGTGACATTTATCCTTACCTTAAAGCTGATAAGTTCATGGTGATGGTTCTCAGCCCCATATGACTCAACATCTCTATTTTTTCTTTTAATTTTGAAATAATTACAGATTTGCAGGAAGTTGCAATGATACAGGGAATGACCCTGTGTCTTTCTCCCACCTTCCCCCAGAGGACACAGGTTGGCAAGCTGATGCAGGTGGGTGGCATTGCCACTCAATATCACAGACAACCTTGCTGCAGCCCTCAGCTCTTCAAAAATAGTGACTTTTCCTTAGAAAGTTACTATTTCAGGAATGCATTGCCCATGCACTGTCAACACTGGGCAAAAATACTTTGTGTTTATGAGCTCAAGGCTCAGAAAATTATACACAAATTTCTGACCCGAGTGTCTGGTGGGACCTTTAGATATTGAAGACAATTTCTTCCTTTTGTGGGACTGTCCCACACGTTGCAGAATGTTTAGAGGTCCTTGACCTCTGCCACTAAATACCAGCAGTGACCTCCAGTCATTGTGACAACAAAATTTCCAAAATGTCCTCTGGGCAGTGGTTCTGCCCCTTTAAGAACTACTAAGATGGTGAACAAACACGCTTTCTGATAGAATCTGTCCCTCAGTGCCCGCACCGGCAAGAAAATTCTCAGTGTATGGAGTGTTGATTTGAATCATGTGATAATGTTGATGGTCTGATGTACAATGTTTCTTATTCTTAAAACATACCAGGTGTGTATTATATTTGCAAAGTAAATGTAGTGCTTCTAGTGGTAGCCGGTAGGTTTGCTGGTAGCTGAATGTGGGAACCCTAGAAGTCATGTCTATGGCTCATCTTCACTGTGAGTGCAGAGTCCTGCCAGCCCAGCACAAATGGCTAGGGTTTCTTCATCAGCAACAGTCATTTTCCCCGACTCCCAGTCTCCAATACATCAAGACTATTTTGTGGAACGTAAGAGTTTTTGTCAAGTATTTAACATCATATAGATAGAGCCTTTTAAAAAGTAAACTTTTGGCTGGGTGCAGTGGTTCACACCTTTAATCCTAGCACTTTGGGAGGCTGAGGCTGGAGGATTGCTTGAGTCCGGGAGTTCAAGACCAGCCTGGGCAACCTAGTGGGACCCCATCTCTACAAAAAAAAAAAAAAAAAAAAAAAAAAAGTCAGGCATGGTGGCATGTGTCTGTGTTCCCAGCTGAAGGCTGGGATGGGAGGAAGGCTGAAGTGGGAGGATCACCTGAGCCTGGGAGGTTGAGTCTGCAGTGAGTTGTGATCATGTTACTGTACTCCAGCCTGGGCGACAGAGTGAGACCCCATCTCTCTTTCTGTCTCTCTCTCTCTCTGTCTCTTTGTCTGTCTCTCTCTCCCTCCCTCCCTCTCTCTTTCTCACACACAAAAAAGTAAACTGTTTAGTAAAGTGGGTTGATAAATGTTTTAGGGTTTTGTTTTAGAACCTGAACCTGTTGTAGGAGTGACCTGGGTGACTTTCAGGTTTGGAAACAGCATTAGAGTTTCTATTTATGTGATTTTCTTTTTTAAAGACCAACTTATTTCAATGTCAATAAAAGTATGGGTGTAAACTAGGACTTCAAAATAGCTTCGTGAAATAAAATTGAATGCTCTTTTGTGGCTGTGTTCAAATCACGTATACCTGTATTTATATTTAATATATATGTATTTGTATTTATATCTATGTTACTTTTATATGTGTGGAAGCACTTTTTCTAATCCCATCCTTGACCCATCATCCTCCCTGGTTCGTTTATCATGAC
This sequence comes from Pan paniscus, assembly GCF_029289425.2. Lineage (NCBI taxonomy): Eukaryota > Metazoa > Chordata > Mammalia > Primates > Hominidae > Pan > Pan paniscus. The sequence continues at coordinate 47,401,604 of NC_073257.2, read as the reverse complement.
ATACATAATTTTTTTGGTGGCCGTACTTTGTTCCTTTAGGACTCATCGTTTTCTTAAGTAGAACACCATAGCTCTTTCTTTGTAGAAGAATAGTGCACGACAGAACATAAAATACTACAAAAAAAAAATGGAAGACAGGCATTTGTCTTTGCTTAACATTGATTCTCCAGGGTAATCTGCTCATTTTAATCATCAAGGGAGGGATGCTAGAATCATTTTATGTGAGTTAGTAGAAGAAATAGGCCATTATTTGCCACTGGAAATCTCCCAGGAATTTTATAACTTGGCTATATTTCTAAAATGTTTAACTAATTACTTTTTAGGACTGAAAAATAATCAATCTAATTTGTTTTGTTTTAAACTAGCCTAGATACCAGAATATGTGTATAATTTTTTTTATGTTTGAAAGATAATCCAAATGGGGATTCCTTTTATTTTTTGACAGAGTCTCGCTGTGTTACCCAGGCTGGAGTGCAGTGGTGTGATTGTGGTTCACTGCAACCTCAGCCTCCTGGGTTCAAGTGATTCTCCTGCCTCAGCCTCCCGAGTAGCTGGGACTATAGGTACACGCAACCACACCTGGCTAATTTTTGTATTTTTAGTAGAGATGGAAGTTCACCATGTTGGCCAGGCTGGTCTCAAACTCCTGACTTCAAGTGATTTGCCTGCCTCAGCCTCCCAGAGTGCTGAGATAATAGGCATGAGCCACTGTGCCTGACCCCTTTTGTTTTTTTAAGGCTAGGTACTTGAATATATTTGTGTTTCACCCCACTTTTTTTTTTTTGGTTGAACTTTATGTCCAACAATGTTATATGTTCTGTGACAGGATCATATATAAAGAAATATATTAATTATCCAATTTATCTAATTTAATTTATTTATTGCAGTATAACACATTATCCCAAAACTTAGTGGTTTAAAAAACAGACATTTACTGACACATAGTTTCTGTGGGCCAGGACTTGAGGAGGTGTGTGTTAGTTGGATCTCCACGGCTGTCTGTCTCAGGTTGCAGTCATCTGAAGGCTGGAGCAGGGCTGGGCATTCTGCTTCCAAGCTTATTCAGGTGGTTGTTGACAGGAGGTGTCAAATCCTCACCACATGCAGCTCCTAATCTGAGAGAGAGCCAGTGAGTGCCTAAAACAGAAGGCACATGCTCTTTATAAACTAATTTGGAAGCAACATCCTGTCACTTCTGCTATTATATTAGAAGTAGAATGGGGCTGGGCACAGTGCACATGCCTGTAATCCCAGCGCTTTGGGAGGCTGAGGCGGGCAGATCACTTGAGGTCAGGAGTTCTAGAAAGCCTGGCCAACAAGGCGAAACGATCTTCTCTGTTAAAGATACAAAAATTAGCCGGGCATGGTGGCAGGTGCCTGTAATCCCAGGTACTTGGGAGGCTGAGGCACAAGAATCACTTGAACCCAGGAGGTGGAGGTTACAGTGAGCAGAGATCCTACCACTGCACTCCAGCCTGGGTGGCACAGTGAGACCCTGTCTCAAAACAAACAAAAAAAGTAGCAGATTGGGACCAGGCATAATGGCTCATGTCTGTAATCGCAGCACTTTCGGAGGCCAAGGTGGGAGGATCACTTGAGTCCAGGAGCTGGAGACCGGCCTGGGCAACATAATAAATACTGTTTCTACACCGCTGTCCCCCACACCCCGCCTGCCAAAAAAAGGTAGATTGGGGAGGGGTTTACACAGAGACATAAAAACCAGAAGATAGGGAGATCATTTTAGAGGCTGCCTCCCACATTGAGATTACTTACATAATATAGTTGGCTAAGATTGGAATTATACTAAACTTGTTGAAACCTATATACCTAGTGGCATTGTGAAAGATTTTGACAGGTAAAGTCATGTGCAAATATGAATAAAGGAATTCCACTCCCCAAAACGAAGTATTTTTAGATTCATAAGTGTTCTCAGCTAATAAAGTAGACAAAAATCAGAAAGCGCAGCAGTATGTGCAGAGCTTTTCACATGATATTAAAAATTAAGCCATAAGGCAGTTTGTCTCTTATTCCACATGTGGAATAAAGTGACTTGTGAAATGCCATGGTGGGTGCCTTTATTCAACAGTCCTCTTCAGTAGTATTTTTACCCCAGCACACACGTTATGCTGGCTGAAATCCTTGTGCTTAGCATGTTGCCTGCTGAAAATAATTCTGCCTTGGCCTTAGGCGATGTGCTGTTGAATTGGCTGCCTCAAATTGTCCCTCTCACTTCCTGTTTTATATGAATACTTTTTCTTTGCTCTCTTTCACTTGCTTAAAATCGGAATGTTTGATTGCTACGTGCATCATCCTTCAGTGAAATGTTTGAGGTGGAAGGTTCTAGAAGTTTCTTTTTCCCTTTTGCTGATGCGTGGAATAGATACCAGTCACTTTTAGAAATACTTGGGTGGTTCTAGCTAAAATGTGATGTTCTACTTTAGCAAGGCCACTTGTGAAACAGTTCTCAAGAGCACAGTGTATCTAGTAAGTGCTTACTCATTGATTAAATATTATGTACATTGTTTTTCTTCTAATGTGATAGGACCATTTAGGACCTAAGTTTAAAGATTTACAAGTGTGAATAAAATCCGTTGCATACCCTGTTCTGAGCCACTTTTCTATGCCGTAGTATATTTCTTTGGTTCCTATTAGAAAAAAAAAAGTGCTTCATATCCAATTCTCATTGAGTTGTATCTATTCTCAGTATTGAGTTTTTTTTTCTTTTTTTCTTTTTAAAAAAGTTTCAGTATTGAATTTTGATTACTGGAAGCCATTTAATTTTGTCTTCATTTATTTTAGTTTTCATTTCTCTTCAGTGCCTATGATTCTGTAGCTTTTTCCTTCCACCTCTTTCTATTCTTTTTGTGCAGCAAAAATCATCCTCCATGTCATAGTCTTTGTTTGCATAACCTGTTCTGTCTGACACAACCATCTATCATGACCTAATTTAGCCGTTTCAGTCACACCTAGTATAATTTATACCATGGGGGAATTTCCTGTGCTGTTAAACCTTCCTTGTCACCCGTCACCAACTTAAGGAGCTTCCAGGTGTGCCCTTTCACAGGGTGGGCTTGGACTTTTCTAGTTCTTGCATTTTAGGTAGGAGCTGTTCTCAGGAATTTTTTTCTTCTGTGAATGAGTAAAGTGAAATTAATCCAAACTCAGTGCTTCCAGGATTAAAACACATTTCCATATTACACTGTCTGTAAGTTGAAGGGCCTTAGTGCTTGAGTGCCCCAACTAGAAAATGACTCATCATGAGGTGTCCTTCTGTAGACAGTGTGACGTGATAGAGGAAGAAGGAAATTGTGGGCAACACAGTGACTTCCCAGTGACAATTCACTTGCCTCTCCTAATATCCTTCATTCCAAAGCTGCTCTTCTGCAGATGGTTATGAGGCATAGTGTGGTGGAGTGGAAAGACTTTGGAATAATGCTCTGTCACTTTCTAGCTGTGCTATTTGGAAAAATTGCTTACCTCTCCCTGAACCTGGGTTTCCTTATCTGTAAAATGGGGAGCATACTACCTTTCTTGAAGGGATTTGTTAAAAAGAATGTGTAAAATAACATATAGCAATGGCATGTGGAAATTGTTGGATACTCCAAAAAAGTTGATGTGATTTTAAAACTTTTTCTTTACTCAGCTAATGTTTATCCTAGCTTTTCTCATGTTAGTACTAAGCCCTGATTGCATGAGGTTTTCTTAAAGTGGCCCATGTAGATAATTATAGCATTTTCTAGCATTTCATAGTTCAGGCCAATATTGGATTACAGAGTGAATACTTTGAGTGCTTGCAAAGGGGTCAGGAACAGATGCATTTTTAGGAGTATCAAAGTCTGCCAATAAGGAAGCTGGTTTAGGAAATTAAATTTTATGCCCTAACATTTTATGTCTACAGATGCAGGTTTATCTAGAAGAGAGGAGAATTTTCGAATAGTATACTGAAGCATCATCAGCAGAGCCCTTCCAGTGCAAGGACAAAATGGGGCATCGTTTACTCTGAATTTTATGACCAGCGGCAGAAAAATGTGTCACTGATGAGGTTAACTGGGGACCAGAATCCTGGGCATGGTCCTAGTTGGCATGAGTAGAGTTTGCAATGGTTTTCAGGATGTAGTTTCTTCTTTTTTCTTTCCTTTTTTTTTCTTGGAGACAGGTTTCGCCCAGTGGCACGATCTTGGCTCATTGCAACCTCTGCCTCCCTGGTTCAAGCGATTCTCCCACCTCAGCCTCCCGAGTAGCTGGGTTTATAGGCGTGAGCCACCGTGCCTGGCTAATTTTTTTGTATTTTTAGTAGAGACGTGGTTTTGCCATGTTAGTTGGCCAGGTTGCTCTCGACCTCCTGGCCTCAAGTGATCTGCCTGCCTTGGCCTCCCAAAATGTTGGGATTACAGGCATGAGCCACCGCACCCGGCCAGGACATGTTTTCTTAAAGACAATTTAAGAGTCAGGAAGTGGAAAAGGAATGACAGGTAGATGAAGGACAGGCTGTAGCATGTCACACCTCACAGTTATTTGCAACTTTCTGTTAACCAGATACTGTGTTAGATGAGAATAAGAACTTAAATTTTTTATTTTTAGTGCTGACTAATAATTAACTATAATTTTCAGTCATGATCACTGTGTTTGAACCTCCTGTGCAGATATTGTGGAAATATGTATTTTAGATGTGAGGAAGTTCTAATATAAATGAAGGCTCAAAGTAAAGAAAAAGATGCAAAATGCTGTCATAGACTTCGAAAACAGATTTGGATAAAAAACATTGCACCTACCAGAGGAATCAAGGAGAAATTTTTCCTCACAGATATTCAAGACATTATGTTATTTATCTTGTTTATGACTTTAGAACCTTTCTTTTAGGGGGATGACAGTACCTTTTGGTGATTTGAGTCTAAAATTTGAAACTAAGATTCATGCAGAAAAGTAAAAGAATAAAATTTTCGGAGAAGAAAGCAGTGGTTGAAAAATCTGTTAGCAGTGTTCCCTTTTGTCTTTTCAGCCTGTTCACCAGGAACTCGGAGCTTTGCACTGTGATTATTTTATTGGTTCAAAGGACAGAGATTGTCTTTAAAATGATGAATGGCTTTGATTATGTGTGGTGGCTCACACCTGTAATCCCAGACTTAAGGAGGCTGAGGCGGGAGGATTGCTTGATGCTAGCAGTTTGAGACCAGTTTGCGCAACGTAGTGAGACCCCATCTCTATAAAAAGTAAAAAAACTAGTCAAGTGTGGTGCATGCCTGTAGTCCCAGCTACTTGAGGCTGAGGCAGGAAGATCACTTGAGCTCAGGCGTTCGGGACTACCACTACGCCACAGCCTAGGCAACAGAGCTGACTCTTTTTTTTTTTAAAGAAAAAAAAAAAAGGTGCATTGGCTGGGCGCGGTGGCTCAAGCCTGTAATCCCAGCACTTTGGGAGGCCGAGGTCAGGAGATCAAGACCATCCTGGCTAACACGCTGAAACCCCGTCTCTACTAAAAACACAAAAAATTAGCCAGGTGTGGTGGCGGGTGCCTGTAGTCCCAGCTACTCAGGAGGCTGAGGCAGGAGAATGGCGTGAACCCAGGAGGCAGAGCTTGCAGTGAGCTGAGATCGTGCCACTGCACTCCAGCCTGGGCAGCAGAGTAAGACTCCTTCTCAAAAAAAAAAAAAAAAAAAAAAAGGTGCATTTTTTTTTTGCCGTGGGGAGATTGGAGGAGGGAGGGTAAGGGGTACTGCCAACCTGTACAGTGATATCAACCCATATTAGCATCCTAGCCCCTCTCTCTGCTGGTTTGGTTTAACAATTTATTGTAAGTTTGGTGCTCCTGTGTGAGACTAGAGTAAAGGACCATGGGCATCTCCATGGTTGTTGGGAAGCTGTTAGTCCCCAGAACTAGAGCAAGTGGGGCCAGTAGGTACAATTCTCAGATATGGTGGCCTTTGAAGCAGGTAAGCACAGCCTGTCTTGGGCCTTAACATTAATGCCTGTCTTGTTGATTTGTCATTATCATTTTAGTTTTGTAATTGGTTGATCGAGACAGAAGGGGAAAAATGGCAAAAAAAGCATGTTATATATGCTTAGGATGGAATGTTTTCTTTTTCCCATTCCTCATCTCAATTCCCAGTTTAATGCCAAATCTTTGAGTATCCATATCCTTGAGGAGAGACTGTTCTTGGAAATCATCTGATGAGAAAACTGCTGAGAAGCCCATCAGATGCCAACATCAGAGGGCACTTTAGGTTATCTGTTAACTACAAGCAGATCCAGATCCTAGTAGCACTGAGCATAGACAGACACCAAGTTATGACCTCCCAAGTTGCTGGTTGAGCCTCATGAAAGGAAGATTTGCTGTGGGAGGGCATACCCTTGCACTGGGCTCTTGTGATCGGCCCAGCAATTCTTTTTCTGTTATTTTTTTTGAGACAGAGTTTCTCTCCTGTCACCCAGGCTGGAGTGTAGCAGTGCAATCTCAGCTCACTGCAACCTCTGCTTCCCTGGCTCAAGCGATCCTCCTGCCTCAGCCTCCTCAGTAGCTGGGATTACAGGTGCATGCCACCACGCCCGGCTAATTTTTTTTTTTTTTTTTAATTTTTAGTAGAGACAGGGTTTCACCATGTTGGCCAGACTGGTCTCGAGCTCCTGACCTCAAGTGATCTGCCCGCCTCAGCCTCCCAAAATGCTGGGATCACAGGCATGAGCCACCGTGCCCAGCCTCGGCCCAGCAATTCTTCCTGAAGCTGTCAGTCATCCTTTGCCTCATTGAAAATGTCGATTTTTGGCTCACTCTGCCTGTTTAAAGGACCTTGGAAAAGTGACAATCTCACATTGACCAAAACTTTCCATTTGCTCATAAGCTTTAAGGACTTCTTACACGTAGTCTTGTGTCCTTGTGGTCAAGGATGTAGGTCTCTGCTTATAAGCCCCACCTCATGTTCTCATCACTGTTGACATCATGGCTTTAGCTGAAGTGTTTCTTTCTGTTATTAGTTACTCATAAATGTCGTTTATTAACAGGAGGAAGGTTATTCTTAGAATTATTTCTGATGAGGTATTTGTATGTGTATAGTTTAAGTCAGGGGATTGTCTGTAATCCAACGCAGTCTGAAATAGTTTTTGGAGGTTGGCATAGTTTCATTTCACCCTGTCCAATTTGTTCAGAGAAGCCTGGAATTTTTACATGTTAGTAAAGGAAAGAAAATCTGCCTGATTTAAAAATTAGTGGCTTTTAACAATTGTATCTATGATATGAAAAGGAGAGATTTGTTGCAACAAAAGACCTTCTATTAATAAAGTATTTGAGTATTTTCTGTGTAGCCATGTGGGTGTGTACACGATAGGTAAATGTAAAATATGATTCTTGCTTTTAAAGAACTTGCTTATTTGGGAAAGTACAGGACAAAGCACGTGATGTTTCGTAAGACAGGGGATGTAGAAAGAGCTACTTATGACTTGAAAGTGTTTTTATTGGTAAGGTAAATAGATGCTTGTATGTTTCTCAATAAATTAATCTAGCAGTATAAAAAATTCCAGGCCAGGCATGGTGGTTCATGCCTGTAATCCCAGCACTTTGGGAGGCTGAGGCAAGAGGATTGCTTGAGGCCACGAGTTCAAATCCAGCGTGGATAACATAGCAAGATCCCATCTCTACGAAAAGTAAAATTAGCCATATATGGTGGCATGTGTTTATAGTCCCAGCTATTCAGGAGGCTGAGATGAGAGGATCACCTGACCCAGGAGGCTGCAGTGAGCTATGACTGCATCAGTGCACCTCCAGCCTGGGCAACAAGGAGACGATGTCTCTTAAAAAAAAAAAACAAAAAAACCAGAATTCCATACGTTGTCTGATCTACGATGACTATTTTTGTTTTTTCTACGTTATCATAAAAAACACTTATTCAGGGGAAGCCACTTTAAAAGTATCCTAGATGAGAACTGTGTGCTCCTTTTTGTTTTAAGGTTGTGTGTTCTCCCTTGTCCTTTCCCTGACTCCCTGCATACTTTGAGATGGCTTGTGCAGCCCCAGCTTTTGCTTGGCATGCTCTTCCTGTCTGTGATTCTCTGCTTCTCTCCATGGCTGGATTTGCTGGTCTAGAGATACAAGAAGATTTGAAACCAATGTCCTCTTGGATTTTATTAATCAAACATCTGCATGTCCAGAATTCACACAACCCTCTGCCATGCCCTCCAGGGATGGGCTACTGGGAGGATATTTTTATCAATAAGTAGGCTAAATATTTATTTTTATCCCACTGGGTGGTTTCACAGGCATCAGCAAAATACAAAATTGCATTATTCACCAGAGCATGAGCTACTTTCTGTGTTGTCCATGTGGCAAGGTCTTTAGAAATATTTGTGTGGGCCTTTGCCATGTTAAATGGCTGTATTCCAAGGCTTCATTTGTGGTGGTCTAGTCTTTTGTAGGAGGATAGTAAGGACGAAATGAATTGGTGTCTTCCAACAGTCAGATGTGGCACACAGGGCTCAGGGCTTGCACCAGTCGTCTGCCTGTTCTTCAAGGTTTGCCTGGAGCTTATTTGCCAGCTTCTCCAAGGGTGTCCCCAGCTCTTAGTTTGCTTTTCCATTTGTCAGTCCAAGTGCCCTTGGGGATAGAGTGTCATCCCCTTTGGCTCCTCACGTGGGCATGTATGAAGAAGAGAGACTTCGTTTGTACACACAGCAATCAGGACCCCTGCTGGAGCTGGAGAATCGAGGTGCTTTTCGGACCAATCCTGAGGCCCTGTCCTTGGAACTGAAACAACAGGCTGAGATGACTGAAGTGCATTAAGGAGGAGGCTTTCGCCTGCTGCCTTGGCTGTTTTCTTCCATTAGAAAACATCTCATGAATGGAGCATTTGGAAAACAGGTAGTTTTAGAAGAAGAAAGAGAATTTCCACTCTGACTTTGTGACCAATCTCTGTAATTGTTTTGGTAGGGTAAGGATAGGCTTTCTTGAAACACTAGCCTTTAGCTGAGGTATTCACACACAGCCCCTGTCTCTGCATAAGGAGATAATAACCCCAAATCAAAGGACTGTCTTCTGTTAATTACTAAATTCCCATTTTTCCACTTTAAGTTGTGTGGCTGGTAATAGCGTCCGCCTTCTGATATAGGTCATAGCATGCAACATGTACTTTGCAAGTGCATTTTGCTTGAATATTTTGCAAAGATATTCTATTGAATTGAGAGGTAGCAAGTATTTGATGTAATGATTACACTTGATCACACAAAAACACTTCACAGTGCCATGGCTGGTCTTCATAGTAGTCAGCTCTTGACTTCACTTCTGTTTTTTTTTTTTTTTTTCTCCCCACAAGACTGTTAGCTTTTGCTGTGGCTTCAGGAGCATTTAAATGTCTTAAAAGCTTATAAATAATATAAAAGGCTGACTGTGTTAGTAGTGCAGTAGTCAGTGCATAATGCCAAATTGGTAGTGATGTCTGCACGACATGCTGACTTGAATAAGTTATTTTCAAGTTGTCTCATTAAGGTTTGAACTGGGGATGGGACAGAGATAGCCTTTATCACATACTTCTTTTTAATTTTTATCTTACTTTTTTTTTTTTTAAGCTAAAGGCAAAAAGAATGCACATATTTATTTTAATGTGATTAGAAGATGAGTTGTTCCCTGGTAAGCTTGACCCACCAGTATGTGACAGTTTTGCAGCAACCTTAGAAGCTGGGTTTTTCTCATCCCACAGAAAACCCCCTCACAAAAATACATTGTTATTCTGTAAGAAAATATGACTAAATTATCATGTACTGAGAAAAGCATTAGGTTAACAAATTAGGAAAACTATGTCTTAGATGTACAACCAACTTTACTTCCCATTCTCTGGTGGGCAGGCCTCTACAAACCTACTCGCAAAGTCCGAGGAAGCTGAGAGGCTAAAGAAAGAGGCTCATAATTCCAGTTTCTCATAAAGAAACATTTAGGTTAAGGTGAGGTGGCCCAGGTTGGTAATCCCAGCACTTTGGGAGGCCAAGGCTGGAGGATCACTTGAGGCCAGGAGTTTGAGACCAGCTTGGGCAACATAGCAAGACCTCATCTCTATTAAAAAAAAAAAAAAAAAAAAAAGCTAGACAGGCATGGTGACATACACATGTGGTCCCAGCTACTTGAGGGGCTGAAGTGGGAGGATTGCTTGAGCCTGGGAAGTCGAGGCTGCAGTGAGGTATGATGGCCCCACAACACTCTAGCCTGGGTCATAGAGCGAGACCCCATCTCAAAAAAAGAGAAAGGTTTAATTGGGACTTAGGAACAGAAGCCATGTCTGTGTCTCTGCACTACCCCCAGACCCAGGGCTGATACACTGTGGGGAAAGGGTGACTCTGAAGGGATGTGTAGGACAATTAAAGTACTATAATGTCAAGGTTGTTTGACCTCTGGGCAGTGCCAGCTCCTGCAATAGATAAACGGGAAATCTTAGAGGCCTTCCCAGAACTGGGGTTAATCAGAAGTCAGCATGGCAGATTAATATCCGAGATGGAGTTGCTTTGGCCACCGCACCTCTCTGTCTTATAAGCATGGAGTATCAAGATAATTGTTATTTTGACCCAAATCATCAGCACAGCAACCAATTCCATTTATTAGGTAATTATGTACCAAATACGAGGCTATTTTTTTTTATTACATTTAATACTTGTAACAGCTCAGTTGAGGGTATTATCCCCATTTTGCAGCTGAATGGATGGACTTAATGGGAGATAAGCAGCTTCCCTGAGACACATCAACAGTGTGTGGAAGTGACGGGTGTGAACCTGGTTCTGTCTGTTGGCAAAACCTGAACTGATCTCTATGCCTCCCACTCCTAATATACAGTGTAAGAGAGTGTAAATAAAACATATTCTTACGTCATCTGGGCGTGGTGGCTCACGCCTGTAATCTCAGCACTTTGGGAGGGTGAGGCGGGAAGATCACTTGAGGTCAGGAGTTCCAGACCAGCCTGGCCAACATGGCAAAACCCCGTCTCTACTAAAAATACAAAAACTAGCTGAGCGTGGTGGTGTGTGCCTGTAATCCCAGCAACTCAGGAGGCCGAGGCAGGAGAATCACTTGAACCCGGGGGGCGGAGGTTGCAGTGAGCCAAGATCGTGCCACTGCACTCCAGCCTGAGCAACAGAGTGAGACTCCATCTCAAAAAAACAAAACAAAACAAAACAATTGTTATGTCATTACCAAGAATAATCCAAATTAACATTAAAAATGCATTAACATTTATAAAACTTAATTAGTTCAGAGAAGAAATAAGGCTCCCTGCCCCTAACTCCTCACTCCACTCCTGTAAATGTAAACATGTAAATTGTGCCTTCTGTGTTGCTTTCCTGTCCTCTATAGTCTTAAGGTGTGTGTGTGTGTGTGTGTGTGTGTGTGTGTGTGTGTGGTTGAAAGAGAGAAGGAGGATGTAACTGTAATGTTGGTACTACAAGTGTGTCTGTAGCTTTCTAGAAATGGAATTTCTTGATCATTTTATTTTAAAAATAATCACTCTTTTCTGCTTTTGCTTGAAATGTCCTATTTTCCATAGATTAATATGTTTGACCTTTTCTGAATTATATATACTGTTTTATTTGTTTTTTTCTCTTCTGTTTTCAATCTCAAACTGGTTTTAATTCTAAAAAGATACTTTCATATCGTTTTTTGTTTTCATAATTTTTGTGAATTTTCTGCTTTTATTTTCCAAGCTTATGACTTTGACTTTGACTCATTTTGCCAAAGTGGACCCATCCCATGAAAACAACACAAATTCTGTTAATTTTTAAATTGAGACTGCGGGTTTTGTGTGTGTGTGTGTGTGTGTATGTGTGTGTGTGTACTTTTTTTGAGAGGGGGTCCCGTTCTGTCGCCCAGGCTGGAGTGCAGTGGTGCCATCTTGGCTCATTGCAGCCTTCGCCTATTGGGCTCAAGGGATCCTCCCACCTCAGCCTCCTGAGTAGCTGAGACCACAGGCGCACACCACCACACCTAGCTAACTTTTTGTATTTTTAGTAGAGATGGGGTTTCACCACGTTGCGCAGGCTGGTCTCAAACTCCTGAACTCAAGTGATCTGCCCTCCTGCAGTGCTGGGATTACAGGTGTGAGCCCCACTGTGCCTGGCCTTATATATTATTTTAGGAGGGAATTGACATCTTTCAAGTAGTTACTTCTGACTATCCAAGAAGTCCATATATCCGGCAATACATATTAAATGCTCTTTCACTTATCTTCTTTTTTGTCACTTTTTAAAGTTCTGTATACATCATATAAGTTCTATATGTTTGCTAAGTATTTCCTAGGGATTTAAACTTTACTTTGCTATTTTCAGTTTTTCCTTATTATGTTTTTTAAACTGGTTATAGTTTATATATAGTTTATTATTTTATTATATATTTTCTATAACCTTCATTTTTATAACCTTCAAAACTAATAATCCTCTTAGTTGTATATTAATTCAAGTTATTTTCTTGGGTTTTCCGAGTATGCAGTTTTATTGTGTGCAAATAATAACATTGCCCCCTTTCTGTATTTGTAGCAAACATTTACTTCTCTGTTTAATTGCACTGGCTAGCTAGCATTTCCAGAATAATGGGAAATAATCATGGTGTTAGGAAGCATCTAACTACATGCAAGACTTCATTATAATGATTTTTGGTGTCAGGACATCATGGTCTACCATAAGAACATGTGACTGCTATATTTATAATTTTGGAAACAGATAAAGGGAAAATAAAAGCAAAAGTATATGGGGTGAAGTAAGAGAATAGGACTAGAATTTGGAAAGTACATAATGGACAAATCTAGTGGGAGGAAATTGAAGTCAGTCCCCAGGTTGATGGGTTACGCTTCATGCCATTAGTATTTAACAGCCAGTTGTGCATCAGGTCTGACAGGTGCTACAAAGATAAGGAAGCTAACATCCACTGTGAAGGGCCTGTGGCCCAGGGGCACTCTGGGTGTTGATGAGTACAACTGAGGGGAACATCCTTAGTGATTAGTGCAGTGGAAGCCCGAATGTTATAATGTGTCCTGAGTTACAGCATCATAGGATTTTATTAGAAGGCACCATCACCCACCTCTACTGCTGCAGTGCCTGCACTGCAGCAGGGAGTAGGTGCTCAAGTCTGTCTTCATGAATGAAGCCACTTCACTGTTCCTTGTGGTTCTTGGCCAGTGTTATGGAGGAGGTGAGCCAGGTTTTTGCTGGTAGAGAGAGTGGGAGCAGAGGGGGATGCTGCTACTTGAAGAGTTTGCTACAGGGGGTTTGATTCCAGACTTCAGGGCAAGTCTGTTCTGTCTGAGGTGTGGAGTGCTTACAGAGGAGCGAGGGGTGGGAGGGGAGGATGTGGAGGTGACTGAGAACAGAGCTTCCTTTCCTTTCTTTTTCTTTTTGTTTTTTTGAGACAGAGTCTTGCTCTGTCACCCAGGCTAGAGTGCAGTGGCCTGATCTTGGCTCGCTGCAACCTGCAACCTCCGCCTCCCGGGCTCAAGCGATTCTTGTGCCTCAGCCTCCTGAGTAGCTGGGATTACAGGCGCACGCCACCACACCCAGCTAATTTTGGTATTTTTAGTAGAGACGGGGTTTTGCCGTGTTGGACAGGCTGGTTTTGAACTCCTGACCTCAGGTGATCTGCCTGCCTCACCCTCCCAAAGTGCTGGGATTACAGGCGTGAGCCACCACGCCTGGCCAAGAGCAGAGCTTTCTAAGTGATGCAGCATGGAGGGGTTCCGGTGGCTGAGATGTGGATTGCAGCCCTTGATGGCTGGCTGACCTAGACACCTCCTCCCGCATTTTCTGCTTTTTCCATGATGTTCCGGACAGCAAAGTGGCTTGTCATGGTGGTAACCCCCACGTCCATTCCTGTGCTCCCTCTCTGCTCCATGGCTGCCTGGGTTTAGGTCTCCTTGGTTAGGAAACTGTCGTGTGACCATGCCCAGCTACAAGGGGAGCCTGGACCAGTGAGTACAAGATTTTTACTTTTCCATCCGCTGTAGGCAAAGAAAGGCAGGGAGAGAGGGCCTTAGGAGTGGATACTGAGTCAGCCAGTTGCAGTGTCTGCCCCAGAACCATCCTATAAAAGCCATTTTCAAACTTTATTCATTGTATGTGAACATGTTTCAACATCTTTCACAAGTGGCTTTTAAATCGTTGTTAGTCATGGAAGCTTTGATTAGATGCAGTCTTGTGAGGGAACCTGGCATGGTGGGCATACCACGACACCAGCTCTCAGAGACTCAGATGGAGGGAGCCAGGCTGGGTGTCGTGGAAGCCCCTTGAAGCTCAGTGAAGAGGGTATTGGCAAAGAGTAGTTGAAAATGAAAACTTTTCATTTTTAGTTGAGATAAGATGGCAGTAAAAGTTACCACTATGAGGATTTGGTTTTGCATTTAGCGATCCATTTTTGCTTTTCTTTTTTTAAAGTAGGAGAATAATATGTTTTGAACATTTAGAAATGGCTTCTTTATTGAAATACATAACCTTGTGTGGTTTGGGCTGGTGCTTAGGTCCTCAAGAAGAATTTTCACATGGAAAACGAATTGCCACCTTAGTCTTCTCCAGAGATGCTGTCTCTCTCTAGAGTGGCTGTCTGCAGCCCCTCCTGCCCCAGCTGCCTTAGAATCGTGGCTCAAATGATATTCCTAATTCCTAAAGCTAAAGGGAAAAGAAAAAAAGCCAAAAAAGCAAACCAGTCAGAAAATGTACATTAGATTTTTACATTGATTTCCAATGTACAAATTTCTGTTCTTTATAATCTTAGCAGAAGCTGGTATCTCAGCAGAAGCAGAAGCAAATATCTTTAATTGAAGATACTTGGTTTCCATGATAAGCAGGGTTTCCACAAAACCACATATGAGAGCAGGAACCAATGCTGCTTTCTCTGCCTTCTAATCCCCGCAGGGAAGGGTCGAGGAGCAGAAATGTGGTGACCCTGAACCCCGGCAGCCTGGGTGTCCACTGCAGAAGTCAGGGTGTCTCGCCTGGGCATGGCTGAAAGATTGTTCTCCAGCTGTCTAGAGGGAGATACGGCTCCCTTTTAGTAAAAATGTCACAGAAATTTATTTATGTTTTATGTTATTTCCAATTGATTTGTTAGTAGAAGCAAATAAATTCCTGTTTGTCAGAGGAGATTCCTGGAAACCTAGAAACTTAAAACAGAAAGGAAATTGGGTATGTACATAGCTGCTTTTTTGAGCGTCTTTCATAATTTTTTATCATTTAAAAAGTAGTGAAATCAGTGAAGTTGACAATTTTCATTACAGATGCTTGTGATTATTTCTACTTGATATGAAGCTGGCTACAAGTTTGGGCTACTTATGGGCCTATTTGCAAAAGTACATAGAATCTTAAATTTGAGACATTTGACTTCCGTGGCTTTAATAAATAAGTTATGTTACTATTTTAAAATAGTATTAAGAAATTATTATTATATTTAGAGACGAGGTCTTACTCTGTTACCCAGGTTGAGTGCAGCTGGGTGATCATACCTCACTATAACCTTGAACTCCTGGGCTTAGGCAATCCTCCCACCTCAGCCTGCCGAGTAGTGGTGACTGTAGGTATGTGCTGCCATGCCCAGCTAATTTTTTTTTTTTTTTAATTTTGTAGAGACAGAATCTCACTTTGTTGGCCAGGCTGTTCCTGAACTCCTGGCCTCAAGTGATCCTCCTGCTGAGATTACAGGTATGAGTCACCGTGCCCAGCCAAGAAATTATTTTTGATAGTAGAGTTATTGTTTAGCGGCTTCTTTGTTTCTTAATTATTTTTTTTTCTTTTTTTTTTTTGAGATGGAGTCTCGCTCTGTCGCCCAGGCTGGAGTGCAGCGGTGCGATCTAGGCTCACTGCAAGCTCCGCCTCCTGGGTTCACGCCATTCTCCTGCCTCAGCCTCCCGAGTAGCTGGGACTACAGGCGCTCGCCACCATGCCCGGCTAATTTTTTGTATTTTTTTAGTAGAGGCGGGGTTTCACCGTGTTAGCCAGGATGGTCTCGATCTCCTGACCTCGTGATCTGCGTGCCTTGGCCTCCCAAAGTGCTGGGATTACAGGCGTGAGCCACCGCGCCTGGCCGTTTCTTAATTATTTTCTAAGAATTACTGTGCCATTTCCTTTACATAGTATGGACTGTAGTGGCGTGATCATGGCTCAGGGCTCACTGCAGCATTGAACTCCTGAAATCACTTGTAATCCCAAAGTGCTGGGATTACAGGCATGAGCCACTGTGCCCAGCTACAATTTTTTAAGCAATAGAAGGCCTGTCCACGTTGCCGAGTCTTCCTTTGGTGATGGTTCATCTGAGGATTGCATGCCCAAAGCCCTGGAGTGGGAGGCTTAGATTCTTATCCTAGCCTTTCCTCCAACAGTCGACACCCCAGAGCATATGTATTTGTTTCTTTCTTCCCTTTCTTCTCTCTCTTTCTCTCTTTCCCTCTCTCTTTCTCTCTCTCTCTCTTTCCCCCTCTCTTTCTCTCTCTCTTTCCCTCCCTCCCTTCCTCCTTCTCTTTCCTTCCTTTCCTTCCTTTTACTTCCTTTCTTTTCTTTCTTTTGTAGATATAGGGTCTTGCTCTGTCATCCAAGCTGGAGTGCGGTGGCATGATCATAGTACACTGCATCCTCCAACTCTCGGGCTCTAGAGATCCTCCTACCTCAGCCTCCGAATATCTGGGACTACAGGCTCATGCTACCAAGCCTGGTTGATCTTTAACATTTTTTGTAGAAATGAGATCTTGCTTTGTTGCCCAAGCTGGTCGCAAACTCCTGGCCTCAAGTGATCCTCCTGCCTTGGCCTCCCAAAGCACTGACATTACAGGTGTGAGCCACTACAACCAGCCTTGTTTTTCTTATTTGTAAAACGATGAGGTTGGTTGCTAGGTTATTGCTGTTGATTTTTCTGGGGTCAGGCCAGAGACTGGGTTCCTGGGAGACCACAGGGTCCAAGGGGTGGTCGAGGATGCAGAGGGTCCTAGTTGCCCGAGCTCCTGGGTGTGCACCCACTTCCTTCAGTCCACTGAAGCTCTTTGGTCCCCTGTGATTGTGATGACCATCTGGAGAGAAGGTTTCTAATCTTCCCTCTTATCAGACAGGACACTCAGATGAGTCTGTTTTTATTTAAAATTTTGGCATTTTGCTTATCTTGGATTTTTGTGCATCAGTTTTCTTGTTCAATTATTACATTAAACTATTTCTCTTGACTACTGAGATTTTGGTCCTCCCTTAAATTTTGTGTCAGAGGCAAGTGCCTGTAGTCTCACCTCTGTTCCAGCCCTTGTAAACACTATGATTCCTTGCAGTTTGTCATTAAAAATAGTTATCAAAGCCAAGTAATTTGGAAGTTAAATCAAGAGATTCCAGTGAAACGCTGGTAAGCGATGCCTGTTTATGCTCACTTAGTTGCTGGGCATTAGCAGGTGTAAAAACCTAACAAAAACAGCTGGAAGGCAGACCTCAAAGCTGCTGGCAGTCTCTCCCCTTGGGGACAAAAGAAGCCTTTCAGCTTTTTAATCTTGGAAGGTAAATCATAAATGACCAAATATTGGATTAACTTAGAAAAAGGTTTTTTATTTTTGAGATGGTAAATGTAATATCCTTGCTGTTGAATTCCTCTTCATGGTGACTATGTATTAAAACTGGGATTTTGCATGGAAAATATTTCAAGATTTGCATGGATAATGGCTAATGTACTGTCTGGCTTGTTGCATTTTAACTATAAAATTAAGTTGTTGCGCTATTTATTGTTATTTCTGAGGGACACCATGGAGAGCCATGTGGCCAGAGGGAGATGGGCGGTGAGGAGCGTGGTGACTGGTCTAGTTGGCACAGCTGAGATTTTTGCTGCTCCAGCAGTCATCTGGATTGGCTCGGGCCTGGCTGTTTGTTGCTTCTTTCACGGGCTCAGAGTGTCTGGAGATCTTTTTAACTAGCCGAGACATGCTGTTACTCTGAGCAATTCTCCAGGCAGCCATGAGTGCAAAGGGAGTCTGTGCCAGGTGCCCAGCACTGCTATATATGGCAGAGAAGGGTGGCAGGGGAGGACCCACCATGCCCTTATCTGGGGGCTGCAGCCAGGCGTGATTGTGGGGGCAGTCACACAGCTTCCGTGTGCTCTCAGACCAACCCTGTTTTTCCTCTCTCTCCTCCAACCTTGGCATTGATTTTAGACAGCCGATGTGCAGGTTCAATCTTCATGTGAAATGGAAAAATGACTTCAAGTTCAGATACCCATCACTGGCAGTGCTGTATGTACAATCTATCAAGGCTAGTTAGGATGTCTTTGTGGCTCGAGAAAGCAGATTTTTAGATACGGGAGAGTTTGGTTACTTGTGTTTGTGATTCTGTGCTCTCTATTAATTGGCATGGGATTTTTGGACCTGAAATTTAGTGTAGATTTCAGTTTATTCTGAAAGATAAGTGTGAGGTTGAGATGTGGTCTTCTGTGTGACAGGTGCTGATTTATGTTGGAGTCCTATTAGGATAGATGCGTCCCACATTCAGTTGTATGTTTCTTAGGTCAATCAAAGAAGCTGATTTGAAGGTGTACCACCACCTTCTCTCCCAAGATGACAAAGCTGTGTTGGGTCATTGGTTGGGAGCAGTGCAGATGAGAAGACAAATGCTGTTGACAAGTTGTGTGTCTAGTTCCTTAGGAAACCAGTCACCTGGTGTTGAAGACAGCAGCAGAGGAGTACCGTGGCCTAGCATGGAGCTCTGCCATGCCTTTGGTTCTTTCTGTGGACACATTTTCATGGAACCTAGAGATTTTCTGGTTTGGGGAAGGATACAATGGAAAAATAATAATGAGACGATGATGATGATAAGATTTAATTGAATATTTGCTAAGTCCAGTGCATACTATTAGGCCTTCAACATATGAGTTTATAATCCAATGAATTAGATATTACATTCCTTTCATACAAAAGGACATTGAGGCTTGGCGATATTAATAAATGGCTGAGTGGTACTTGGCACCCAAGACCGTGTGACTCCGAAGCTCCTGCTTTCAGTGAAGGAGCCTGTGGTAGGAACGTAGGGTCTGCAGTTTCAGATGTTGTGGCCTGCTGTGCCTTGTTGGTGATTGTAGATTCTTCACGATCAATATGGAGAAGGCTGCCTGCATTGTCTCCCTTCTTCTTTTGAAAAATTAGTTTTTACAGATAATTGCAAACAATGCAAAATTAAGGAATGCAATCTCTTTTTGACGTTTTACTCCCTAGTAGTGACTGGTATTAAAAAGCCTCCACGCAGTACAGGATGTGGGTAGATCAACCCTGGATTGGTTGGTTGGGATGTGATTCATTAGATCATCTATGAGATTCTCTGTTTTTTAGGTCAGAGTAATTGCCATTGATCTTACGATGCAGTTCTGCTTCCAGGACACTTAATGAACACGGAAACTGAAAAGTAAAGAACTTGGCCTGTAGGGTCTGTGAGACGGGACCACCCATGGGAGCCGTGTTGTGTAGAGGCCATCCAGCCAAGGACTGCAAACGTGGAGATCTGTTGTGGCAGTGGATTGGATTAATCTCTATTAATCAGTCTATTAATCTGTTGATCTCTAGCTGAACAATCTCTTTTGTTGAATTATTGCATTATGGTATTTATCGTGACTACTGAGATTTTGGTCCCCCCCCTTACATTTAGTGTCAGAGGCAAGTGTCTCTGATCTCACCCCAGTTCCGGCCCTTGTAAACTCTATGATTGTTTGTAGTTTGTCGTTAAAAATAGTTATCAAAGGCAAGTAATTTGGAGGTTTAATTGAGTGGAGGAAACTTGGAAGAACCAAGTTTCAGTAGCATGTAGATATCACGTGAATTTTCATCCTCCCAAGGTTGTGCTGGGGAGATTGAGACAAAAGAAGTACAAACACCTTGAAAACTAAATAGGCAGTTCCTGTGCCAGGCAATGGGATGGGATTGTCTCATTGCTTCTGAGTATTGTCGCTGAACCTGATTATTATGAATTTACCTTATTGTTATATTGTACATTTTAAGAAATTTTTATTTTTTTTCTAATGCTTGCAAAATCTGGAATCATCCTGTGAGTTTACAAAAACCAGTAATGGTCTTTTTGAAGTACTTTATCAACTTTTGTTAATTTTTCTGTGTTGTATGTGCTTCATTAACTTCTGTTAGACTATAAGAGATTTCTCAGTAGTGCCTACTGAATCCATACACAGTGAGGGACAATAGGATCCCAGGATCATCTGCTCCACAGAAGCGGGTATCACAGTGGCACCGACCAGCATGGGAAGAGTTTTTGTGCTGACAGCAGGGCATTCTCTTTGGTCTGTGGTCCATTTGTAGATGGCTGAGCTCCTCTGCACAGGGGCTGTCGCTTCTGCATGGATTGGTGTCTAAAAACCCCACCTAAATGAGAATTAGATATTCCCTTTCTTCTTTACCCAGAATTTTCTTTTTATAAATAAAAATAGTCTGGGCACAGTGGCTCATGCCTGTAATCCCAGCACTTTTGGAGGCTGAGGCAGGAGGATCGCTTAAGCTCAGGAGTTCAAGACCAGCCTGGGCAACATAGTGAGACTGTACCACTACAAAAAATAAAAAAACTTAGCCAGATGTGGTGGTGCATGCCCGTAGTCCAGCTACTAGGGAGGCTGAGGTGGGAGGATTACTTGAGCCCAGGAAGTTGAAGCTGCAGAAGGTTGTGATCGCACCACCACACTCCAGCCTGGGCAACAGAGTGAGACTCTCTCTCAAAAAAAAAAAAAAAAAAAAAAAAAAATTTGGTTTACGAAAACACAGCAGTTGACTTTTCCATAGGCAATTTGTAGGTTTGGCATTTTACTGCCTTTAGAGATGTAGTATTGAGTATAGTCTGTTAGCCTGTTGGTCTGTTCACCCACAAATGGGCCAGTTCCAATTAGCTATAATGTTTGTTTTAGGGGGAAAAAGTCTTACGTAAACAAATTATTTGCATTTATACTTTTGTTAAAAGTTGAACTCGAGTTAGTTATTTGAGACACCAACATTACCTGTCTACCATATTGTTCATATAGTGATAGTTCTGTGTAAGTAGACTTTAGTCAAGCTTCACATTAAAAAAAATTTAACCACTGTTTACCCTACTTGGTATAATTAGTAGGCTTTATCAATTTTTTTATGCTGTGAAGTCTAGATCTCAAAAGATATACGTCAATTTTTTGTTGTTCAGAATGAACATTCTGTCTGAATCAGTAGGAAAAGAGGGGAGGGAATGTGATTTGTTGTTCACATGATATAGAAGAGGCTGGTGAGAGAGGCCTTTGGAAGCCTTAAAACAGCTTGGTGTGAAAGTCAGGGTGCCCTGGGAGCTGACAGGTAGGAGGAGTGGGAGGGGGAGATGGGGGCGGGAGTCAGAAGAACAGCTCAGCTCTGAACACACCTGTTACAGTCCTATCACTCACTGATGATAGAAAACCGCATTTTGTTGGAACGGGCACAGTGATTGTCAAGGAAGTTGTCTTGTGCTACTGCCATGGATTCAAAAGATTCTTGGGTCGTGAAAGAGGTGGCATCAGAAGGATATGTTTGTTGACAGGGAGACCAGATGCACTGATCCATTTTTTATCCTTTTGCCTTCAGAGCATCCTTGTCTCCTTGAATTCACTGCTGTCTCAGAACCCAGGAGGGCTGTCGGAGCCCTCTCCTGCAGCTCAACTCCCAGGGGGCTCTCCCAGCAGGCTGGGGCTGTCTCCCAGCCGGCCAGCTCTGCTGGAACTGGAGGAGGCAGCCAGCTGCAATGGGACTGCCTCTTTTTCGTCTTGAAGTGGTTTCAGGTTTCCTCCCTTTCTCCTCTTGGGGTGGGGACGGGAGGCTCTCACCAGCTGTCGCCTTTGTGTTTTTCTCTCTCTCCAGCTCAAGTCAGCTGACACCTTTCCTTTCTTCCCTTCCCTTCTCCATGAACTTGCACGGAGTCGCTGGCAGGTCAGTGTGTAGGAGGGTGAACCGTAGCAGCTGTCCTTGCCTTCCAACTCTGGTTCTGCCCTCCTCCTGACTTATCCTTTCTCCCTTTCTTTGACAGAGATAGGGAATATTTTCCAGCAAGCTTCAGAAAACATTCTATGTGGTATGTGCAGAGAGATCCTCTATGCATAGAATCTTGCACAGGATTTAAGAGGTCAGTGCATGGGGCGTTTTCTATCCCCTGCTCCCACTTTACTGA
This sequence comes from Pan paniscus, assembly GCF_029289425.2. Taxonomy (NCBI): domain Eukaryota; kingdom Metazoa; phylum Chordata; class Mammalia; order Primates; family Hominidae; genus Pan; species Pan paniscus. The sequence goes on along the minus strand of NC_073257.2, from coordinate 47,379,497 downwards.
ATATCATACTGAACTCAGTAGTTTAGGATGCATTCCTAAGTTTAGGGAAAGCTGTGAGGATCTTCTGATTCATTCTAGAACATTCCAAAGCACCACTGAGGTTGCACAAGGTGGTTCATAGCAATAGGACCGTGATGGTTGTAGGGCAAGAGGAGGGGATATCACAGGACCTCTGGGACAGAGGGAAGCACTGAGGCCTTCTGCAACTCTGCAACAAAGTTCCTGTGATCCCCTGCCCTCGCCTCTCTCCCAGTACTCCTGGGATTTCAGCATTTTAATTAATATAAGTCAGGCGGACGCTTATCTTGCTGGATTCTTCAGTAGTACTTGATATGGTTGATCCCTTCCTCATTTCTTGAACAGCCCTCTGGTGTGGTCATTCTTTAACATAAACTTTTTATTCTAAAATAACTTTAGATTTATTAAAAACTGCAAAGATAGTAGAGAGAGTGTACCCCTCACCTCATCCTCTTTGCTAACGTCTTACATCACTGTGATGCGTTTGTCAAAATGAACCAACGCTGACTTTAACTAAACTTCAGAATTTATTTGCTGTTCACCAGTTTTTCAGTTAGTGTCCTCTTTCTATGCCAGGATCCAGTCCAGAGGGCTACATTGCATTTAGTTGTCAACTTCATTTTATGTAATAAAAACTTTACCTACATTTCAGTGGTTGGTAATTTTGTTTAAGGAGGTGATCCCTTAAACAAAACGGAGAAAGTGAGTTACTTTCTGCTAGCTGAAGTGTTACTTTACATCCATTTGTAAATTTTTGTTCAGATATATCAATCATTACCATTTACTGAACACCCCCATTTGTGCTTGTTCTGGTTTTATGTTTTATGCTACAATGTGCTCTAAACATTTTAGAAATAAAATTAGCAGTACTTTGTGTGAAGTGGCAGTAGGCTTCCTCCCCTTGACCCCTTCTGTCCCCTTATTTTGAGACAGGGTCTTACTCTGTCACCCATCCTCCCCCTGACCTCTTCTGCCCTGTTTTTTTAAGACAGGGTCTCACTCTGTCACCTAGGCTGGAGTGCAGAGCGGTGGCGTGAACACAGCTCACTCACTGCAGCCTGGACCTCCTGGGCTTAGGTGATCCTCTCAGTTCAGCCTCTCTGGTAGCTGGAACCGCAGATGAGTGCCACCATGCCTGGTTAATTTTTAAATTATGTGTAGAGATGGGGTCTCCGTATGTTGGCTTTTCTTCCATTTTAATGAGGTATTTTAATGAGGTAAAGTGATGTGCTGTGGAGCTTATTAAAAATGGGATTCTGAGGCCATGTGAGGTGGCTCACACCTATAACCCCAGCACTTTGGGGGGACCCCAAGACGAGAAGATCCCTTGAGGCCAGGAGTTCCAGACCAGCCTGGGCAATATAGTGAGACTCCATCTCTAAAATAAAATACAAACGAAAATGGGATTCTTCCTGTCTGAGTAGATGGATCTAGTACCAGCTTTCCCAGGACTAGTGGTGCTTATAAAATCCTGATCATTCCCTCCAGCTATCTTATTAGAAGTGTTTTCCTTAAAGTCATACATGCATGTATCATGTAGGATGGTTAGTTTAGCATATGTGTGTTTGTCTTTGGTGGTGGGGCAAGAGTGGGAGAAGAGGAGGTTGTATTTCTTCGTAGGTTAAAATTGGCTTTAAAGACAGAGAAAGAATAGAGTAGAAAATATTCGAGGGTATTGCCTGTAGTAAGACCCATATCCTGTATGAGGCAGTCCAGAGTCTCAGCTTTTTCAGCAAGACGCCCCCATCTGCTGTTGCCTTCTTCCTCCTGGGCCTTTGCCTAATGGGCCCTTTGCTGTGGGCATTCTCAATGGCAGTTCTGAGAACCACCTGCGGGCCCAGGCGTCCCTAGCGTGGTGTGCTGTGTTCTTGTGTTCCTACTTTCCTAGATGTTTCATGCTGGTTTGCTGTGTGTCTTAGTTCATTCGTGTTGCTATAAGAAAATACCTGAAGTTGGGTGATTTATAAAACAACAGATTTATTTCTCACGACTCTGAAGGCTGGGAAGTCCAAACTAGGTGCCAGTGTCTGGTGTGGGCCTGGATTCTGCTGCTAGGTTGGTGCCTAGCAGCTGAGCACTCACGTGGTGGGGGGGCCGAGGGCCCTTTTCTAAGGCTAATCTCCTTCTAAAGGCACCTCCTCTCTCTACTGTTGCGTTGGGGATTAAGTTTCAGCATGAATTGTGGAGGGGACACAAATGTTCAAACCAGAGCACTGTGGTTTTGCCTCCCCCAAATAGAATGCTCATTGTGGGAGGGGATAGGATTTTCACCTCTGTGGTGAAATCGGCTGCGTAGTGTCGGGCAGACGTCTTTCTTAGTCCTTGTTGGGGTGGAGGTAACCGCACCACTTCACCTGTCCTTTAAGGCAAAATGTAGCCAAGCACCTGAGTGGAGCTTTTGGCTTCTGACTGTTGTTAGTGGAGAAGTGGGAAATCCTCCTTGCCTGAGCACATAGTTACAGAATAAACCTTGGCTCTTGTTGAAAAGTGAAAGGCACATTGTATGCACGAGATACCTTTGACCTCACCGACTATTTGCTCAACCACCTAAATAAACACCCCATATTCTTGGGACCAGGTCAATACTGCAGACCCCTGCTTCTCTCCGTCCCCCTTTCTCCCCTTCACCCGCTTTCTCATTTCTGTTTCTGTAACTGTGTCTTGCTGTTCTCAGTTGGGATTGTGGAGCATCTCAACCGTAAAAGGGGAGGGAGAAATGAGTTTGTTGCTTCTGACCTTTTGGGATGTCTAAAGTCACCTATTTTGGCTGGGCATGGTGGCTCATGACTGTAATCCCAGCACTTTGGGAGGCAGAGGTGGGCAGATCACTTGAGGTCAGGAGTTCAAGACCAGCCTGGCCAACATGGCAAAACCCTGTTTATACTAAAAATACAAAAATTAGCTGGGCATGGTGGCGCATGCCTGTAATCCCAGCTACTTGGGAGGCTGAGGCTGAGGAGAATTGCTTGAACCTGGGAGGTGGAGGTTGCAGTGAGCCTAGATTGCACCACTGCACTCCAGCCAGGGCAATAGAGCAAGACTCTGTCTCAGTAAATAAATAAATAAATAAATAAATAAATAAGTAACCTATTTCCAACATTTTGAAATAACTCTTTCTTCAGTGTAGTTGTCACTTTCTTTATGAACACAGACAGTAGTGCGGATTCAAGTGATCTATTTTTGTTTCATTTCTTTTATAGCTTTGTCTGCTGATGAAAAAAAATTTAGCTAGGTGTGGTGGCATGTGTCTGTGTTCCCAGCTATTCAGGAGGCTGTTGTGGGAGGATCACTGGAGCACAGGAGTTTGAGGCTGCAGTGAGCTGTGATCATGCCACTGCACTCCAGCCTGGGTGACAGAGCAAGACCCTATAACCAAAAAAAAAAAAAAAAAAAAAAAGGGCCGGGCGCAGTGGCTCACGACTATAATCCCAGCACTTTAGGAGGCCGAGGCAGGCGGATCATGAGGTCAGGAGATCGAGACCATCCTGGCTAACACGGTGAAACCCTGTCTCTACTAAAAATACAAAAAATTAGCGGATGTGGTGGTGGGCACCTGTAGTCCCAGCTACTCGGGAGGCTGAGGCATGAGAATGGCGTGAACCCGGGAGGTGGAGCTTGCAGCTAGCCGAGATCGCGCCACTGCACTCCAGCCTGGGCGGCAGAGCGAGACTCTTGTCTCAAAAGAAAGAAAAAAAAAAAGTAACAAGTTTGGTGTGGTGGCTCATGCCTGTAATCTGAACAATTTGGGAGGGGCAGAAGGATTGATGACTTGAGCCCAGGAGTTTGAGACCAGCCTGGGCAACAGAGTGAGACTCTATTTTTATTACTCCAAGAAAAGTGTCATTACACAAGTGGAGTGTATACCATATATATAAAAAATATTTCTGTTAAAAATGGGATTATACTACAGTACATATATTGCATTGCTGAAATGATTACAGGCAAAGTGTACTGATATCCGCCACTTACTTTAAAAGGAATAAAAAATAAGGGGGGTTGTTTCAAATTTTTTTTCCTTTTATACTGCAAAGGGCCTGATGAGAATCTTTTCAGATAAATCATTGCATATATCTACTTTATTTTCTTACGGGAAAATTTGGAAGCCCATGTGGGTAGGTTAGCCCATTTTGATATTCATTGCTGATGAAGCCCAGGAGATGGAATGCTTAATATAAGCCAGATTTTGGGACTGGCAGCAGATCTGTTGTGTTGGAACAGATCATTCAAGGAGCAGGGACAGAACTTTGAATGTGGTTAGTTGTATTGGGGTTCAATGTCAGATTGAGTCAGAATTTCAATTTGCAGCTAGTGAGAAGTCCTGTAATCGTTATTGCATATTCCATAATATCTTGTCATATGAACCTATCATAACTTTATTCCTTTAATGAAAAGAATATTTTCTCAAATTTTCTGCTGTAAATAACTAGTGCTATAGCATCTCTACAGCTTTATTCTTGTGTATGGAAGCTACGAGTAGCTTAGAGCAAAAGAAACATACAACTTATGTCTTATTATTGACAAATTGCCCTAAAAAAAGATAATTGATCTCTCTCGTGAATACTAGGTTATCTACTTATTATTTTCTGTTGTCCGTTTGGATATACTCAAAAAGTGCTACATCATCATTGCCTTAATTTCCCTTAGCACCAGGGAATTTTACTGTTTTCTCACATGTTTACATCCTTTTCTCAGAATTTCCTATTAATTTATCCATTTTGCTCTTGGGGTTTTTTTTTTTCCCCATAAGCCCTTTGTAATAGTAACTTTAAATGCAGTACACATTGAAAATATATTTTCTGTATTTTGTCTGCTGTTTAACTTTTTAAAATGGCATATACCATACTTTGTACAGAAATGTTAAACTTTCTGGCTTTTGGGTATTAACATCTAGTGTCTTGCTTAAGAAGGCCTCACCTTAAATTGCAAACATATTCTCTTTTTATATCTAATAGTTTAAAATTAATGAAAGAAAGCATTTTGAATCTAATCTTGAATTCATATGGGATTGATTTTGTATTTGGTAAGGTAGGGACCTAATTTCTTCCCCACACTCCTCCAATAGGAAAGCCAGTTGTTTCAACACAGCATGTGAAGTTTTTTTGTTTTCTCTTTTATTTTAAAAATGCCCCATATGGGCCGAGGTGGGCGGATCACAAGGTCAGGAGATCGAGACCATACTGGCTAACACGGTGAAACCCCGTCTCTACTAAAAATACAAAAAAATATTAGCTGGGCATGGTGGCGGGCGCCTGTAATCCCAGCTACTATGGAGGCTGAGGCAGGAGAATGGCGTGAACCCGGGAGGCGGAGCTTGCAGTGAGCTGAGATCACGCCACTGCACTCCAGCCTGGGTGACAGAGCAAGACTCTGTCTCAAAAAAAAAAAAAAAAAAAAAGGGCCCCATATATTTGTTATATGTGTAATCTTCAATGATGGGAATTTGACAGATTTTCCAAGTGCAGAAGTGTATCACTCACATGCCTTTTTGTAGTGCTTTGTTGATATAATGAATTTACTTTTTAGTAGTTGAGTAACTGATAAGGCATTATGGTAAAAGTTTTTTAAAGGATTTTTTTGAACCTGAGAAATAAGTTTTAACATTCTAAATAATAAATTAGGAGATTAGGAAACATTAAAACCATATGGTTACTTTTTACACTTTTTTTTCTGAATAAGTGATTGTTATGTTTGGGGTTAATTTTGTCAATGGGAAATAAGTATAAAACAGCTTTGTTCTTTCTATGACGGCTTATGGTAAAAAAAAAAAAACAGCTTTGATTTTACTTTTGCAGAAGCATAATTTACTCTCTTCTTTTGTGAATTGGTGTTAGCTTTATATTAGGAGTTTTGAGAAAGATGGTTTATATTAATTTTGAGTCTGCTTTCCAGAACAAATACCTGATAAAAACTCTAACCATGGCAGGGTGCGGTGGCTCACGCCCATAATCCCAGCACTTTGGGAGGCCAACACCAGCGGATCACCTGAGGTCAGGAGTTCGAGACTAGCCTGGCCAACATGGGGAAACCCCACAGATCTCAAACCCCGTCTCTACTAAAAATATAAAAATTAGCTGGGTTTGGTGGCACACGCCTGTAATCTCAGCTGCTTGGGAGGCTGAGGCAGGAGAATTGCTTGAGCCCGGGAGGAGGAGTTCGTGGTGAGCCGAGATGATGCCACTGCACTCCAGCCTGGGTGACAGAGTGAGACTCAATCTCAAAAGAAACAAAACAAAACTCTAATCATGTTTGTCACTAGTTTTTTTAAGCTGAATAATTTTTCTTTTTAATCACAACGTAGAATTATGTTTGTATTGGAATCTTGGACAGCTGTTAGTGAATAAAATTTTTATTTAAATTTTGTCTTAAAGCATTTTTGGAAGAGTGATTGTAAGGGATTTTCAACACATTCTAATAGTCACTGACAATGATACTGGGAAAATTCTACTTCCATTTGCAATCAGGAAATGACTAGTTAATCTTCACTTGGTTAGTCATGCTTTCGTGGATGGTGATTAACGGTGTTAACTTTGAACTTTGGTATAAAGTGTAAGTAGAGGCAGACAAATATTTCATTGTAGTAGTGAGACTTTTATGTTTTCCATTGATAGAGGTGAGCTTCTTGTTTCCTTGTCCCAGACCCCTTTATTTTGGTATCAGCTTGTTTCCTGTAGAGGGCAGAAGAGAGAGGGAGTTCAAAGAGAGGGTGGGAGGTGGGGAAGAGACACTAGACTGGAGTCTTCATAGAGGAGCTCCTCCGTGGGTCCCTCGTCTGCCTGGTGCCCGATGGCTGTCCCTCATGTTGCTATTTGTAGTGGCCTTCCAGTATGTTCCTCACACTGGGTGTGAGTATTGCTGAGGGAGGTATGGGTTTGTCAGGGGTGGTTTTCCATTTATTTGAAGGCTCAACTTTCGTATTGCAAAGGCAAATATTATGGCGTAACGTAAATTCTATATGAATTTTAACTCATTTACCTATTTATCACCGATTAATCAATTACTAATTATTTATTATTGATTGATTGTCTTGCTCTGTCCTCCAGGCTGGAGTGCAGTGGTATGATCATAGCTCACTGTAGCCCCAAACTCCTGGGTTCAAGCAATCCTCCCGCCTCAGCCTCCCAAACAGCTGGAACTACAGGCACATGCCACTATGCCCAGCTAATTAAAAGAAAATTTTTTCGTAGAAATGGAGCCTTGCTGTGTTGCCCAGGCTGATCTCAAACTCCTGGTCTCAAGCTGTCCTCCCACCTTGGCCTCCCAAAGTGCCATTATAAGTGTCAGTCATTGCACCTGGCCTGTATGTATTTTAAAAATAAAATCAAGATACCTCACAAAATACTTCAAAGACAATTTGTATGGGTGGGGGTGGACAAAGGGATTAGTGCAGTTTACTTCAGGCCTCCTACCCTAGAGTGTCTCCATTTTACTACTTTTGCATGTACTTGAGAAGACCTGCATTGTGAGGCTTAGCTGTACTTTTGTTAATGTGACTGTTTTGTAGTTTAACGTTTTCAGAATATTGCATTTCTTTTTTTTTCTTACCTTTCAATAAGCGTTCTCAGGTTGAAAGAGTGCATATCTTAATGATGGTATGTAATGTTTTCATCGAATAGCCCTTTGGCAGCCGGCCTTTTAAAGTTAGAGACAGGGAAAACACCCTGCTGTCATATATTTTTCAAGAAAAGATTAATAGCTGTGATTCATTCTGCAAATAGCTATTCTTTTTGAGAGTTAGTCTTGCAAAATTTCTTCCCTTCCTTTTATTGTTACCTATCAATTCTGAGAAACTGAGAAAAATGAGCCTTGGGATTATTTCTCATTATACTTGTCTCACTGAATTTAGTGGGCTTATTTCTTCACTCCTCTCTTGTAAATATTTGCAGACTCATTACAGCATATGCCTTTCCTGTGATTTAAATTAAAAATAAAGATTTTGGTAAGCTGTATGTGGCATGATGAAAAAACTAGGAGACTGTGGAAGAAGGAATTAGGAGATGGGAATGTTGGATATTGCTATTCAACTACTATTTGATTGTGAAAAAAATTACTTCTTGATTTTTGAACTTCAACTTTTCTCAATTGTTGGTGACCTCTAGAGTCTTTGCAATCCCTTTAAATTCTGTGATTTTAATGGCAAATAAGTACTTTTATTATTTTACGACCTCAAAAGTGTGGTCATTTTATGAGAAACTTTATAGGACATGTAGCTATAGGTTTTTGTGTTGCTTTCAGACAAACTTGGAATGGTAGTTCAGGTAATGTGCTAATCACTACAAATTTGTCTAGTCAGCGCTAGAGCAGCAAGTGTAACTTTTACAGCTGTCCATGTCCGTGGATTGTGTAAAGACTAATAAGACTTGAAAAGACTAAGAGGTAGTGAACAGTTCTCCAAATGAGTTGATTGAAGTCTGTAGGCAACTGAGGGTCTCATATCAGAATACATTTTCTTTGCATACATTTTATGCCATGCAAGTTGAAACTCAGGCCTGCTCTGTAGAAGAATTCCTAAAAGAAGATGTCTTAATTTTATATTTTGACTTTTTTTCTGATTTGGAAGATCATTATAAAGGTGAGAGAAAACAGCGTAAAAAAATTGCTCATAGCGTATTCAACAGATGATTATAATGATGACTTAATCAAGTATGCACAAATATCTTTATCATATGGAAACCCTGCCCGTAGAAGTTTGTAGCTGTGAAATTCTTAAGTTTGGGGCACAAAGTTGTGTACTTACACTAATAGAGCTATATAACCGGGTCAAATTGTGGGTTGGTTTAAGAATTTCACAAGAGAAATGAATAGTTGTGGTTCTTTCCTTGTGTGTATGCGCTCATTAAGGCTGCTGGAATCCTCACAGCGTCTACTCGCTTTGCAGGACCTAATGGAGTACGTTTTTCAAATTTAAATTTTTATTAATTTCAATTTTATTTTATTTTGGAGACAGAGTCACCTTGGCTGAGTGCAGTGGTGCAGTCATAGCTCACTGCAGCCTTGTACTCCTGTGCCCAAGTGAGCCTCCCACCTCAGCCTATCCAGTACAGGTAGGACTACAGGCATGCATCATCACACATGGCTAATTTTTAAATTTTTTTGTAGAGACGATGGCTTGCCATATTGGCCAGGCTGTTGTACACCAGTACACCAGTTGTACACCAGTACAACCCCTGGGCTCAAGCCATCCTCCTTCCTGGGCCTCCCAAAGTGTAGGGATTACAGGCGTGAGCTCCTGGCCATGGAGTATATTTTGAAGACTGCCTTTGGCTTCATCTTGTTTTTTTAAAAATTGATTTCCCCTGATTTCTGTATTATTGTTAAAAAGTAGTCCTGCATTATGTAAATTTATAGCTGTACAGTGCAGTTTAAAGTTGGTGAAAACTTTTCAATCTGCAAACTCATTAATTTCCAGGTCTGGTTAATTTATCCTTTAGGGAAAAAAAAATTGGATTTTGGAGAGAGAGAGGTGAGATTTGTAGATGCGTTGCTTTTGTATACCATCCACTTCTCTTTATATATTGTTGGATTTAATTTGGTGATATATTGTTGCTGATTTTTGTACCTTAGTTCATGAGGGAGAAGATGTATACATATTTGTCTGATTTTGGTATCAGGTTTATTTTGGCCTTTATAAAATATTTTAGGTGAGGATATAGCCCTGAGACATTATTTTTAAGAAACACACTAAAATTCTTAATGAATTGCTCTTTAGGTCTGGTTCAGGCTATAAAACCTATTAAAATTCTCCAAAGCACATTGTTGAAAGCCCCTGATTTCTAGGGGAGGGAGGTGATGTTGGATGTGTTTTTATCGGAAGGAAGGATCTTTCCTTCTCTTTCCAATCCGTTTAAATTTAATCTCTCCCTGGGGATGCATCATAGATGCGTACACAACAGCCAGGAGTGAAGTACAAGGAACTCCTTGGACCATGGTCAGATTACTTTTCCAGCTCCTCCAGGAGACTGCTCGCTGCATAATGAAGTTAATTTGTGTGTGTAACTTCCTTAGTGGATTTTTAATTAAGTGGAAACTTTTGGGGCACTTGTCAGGTTCATTTACTGTAGGAGACCCTTCTATATTAAATCAAGTTCTACTATTTATAGATGTTTAGCTTCCATTTTACATGTAGAATCCTTCAAATTCTCACAACAATCCTTTTTTATAGCATCATAGCTTATCTTTTTTTTTTTTTTTTGAGATGGAGTCTTGCCCTGTTGCCCAGGCTGGAGTGCAGTGGTGTGATGTTGGCTCACTGCAACCTCCGCCTGCTGGGTTCAAGTGGTTCTCTTGCCTTAGCCTCCCGAGTAGCTGGGATTACAGGCACCCACCACCACGCCTGGCTAATTTTTGTATTTTTAGTAGAGACGGGGTTTCACTGTGTTGGCCAGGCTGGTTTTGAACTCCTGACCTCAAGTGATCCGTCCACCTCAACCTCCCAAAGTGCTAGGATTATAGGCATGAGCCTCCACGCCTGGCCAATAGCATCATATCTTTAAAAGCGTAGGCTGCATTCAGCATTTTAAGGATTTATATTCATAGTCACGCGCCGCTTAAGGAAGATTCATTCTGTGAAATGAGTTGTTAGGCAGTTTCATTGTGCGAGCATCATAGGGTGAGCTTACACAAACGTAGGTTGCAGAGCCTACTGCACACCTCGGCTGTGTGGTCTAACCTGTTGCTCCTGGACTGCAAACCTGTACAGCCTGTTACTGTTCTGAATACTGCAGGCAATTAGAACAGAGTGGCACATAGTTGTGTTTCTAAACATATCGGAACCTAGAAAAGGTACAGTAGAAATACGGTATTACAATCTTATGGGACCACTGTCTGTGTGCGGTCTGTTGTTGACTGAAATGTTATGCAGTGCATGGCTGCATGAGATTAACTTGAGAATTTTGCCTGATATGAAACCTAGAATATTACATTAAATATGAGAAACCATTTAAAAAACTATTGTACCTCCTGAAAATTTGGACTTTTTGACTGCTACATCTAGGTAATGAGAAACAAAAGGCAAGTACAGAAATGGTTGTATTCTGCTGGGCAATAAAAGCCTTTTACTGCTGCTTGGGATGACTTCATCCAAATTGGGAGCACTTAGAAATAGACAACAATGTGACATATTTACTGGAAACTGATTAGCAGCATTAGGACAAACACAAGTGTGTCAGTTTAAAGTGGAGAGTACTTTGAGGTGCATATTTTCCATTTTTATTATTCATCTGTTAGGGCACATTTCAGGGTTGAAGAGAGGTTTGGTGTTTTTTTTCCTGAAGTGCCCCTGCATCATTGCAATTCTGTGAAAGTATTCAAGATGTGGTACTAGCTGGCTGCTAATGTGACTATTTTTCTAAATTACAAAAATGTTCAGAAATGACATTTAGCGTCAGAATCCTTTAGATACTTTATTTGCTATTTAATGTACAGGCTTCCTGAAGAATATTTGTATGTATTTGAAGCAGTATATAATTTTGTCAAATATTGAAGAGCCTAAATTTGAGTGTTTTCTAAAAACAGTATTTTATTACATATGGTAAATTTGGTAAATTCTTAACTAGATAGAAAAATAGAGAATAAAGGGCTTTTACTCTGTTTTTCTCTTGCCTACAGATTCATCATACATACTGTGAAGCCTCGAAATGCCTAGAGTCTAATAAATTAGACTTAATATACCTACTTGTTGATCCAGAATGCATTGCAAGGATCTTGTATTGTCTCCGGGTTGACATGTTGAATGTTGCTTGTCAGATATCGGGTGCTGAAAAGGCCTGTGCCCAGTATGTGGTAATGGTTGAGTCTGGAGGGGTTGGATGGAAGTGGTGTGTGTGTGTGTGTGTGTGTGTGTGTGTGTGGTGGAGGGAGGGGGTTGCATACTTGTGTTTCACCTGTGTGCATGTGTGTGTGTGTGTGGCGGAGGGAGGGGGTTGCATACTTGTGTTTCACCTGCAGTAGGGAAACCTTTTCATTCTCCAGCAGGCCGGGGTCTCGTAACAGGGCTGGAGGAATGTTATTCTGGCAACAGTGTGTATGATTGGGAATGGAGAGATGAGAGACCGGGAGCAGAAAGAAAACCTTAAAGGCTTCAAAGTGCCTATAAATCATTATGTATATAAACGTGGACTGTTTTTTTTGTTGTTGTTGTCGTTCAAAAAAAAATAAACATAGCAATCTCTCATTGCTGTGCTCAGACTTGCTTCAGTTAAATAAATTTTGACTACAGAGTACAAGGTGGTAGTTCTTTGTGCTTGCAGGTGTCAGCAGTCTGGAAAGACTGATGTACTTTGGGTCCTATGAGGCTTGCCCTGCCTGCAGGGAGAAGGCTAGAACACATTGTTTTAATGATGTCTGTCATGGCCAGCCTGAGAAATTGAGAAGATGCTGCATAAAACGTGGGAACGTGCAGTGCTTCCTGAGACCTGGGGAGCCTGGGCCAGAGCAAGCTTGTATGCCGCCAGTGGCAGCTGTTCCTTAGATAGGGTTCATGCTCTCAGGCTTGCAGGCACCCACTCATCCTGTCCCTCATTTACCTGCCTGGCTCCCATAGGCTCATGAGCTTGTGACTCTTGAGCCAAAGTCTTTAAACATATTGGAAGGATGGAATCCCCCACCACACAGGGTGCAGAGGGAATGGATGCTTTGTGGGCTCTAAGGATAGTGTAATGGTAAGAGCAGTGGTGCCTGTAGATCTTGTACTTCCCCTTTATTTTACAGGTTGGGGAATAGGCAGAGCTTTTATTTGTCTGAGCTTACCCAGCTGGTTATTGGCAAAGCAAAGACTGGACTTGATTCCCTGTCCACAGAAAAGGGTAGAAAGTTGCCGACAATAGAGGGCTCTGTGGTCAGAGGAGAAGTTCAGAGGTCTGTGCTCAGAGAGGAGAAAGTATAAAGATGTAATGCTGGCCTTTCCTTATACATATGAGACAGAAAAGACCCCCGCTCCCGCCTCCCCCCACTTTTTTTTTGGAGATGGAGTTCACTCTTGCCGCCCAGACTGGAGTACAGTGGTGCATTCTCAGTTCACTGTAGCCTCCACCTCCTAGGTTCAAGTGATTCTCCTCAGCCTCAGCCTCCCGAGTAGCTGGGACTACAGGTGCCTGTCACCACGCCCAGCTAATTGTGTGTGTGTTTGTGTGTGTGTGTTTTGAGACAGGGTCTCACTCTGTTGCCCAGGCTGGAGTTCAGTGGCACAATCTTGGCTCACTGCAACCTCTGCCTCCTGGGCTCAAGCGATTCTCCTGCCTCAGCCTCCCGAGTAGCTGGGATTATGGGTGTGTGCCACCACGCCTGGCTAATTTTTGTATTTTTAGTATAGATGGGGTTTCACCATGTTGGCCAGGCTGGTCTCAAATTCCTGACCTCAGGTGATCCACCCTTCTTGGCCTTCCAAAGTGTTGGGATTACAGGCGTGAGCCACTGTGCCCGGCTAATTTTTTGTGTTTTTAATAGAGACACAGTTTCATCATGTTGACCAGGCTGGTCTTGAACTCCTTAACTTAGGTGGTTCACCCACCTCCCAAAGTGCTGGGGTTACAGGCATGAGCCATCGTGCCTGGCCAAAGCTTTTGTTTTAGTAAAACATGAACTCGATTTGTTCTAAGTATAAAAGTAGTTATAGCCAAGAGCTTTAGGAAGTTATATGGCATCTGTTGATGGTTAAAAGACATGTTAGGCAGAAATCCTTGTGGTGCTAATTGATTACCTTTACACTCCCTTAAGTCTGGAAAGAACTTTAACCAAATGGCATTCTAAAGACATGTATGCTTAGATACTGCAGTTATCTGTTACATGACTGAGAACATGGGATTAAAAAAACAACAACACACAAACGCATTCACTCAAGACAGTAGAACTAGTCCACAGCAAGCAAATAACGTTTTAGGTGTAGTAAAGTATCTGCCTTTTTGCAAAGTAACTTTTATTGTTCAGTTGCAGTCCTGGTGTTAGCTACCCAAGCTGGCTGGACATTGTGTCATCTGAGTTTCTTTCTAATTCACTTGGTCTTGGTTGGAGTGTTGTGTAGTTAGTAAAGCTCGCAGGTGTTTCTGATACAGCCGGGATTGAGAACCACCATGTATTCCCTCATTCCCTTTTGAGATAGATTGACACTAGATATTGTGCCCCCCAAGGGTAGATTTTTACGATGAATAACACTACTCCTCACAGTTGAGGAAGTAGGGACTGTTGTGAAAATCCTGGCTTATCAGAATGGCAACGAATACTTAGCAGTGACTGAATGCCTTGAGCTATTCAGAGAGCTTGAAAAGTTTTGACTTGGCTGGGCGTGGTGGGTCACACCTGGAATCTTAGCACTTTGGGAGGCCGAGACAGGTGGATCACCCAGAGGCCAGGAGTTCAAGACCACCTTGGTCCAACATGGTTAAACCCCATCTCTACTAAAAATACAAAAATTAGCCAGGCGTAGTGGCAGGCATCTGTAACCCCAGCTACTCAGGAGGCTGAGGCAGGAGAATCGCTTGAACCTGGGAGTTGGAGCATGCAGTGAGCTGAGATCACGCCACTGCACTCCAGCCTGGGCGACAGAGTGAGACTCCGTCTCTCTCTCTCTCTCTCTCTCTCTCTCTCACACACACACACACACACACACACACACACACACACAGAGTTTTGACTCATTCAATCCTTTTAACAATTCTATGAGTAAGGGACTCTTGTTACTCACATTTCTCAGATGAGGGAAACGGGCAGAGAGAGGTTAAGTCATTTGCTCCAGCTGTGTCCAGTCTTCACTGTTAATTCCTAGGCTCCATTGCTTGTACTGAATGAGCTGATGCTTCCTTCATATTTGTGACTAATCAGCTCACGGAGCGGATTTTAGAAGCTCTAGCATTTCTACTGCTCCAGCATTTGCTCCGCAGTTACGTCGTTGTCACTTGGGCTACAGCATCCAGTAGACTGATGTTCAGGGCTTCTCCTGCAGACTGCTGCTGCCTGTGGTAGCACAGCCCAGCTGACTTGACCTATCCCCAGAGCTCTTCTTCACCCCTACACCCCTGCCTTCGTCTTGAGTTAATAATATAACATAACAGTAAAAACAAAAATATTTCGTGGTCAGTTTTCTAGTTCCTGGGTTTAATGACAACTAGCCAGTTTAGCTTATATATATTCACTATAGTATTTCCTTTAGTTCTATGTGCTATGTTTACTGTGATCATAGTAAAATTATTTTAAATACTTGATTGGGATTAGAACAGGGCAGCCCCTTATATATAACTTAATTTTTTTACTAGCAAGTTTAGAAATTTACCAGCAAGTTTATAATTTTTTCTAGCCAATGTATGAGCTTATAAACAAAACAAAAAACTCTTTAGTTATGTAAGAGAACTGAAGGGAAATTACAGTGCTATCTTCACCACTGCAAGAGGGTAGGTGCTTGTATAAGCTTTTAAAAATGGGCGTGACTTGCAAGGCTATTTTAATTGCATGGAGAAAGCCATAGATCACAATGCAGTTTCCAACCATACTGCATTGACTTAAAAAAAAATACCCAGAGAGATAAATAATTAAACAATATGGGATGCATTTCATAGAATCTTCAGGATTACATGCTTATTTTCTCACGAACACTTGAGTTTATTTGAATTTTGGATTATGTATATACTGTCCCTGTGCTCCATACGAAGTTTCCGTTAAGAATGTGTTCTTGCTTTAATGATGTGCACTCCTGTTTCCCTCTGCAGTGAACAGGAATTACCAAGCTTGTGCTCGTTGAGTGCTCTCTGCTGGTGGCTTTGGGTTTTAATATCAGTAACAGATCCACCAGTGAAGTGTAGACGAGAACTCGAACTGGAAAGTGAAAGGAGCCCAGCTCCCAGCCTGCGGCACCCTTCCATTGTGAGCCCAGAGTGCGATTACAGATGTCCCCTAAAGAAGCGCCCCCCATCCGTGATCCTGCATCCCTGCGGTGTGCTCAAGCCTGCAGTTCCTCCGCTGCATCGCCGTGATCAATACTTGAGCATATTTTAAAACACAGTATACTAGGATGATGCCAGATTTATGAAGTGATTGAGCTTTTTCCCTAGGCGGGGAACAAGCTGTGGAAAATGGGAAGTTTAAAAGTCTTCTGACATCATAAAGCTGAGATTAATTACTATGATCTGATTGATATCTAATACGTTTTGGTTTTTCAAACAGAGTTTGAAATAATTGGTGATGTGAGCTCAAAGAAGTTTATGATCTTATCAGAGGTGACCTTAAAATTTGGGGAGTCAGAAACAGAAGTCAAAGGCACTATGCTTCTTTAAGGAAAAAAGCAATCAGAAATGCATAATAAACATAGTGACTTTGCTTCTGTGTGTCTCTCTGGCTGTCTGTTTCAGCCATCATTGGTGGCCTTTTTCGCGTATGATTTTACTGGATTGGATACATGTAAATCAAAGGCATCCTCTAACCTTTCAAGTCAATATATGATTTCTTTTTTTTCCCCCAGACAGAGCCTCGCTCTGTTGCCCAGGCCTCCTAGGTTCTCCTGCCGCAGCCTCCCAAGTAGCTGGGATTACAGGCATGTGCCACCATGCTTGGCTAATTTTTATATTTTTAGTAGAGACAGGGTTTTGCCATGTTGACCAGGCTGGTCTTGAACTCCTGAGCTCAGGTGATCTCCCACCTCAGCCTCCCAAAGTGCTGGAATTATAGGTGTAAGCCACCGTGCCTGGCCAATATATATATTTTTGTAAAAATATGTTTTCATTAGGGAAAATTTCAAATATACTACAATTGTTAAGAGAATAACATACCTCCATGTACCTGTCACCCAACTTCAGCAATTCACATTTTTGGCCAATCTGGTTTCTTCTGTACCCTCGCACTATTTCCATTCCATCATTTTGAAATAAATCTTAGATGTCAGATAGTTAAACTGGTAAATATTTCATCATGTTCAATATATGTATTTGTCAAAAAGGAATATTAAACTAATATCCTGCCTTCTGCCTCACTTTCTAAAGAAGATACTGTGTTTTGAAAGGTGGCTTACAAAATGCTTTGTGATATTCTAAATGCTGAGGCAAAATATATGAAGTTAAATGTTTTTGAGATGAAGGCTGTCAACAGCTTTCGGAGCATAGGCAAGAAGATTGTGGGGCAAGTGTGCGCAGGAAGTGTGAGGCCCAAAGTGTCCTGCCCTGGAGAGTGAGACGGAACATCCCCAGGGAGTACCATGCTGAACATCAAGCCTGATCTTACCCTGCTGTCACAGGAGATTAAGTGGCCAGGCTGGTTCTTCAGTCCTCATTTCTCAAAACACATACATGGATGTTTTCTATGATTATAGTTTATAGTGACCTTGTGCAGAAGCATTGAGCCAATTTATTATTAAAACTTGGACTAGGTAAACTATAATTTGATTTCTGTACAGGCGATAACCACTGGAGATAGCAAGAGTGAATGACAGTGTGGTGACGGGCAAATCTTATTTGTTACTGTTTAGACAATCTATATATACATAGATAAACAGTCTATATATATACATAAAACAACAGTATATATATAAAAATATATAAATATATGTCTCAAAAATATATATTTTGAGACAGGATCTCACTTTATCACAAGGCTGGAGTGCAGTGGCACCATCATGTCTCACTGCAGCCTTGAACTCCCTGGGCTCAGGTGGTCCTCCTACCTTGGCCTCTGGAGTAGCTGGGACTACAGGTACGTGGCGCCATGCCTGGCTAATTTTTGTGTTTTTTATTATTATATTTTTTTAGAGATGGGATCTCACCATGTTGCCCAGGCTGGTCTTGAACTCCTGGACTCAAGCGATCTGCCTGGTTTGGCCTCCCAAAGCTCTAGGATTACAGGCGTGAGCCACTGCACCCAGCCTGTTTAGACAATATTAAAGCCATTGTTTTTCTAGTGTTAGAGTTTGTATGTTATAATCTAGTACATGCTTAATTGAAGGTATTGGTGTAACCCCAAAATATATATTTTTCACATAACTCAGATTAGCAGTGGTATTTAGTGCTTTAGTTATATCTTCCAGCAGATAACTGAATGGATCTCACTTTATTTTTATCATAATTGGTGAGAGCTGGGAATCTTATGTCTCCAGGAGATGGCTGTACAGGAACTGTGTGTGATTCGCAATGTGGAAGAGCAGGGTCTTGCTCCCTTGGGAACCCTGCAAGTAGTTGAGCCCCCTGGTCACTCAGCTTATCACTGTGGATGCTGGGCACTCCTGGGGGATGCTCTGGAGCCCCTCTCAGGGTATCGCCTTTTCGCTGGCTATGGGGTTGGAGGAGAGGGTCAGACTCCTTCCCTGCCCTCAGCTTGCCGGCTGCCCAGGCACACCCTGTGTGCAGCTTCAGCATTCCTGTGGCATTGGTCTCTGTGGTTTTTCTTCTTTCCACATAGCTTACTTTACGCCCTGTTCGCTCCACAACTCTTTTCAAAGACAGGATGGAGGTACAGGAAGGAAATAACTTAATTTGAATATTAAAATTCTGTTAATTTTAGAATGCAGTCTCTTCAGTTCTGGAATTGATTTCTTTTGGTTGCTGTTGGTCTTTGTAAGGAGCGTAACATTGCTTAAGATTTATATATAACCGAGTCATTTTATGTCTCTGTATCATATTCCTTTAGGTAAGCTTTTTCAAAGTTACTTTGAATAGTTGATATAGATTTAGAACAAACGAGTCACCATTCTCAGGATACTTCTATTGCCTTTCTGGAATAATGCAGCTCATTGTTCTGCCAAGTATCCTCTAATCAGCCTGAAA
Organism: Pan paniscus; assembly: GCF_029289425.2. Classification (NCBI taxonomy): domain Eukaryota; kingdom Metazoa; phylum Chordata; class Mammalia; order Primates; family Hominidae; genus Pan; species Pan paniscus. The sequence goes on along the minus strand of NC_073257.2, from coordinate 47,360,748 downwards.
AGTGTTTTCTTTTATTTCATCATGACATTGGGCCTTTTAATTGAGAGTGAAAATCATTAAAGGCAAATTATTTTGTGTAAATTATGGTAGATTTAGCCTTACTACATAATTTTGGAATGTTTTTATGATTGGTTGTGTATGCTCTGGCAGATGTCTTTATCATGACTTATTTTAGGTGGGTTAAGAATTCTTTTTTTTTTGGAGACAGAGTTTCGCTCTTGTTGCCCAGGCTGGAGTGCAATGGCGCGATCTTGGCTCACTGCAACCTCCGCCTCCCTAGTTCAAGTGATTCTCCTGCCTCAGCCTCCCAAGTAGCTGGGATTACAGGCATGTGCTACCACGCCCGGCTAATTTTGTATTTTTAGTAGAGACAAGATTTCTCCATGTTGGTCAGGCTGGTCTTGAACTCCTGACCTCAGGTGATCTGCCCGCTTCAGCCTCCCAAAGTGCTGAGATTATAGGCCTGAGCCACTGCACCTGGCTAGAATTCTTGGCATAGTACACAGTGGCATTATTTCCAAGGCTTTTTTTTTTTTTTTTGACAGAGCCTTGCTCTGTTGCCCAGGCTATAGTGCAGTGGTATGATCTCAGCTCACTGCAACCTCTACCTCCTGGTTTCAAGCAATTCTTCTGCCTCAGAGAATCAAGCAGTTGTCCTCCCAAGTAGCCGAGATTACAGGCACCCACCACCACACCTGGCTAATTTTTTGTATTTTTAATAGAGACAGGGTTTCGCCATGTTCGCTAGTCTCGAACGCCTGACACTCAGACGATCCACCTGCCTGGGCCTCCCAAACTAGTGGGATTACAGGCATGAGCCGCCGTGCCCGTTTGCTAATTTTTAAAAGTAAAAAAGCAAAACAAACCCACATGTCAGTGTTTCAGTATTTACTTCAGGGGGAAATTGTATCCTAACATACCCTGCACCATAAGCTGAAATTTCAGTGCCAATTCCATTGCTTGTGTGTCCATCCAAAATAAAGACAAGTTTTTGCAGGAATGTCAGATGACTGTGGGACAGGCCTAGACAGGAACAAAACTGGAGGATTCGCATCAAAACAAACACCCACCTAACCACATGGGGTTTGCCCTGTGAGTTGTTTGTCATCCTAGATTTTCAGCAAGAATGGGCTTTAGTACCATATTTCACATATGAGGAGGTGCTAATTTTGTTAATCATATCACATTGGTAATATTCATCACTACATTGTAATATGAAAGTTGAAAGTCTTGAACTTAAAGTTCATAAATTCATTGCCCAAATCTCTGGTTGGCTTTAAATGTCCTTTTGGAGGGGAGAAGGAAAGAGGGGCATGGTTTGAGGGTTATACTGAAATAATCTGCTTGCTGTATGATATCGAGCAGGTCTAACTAAAAAGGTAGGTGGTTGTTTCTCTTGCATGCAT